>NC_029774.3:103510978-103553778 GCF_000817695.3 Arachis duranensis | reverse complement strand
AAAATTGGTTGATATTTTTTTGATAATTCATTTGATTTTAATTTAAATTAAAATTAAATTATATATTCAATTTATATTTTTTGGTTTATCCTAATAATTGTATATAATGGATAATATATTTAAGTATATTTTGAAAGAAACTATTTAATTTTATATAACTCAAAGATAACTATAAAATTGAGATTAAGATAAAGTGAAATATAATAAATATATAATGAGTAAAAATAAAATAAACAATTGAAAATAAGATAAAAAAATAATTAAAAGAAGTAGGAAGATAGAAAAGACAATACGTGTAGTCGATAAAAAATATACTGTAAAAAAGTTTAGTATAATAAATAAATATAAAAGATGAAATACAAAAATCAAGATATGTTTTTACTAAAAAAATTTTAAGAAAAATATTATGAAGAAAAACTTATTAATCGAGTCTATGAAAATATTATAGAAAAGGGTAACGTATAGTTTTTGTCTCTCAACTTTGTCAAAAATTTTAAAAATACCTCTAAATTTTATTTTATTTCAATTTTATTTTTGAAGTTTTTTATTTGCATTAAATATACTCCTGATAGTTAAATTTTCAGAAGGTTTAGGACTAATCCAACAATAATGCATGACATCTATATTTGATTTGCTTGTATTGAAGCTTGTTCTTGTGAAATTATTGCTAAATTTATCCTATATATTTTGAAAAATTAGCCGTCAAAGATATATTTGATAAAAATCGAAAACTTTTAGAACAAAATTGAAACAAAATAAAACTTAAGGGATATTTTTAAAATTTTTAACAAATTTCAAGAATAAAAAAATATACTTTGCCCTATAAAAAATTTAAAATATTAGAAAATAAAATAATAACTCCTTCAAGAACTACTAACCAAAATATATTAAGTACATTCTGATTCATATATATACAAAATAATAAGAGAATAATTTAAATTAAATTTATTTATTTTATTTTTTTATTTATTATTTATTAAATAATTTAATATTTTTTGTTCAAATCAAATAATATAATTGATTAGTTATAATTAATGTTGTTGATCCTAGTGGTATAACTAAAACTTATTAAAATGTCAAAAATAAAATAAAATAAAATGTTAAGGATAAAATTAAAATAAAATAGTATTTGCTATTTTGTAAATATTTTTTAATAAAAATTATATTTGTACATCTTTAAAATGCATTATTTTATGATGTCATTTTTTATTAAAAATAAAAATTATGATAAATATCAAATATATTTGTTAGTAAATGATACAGAAATATTTTTTGAAACATATCACTTTTATTATATAAAAATAGCTTAGAACCTTTAAATGTGATTATGATAATTAACTAAGTATTATATATTCTTTAATAATTTATATTTAATAATAATATCATAGTTAATTTATTGTATTTGTAAACTTTTTAATTATGGTAAAAATATAAGATACCATGCAAAAAATAAAGCGACATATATTTTTTATTAAAAGAAAAATATATTTTTTGTTCAGTTTTTTAGCTAGACACGTATCTATTTTTTTCCAGTCATAAATTGTAATTGATATAAATTAATGACAACTAAGTATACCAAAAAAAATAGCAATCAATAAAAAATAAAATTTAATAATTAAAAAAATGAATAACACTTTTTAAAAGCATGCCAATCTAAATAATCTAGATTAAAGATTAAAAAAATATAACTAAATTGTATAATACAATATAACATTCCTATAAATTTTTTTATAGCAGATCTAATACCAAAATATTTATCATCAAATATGGAATAATTTAATCTCAAAATTATTTAAACCTAAAATATTATTTTTATAAAAAATTGCATTATTTATTAAAAAAAGCAAAAAATTTTTTTACTCAATATTATACTTTAAATAAAATATAAGATAGATATTAAACCTTTTTTTATAATTACTCCGTCATAAATACTTATTAGGAATATGAAGTTTAAGAGCATACAAAAATATAACACCCACACCTCTTATACTAATACGATAAGATAATCGTCATAAGCTTCTTTAACACAAATTAAACATAACAATATATAATAATAAAGAAACTATCAAATCCAAAAAAATTATAAAACACTTATCATATACTAAGGTTGTTAGTATTGAGAAAGTTTTAACAATTTATTCTTTTATTAGCTATCTTTTTATCTACTCTATACTTTATCTACGAATATGCCAATGGCCAAACTCATGCTTAAGCCTTTCAATGAAATACACAACCATACCTTTTCATTTTGAGTTCATTTTTACATTAAAAAAATTATACATAAAGACAAAAAAAAAGAACTTAAATAGTAAGAGCGATAAAAATGATCATTCTTATCATTTTGTTTGGCCATCTATATAAAAAAGACCAAAAAATTATAATTATCTAACAAAATTAATTTGTATTGATTGAATTTAATTTGAATATGTAAAAAATCATCTTATTTCAGTTTATTTCGTAATTTGTATGATTTGAATTTGGCTCAATACATATAATTTGATTTAGTTTAATTATTAGTTAAATATTTCTTAGCTATTTATTTTATTCATAAATTTATTATTCTAATGACTAATCAATTAATTAATACACATAATTAGTATAATTGATTTAATTTAATAAATTAAAAAAACTACCATAATATTAAAAGAAATAAAGAAAAATTACCATTTGTACTCATAAAAGATGTAAACATTGACAAAATGTACCCATGAAAAAAAAAACTCACCTTGTAACCATGGAAGATGACCTCCGTGTGGTAGAAATACCCGAACATTGGTTATGCACTTGGTCTGTTAGTATCCAAACCTACGTGGTAACAAAATTCCTCCAAACTTATTTATGTGTATTCCAGCGTAGACATGTTACTGTTTAGAGCCATTTAGTACAACCCTAGCATGCCTTTCTTTTTCAATTTTTATCTTACTTCAGAAATTAAAACCATTCATTTTTATTTGTACTTTAAATATGAACATTGATAAAGAAAAATCCTCTAATCCTTAGAGATGTCTTTATGCATATTTAATTTTGCTACAAGTAATGTAAGCTACAGCAACACTTCGAGTTTAAAGAAGAAGAAGGAAAAAAAGCTTGATAGAAGATGCTTCTGTGGGTTGAAGATTGCGTTGATGGAATTTGGCACAATAACAAACCCAAATAGATGGTACATCCGATATCCTCTATGGAAGGTAATGGCTATTTTTTTTTGTGAAGTTTTTTTTTTGTAAAGGTTACCTTTTTTTGAATTTTAATTGATAGTTGGGTGAGTGTTTTGATTCTTTAGATAAGAGACTGCAAATATTTTGTGTGGGTGGATAAAATTGAAGAAGGTTGGAAGGTTTGACAAGATCGTTAGTCAAAAGAAGTATGAAACATTCTTATGCGAGACATGAAGATGGGTTGACAAGTACTGCAATTGGAAAAAAAAATCATGAAGTCTTCTCCATGATGGCAAAGAAGATGAAAAAACTTAAGGGTGAAATTAGAACTATTGAGATAATAGTATGTCCAAAATCCAATCTATTATGATTGGCTCTCGTGCAAGAGGGAGATTGTTGGGAATAAGGAGTATGACCACAATCCAATCAATCATGTGTCAAATAATTTGTTATTATTATTATATTAAAATATTAATATAATAAGGTCCTTGATTAAATTTGGAGATTTATCATTGTGATAGTGATCATAATATTGAGAGATAAATATTTATAATTTAATCTAAATTGTTCTTGGTCATAGGATTATTAAAAAGGACATTAATAATCCGGAAAGATCAATATATATAATGGTCTTCATTGGATAAAGATTAATAGATCTCATTTATTAAATTATATATATAGATGGTACGTATAGAGATATAACCATTGAACTGACTCACTTTGAGAATTTCTAATGGTTATAATTACCGTATATTTGTCAATAGGATATTTTTAAGATGAACATAGTAATAGAGTTTCCTCTAACCTACAACTGTCATAGTAATTAACAATGTATTTATTATACTTTAATTCTGGACACCTAATACCCTAGGGTGCTAGTTGAATGGATATTGGGTATACTTTAAATACTTGTAGAATTAATGATTAGTCAATAAGAAATCCGTCAACTCTCGATAAAGAGTTTGAACTCTATGATTATAATGACTGAGATGAATAAAACCTTGGTCAAGGGGATTAAATGAATGAAGAAATGAGTTTCTTAAGTCATTCACAGTTCATTATAATAATGGTAACAAGCTAGAATTTAACAATTAAACCATACTCTAAGGGTTAACCAAGAGCTGGAAAAATGGAAGGAATTATACTTTGTTCTTCTAAGGTTCTTAGTAAAAATATATTACTTCATACAATCGGGTCATTGAGGAGTATTGTTAGACGCCAACCTTGATTAGTAAATTTAGTACGACTAATTTACTACCCGCTTAGTATTGAATCTATGGGGTCACACACTAACAAGTGTTCTAATATTTGCTATAGAATTATTTAATTATTATTTTGATTTGATCAAATGAATAATTATATTAATTCAAATGGAATATTATTATATTTTTTACTAGTACCAAGAATATAATAATAGTATAATAATTGAGAATATTAAATGAGATTTGAGAATAATTAGTTATTCTATTTCTAAATTTGGATGAGATTGTTTTCAAATTGAGTTATGATATGATTTAAATTTGAATTGAGATTCAAATTTAAAATCAGTAACAAATCTCATACTATATATATGTATGCCAAGAGTAGAGAAATGTGATGAGAATAAGAGAGAGTAAAATACAAGAATTTTATTCCTTTACCTCTACACACATAAATGTATGTGAGCCTGGTTCTTGGAGAAGAATTTTATGGTGTGCAAAGTATTGCAAGAGGTTTCTCAATTTAGATCAGATGTCCATTGGTCAAGGAGTTGACAGCAAATGTTAATCTCAGTGTGGATACGCATAGCGCCTTCGTACCATCGAAGGAGAAAATAATTTTTACTAAAGCATCTAAAGGTATTTAGATCTGATCTATACATTATTATTGGAATAAAGTTTAAGCACAAAATAAATCTTTAAGGATTACTTTCTTTCCTTCCGCTGCGTGTTATGAACACTAATAATCCTTCAGTGGTTGTTAGAGAATTTCTACCAGTATTCTTGGATTAAATTTTATTTTTTAATATAAAAGTTATATTTATAATCAAATATTTTGTTTGATTTTATTTATTTATTAAACTTTATAAATCTTTGTGTTTTACTCTCTCTTATTCTCGTCACATTTCTCTTCTCTTGGCATACATATATATAGTATAAGATTTGTTACTAATTTTAAATTTGAATCTCAATTCAAATTTAAATCATATCATAACTCAATTTGAAAACAGAATCAATAAGGATCTCATCCAAATTTAGAAATAGAATAACTAATTATTCTCAAATCTCATTTAATATTCTCAATTATCATACTACTATTATATTCTTGGTACTAGCAAAAAATATAATAATATTCTATTTGAATTAATATACTTATTTATTTGATCAAATCAAAATAATAATTAAATAATTTTACAGCAAAGATTAGAACACTCGTTAGTGTGTGACCCCATAGGTTCAATACTAAGCAGGTAGTAAATTGACTGTACTAAATTTACTAATCAAGGTTGGCGTCTAGCAACACTCCTCAACGACCCGATAGTATGAAGTAATATATTTTTACTAAGAACCTTAGAAGAACAAAGTATAATTCCTTCCATCTTTCCAGCTCTTGGTTAACCCTTAGAGTATGGTTTAATTGTCAAACTCTAACTTGTTACTATTATTATAATGAACTGTGAATGACTTAAGAAACTCATTTCTTCATTCATTCAATCTCCTTGGCCAAGGTTTTATTCATCTCAGTCATTATAATCATAGAGCTCAAACTATTTACTGAGAGTTAACAGATTCCTTATTAACTAATCATTAATTCTACAAGTATTTAAAGTATACTCAATATCCATTCAACTAGCACCCTAGGGTACTAGGTGTCCGGAATCAAAGTATAATAAATACATTGTTAATTACTATGACAGTCGCAGGTCAAAGGAAACTCTATTACTATGTTCATCTTAAGAATATCCTATTAACAACTATATGGTAATTATAACCATTAGGAATTCTCAAAGTGAGTCAGTTCAATGGTTATATCTCTATATGCACCATATATATATATAATTTAATAAATGAGATCTATTAGTCTTCATTCAATGAAGACCATTATATATATTTTGATCTTTCTGGATTATTAATGTCCTTTTTAATAATCATATGACCAAGAACAATTTAGATTAAATTATAAAAGATTTATCTCTCAATATTATGATCACTATCACAATGATAAATCTCTAAATTTAATCAAGGACCTTATTATATTAATATTTTAATATAATAATAATAACAAATTATTTGACACATGATTGATTGGATTGTGGTCATACTCCTTATTCCCAACAAGAACAACCAGAATGTTGCTTGTAACCATGGCCTCGGGGGTTTTGATTTGTTTATCTTGTAACTTGTATTTAGTTATCAAAATATAAGATTGATGTATTTGGAGATCCTTATTGTTTATGACTATTGTTTTCTGTTCTTTGAATGATAAGAAATTTGAACTAATATTATTTTCAATGGGGTGATTATTATGTTATTTGACATAAGTACCCTTGAATAATTCAACAGCTGTCATAATTAACCATGAATGATTGACATATCCGACAAAATAGGTATTGTAAGAATTGAGGTTAGGTCTAAAATAGCAATTTCTCATAAATCCTGTCACACATAACTGAAACACAATAGTCTAATTCCATAATATTGATATTAAGGTTAAAGCAACATATAACATCTGACACATTGTAGATTTATAAAGAAATACAAGGGTTTAGTATCTGTCTCGAGTACACCATTACACCAAAATAAAATAAAAAAGTCTATTATCTCTCTTGATTACATGAAAATACCAACAAAACAAACACACTAGTCTAATGCTTTCCAAAACAAGATTGAACTAATGCCATAGATAACATATTTTCCATCAACTAAACATATATGGTGTGGGAGTTGAGCTATTGCTCCTGTTTGATACAGTATTATTGGGCTCACCAGAAGAGGATAACTAAAATGCAGATGTTCTCCCAGATCTCACCAACCTGTCTTTATCTCTGATAATTGTTCCTCTGTCTCTAACAATTGATGTTACACCAGGTGTAGGCATAAACTGCATAAAACGTGTAGTAGTCTCAGAACTAGCACCTTGCATTGTTTGGGGTGTAACCTTGGGTACAGTTTTTAAGTTATTTGTGAAAAATTTGTAGATAGAGGCCTAATAGATGGTGGAGAATTTGGAAGAGGTCTCTAAACATTTCTCCCTTTAACAAATTTTTTATTTGTTGTAGGGTTCAATGAAGGTTGTAGTTGAAGGTTTGGTTAAAAATTTGATTGAGGTTCTTGGAATTGAAACAAGAAGCAAAATATTAGGTGTAGGACAAAATTTAATAGCAAATGAAATACGTAGCAAATGAAATGACACTTACAACTACAGTCTATGGACTTATTGAGGCAAAAACTATATCTTGAGACAAAAACTACAGTTAAAAGTATTGAATCAACAAGATGTATTGGCTGCTGTGAAGACTAGAAAGGTTGGGATTGATTGGATGGTAGTTCATCTGGTTGAACAGGTATTACGGGAGGTTGAAAGTTGAAACATTTGTTTTGATGAATGGGTTGGTGGAGGTGATTGTTGAGGTCCTTGTTACGCTGCATTATTACTGTTCTCCTTTTAGGTCTCAACTTTAACTTGGTTACGTGCTTTATGGGCCTCTTTTTTTTTCTGGCCTCACTTCTACCATCTGCCTCTTTCAAAGTTTGTACATGACCCACTATTTCAGTATCATCATTATCGTCAACAATTACATGTCTTTTTCTTGGAGTCTTCTTTGGAGTTAGAATCTCTTTGCATAAGTTTTCAATCTCACCTTTGTTGGAGTTATATTTTCTTCAACTATAACAACATCATTCATAGGGTGCTTTGTAAATAACTCAATTTTGTTACTTTTTTTCACAACTGTCTTATACATTTTAACTATGCCCACATCAGCCTTAACAATTTTAACCCATTATTAAGCTCCTTACCAGGTTCTAACTAATAAAATTAGTGATGGACATATACCTAATGTCCTTCAGCAAATCACTTATGAAAAATTCATTGAACGTATTCACATTAACCCTCTCAATCTCTGTTACTTTCTCATTAATATACACAAGCTTCTCACATGAACCTCTCTCAAGTCTTCCTCTATGATCACTAGATAGAGTTATATGGATGGTAGCTGGTGCAAGAAATTGTGATACACAATGGTGCCAACAACTTGGTACGCACAATTATAATCTCAACTCCTTTTCACAACTTCGCATAACTAACCAGCAAGTGCATTGGGTCGTCCAAGTAATAAACCTTACGTGAGTAAAGGTCGATCCCATGGAGATTTTCGGCATGAAGCAAGCTATGGTCACCTTGTAAATCTCAGTCAGGCGGATTCAAATAGTTATGAAGTTTTGATAATTAAAAGATAAATAAAACATAAAATAAGATAGAGATACTTATGTAATTTATTGGTGGGAATTTTAGATAAGCGTATGGAGATGCGTAGTTCCTTCTGAATCTCTGCTTTTCTATTGCCTTCATCCAATCCTTCATACTCCTTTCTATGGCAAGCTGTTTGTAGGGAGATCACCGTTGTCAATGGCTACTGTCTATCCTCTGAGTGAAAATGGTCCAGCTACAGGTTACGTAGGGCTAATCATCTGTCAGTTTTCGATCGTGTAGGAATAGGATTTACTATCCTTTTGCGTCTGTCACCACGCCCTACAGTCGTGAGTTTGAAGCTCGTTACAGTCATCCCATCCCAGATCCTACTCAGAATACCACAGACAAGGTTTAGACTTTCCGAATCTCAAGAATGTTGCCAATTGATTCTAGCTTATACCACGAAGACTCTGATCGCAAAAAATTGAAGGCTCTGTTGTCAGGAGAGGCAATCAAACGCATGGACCAGGAATACAAGAGATACACATTCAAACTTGTTTTCATGTAGAACGGAAGTGGTTGTCAATCACGCGTTCATGAGTGAGAATGGTGATGAATGTCACATAATCATCACATTCATCATGTTCTTGTGTGTGAATGAATATCTTAGAATAAGAATAAGCATGAATTGAATAGAAAATAGTAGTACTTTGCATTAATACTCGAGGAACAGCAGATCTCCACACTTTAATCTATGGTGTGTAGAAACTCTACTATTGAAAATACATAAGTGATAATGGTTCAGGCATCGCCGAATGGCCAGCCCCCATAAAAGTCTAAGATAGCATAAAACTGATCTAAGATCCCTAATACAATAGTAAAAAGTTCTATTTATACTAAACTAGTTACTAGAGTTACAGAAATAGGTAAATGATGCAGAAATCCACTTCCGGGCCGACTTGGTGTGTGCTTGGGCTGAGTATTGAAGCTTTCACATCTAGAGGTTTTCCTTGGAGTTAAACGCCAATTTGTAACTTGTTTCTGGCGTTTAACGCTAGAATAGGGCAGAAAGCTGGCGTTAAACGCCAGTTTGCGTTGTCTAAAATCGGGCAAAGTATGAACTATTATATATTGCTGGAAAGTCCTGGATGTCTACTTTCCAACGCAATTAAGAGCGCGCCATTTGGACTTCTATAGCTCCAAAAATTTCATTTCGAGTGCAGGGGGGTCAGAATCCAACAGCATCTGCAGTCTTTTGTCAGCCTCTGAATCAGATTTTTGCTCAAGTCCCTCAATTTCAGCCAAAAAATACCTGAAATCACAGAAAATCACACAAACTCATAGTAAAGTCTAGAAATGTGAATTTTGCTTAAAAACTAATAAAAATATACTAAAAACTAACTAAATCATACTAAAAACTATGCAAAAATAATGACAAAAAGCGTATAAATTATCCACTCATCACAACACCAAACTTAAATTGTTGCTTGTCCCCAAGCAACTGAAAAAAAATAGGATAAAAAGAAGAGAATATACAATGAATCTCACAATATCAATAAAACTTAGTCCCAATTAGATGAGCGGGGCTAGTAGCTTTTTGCTTCTTAACAGTTTTGGCATCTCACTTTTTCCTTTGAAGTTCAGAATGATTGGCATCTATAAGAACTCAGAATTTTAGATTGTGTTATTGATTCTCCTAGTTAAGTATGTTGATTCTTGAACACAGCTACTTTATGAGTCTTGGTCGTGGCCCTAAGCACTTTGTTTTCCAGTATTACCACCGGATACATAAATGCCACAGACACATAACTGGGTGAACCTTTTTCAGATTGTGACTCAGCTTTACTAAAGACCCCAGTTAGAGGTGTACAGAGTTCCTAAGCACACTCTTTTTGCTTTGGATCACGACTTTAACCACTCAGTCTCAATCTTTTCACTTGGACCTTCATGACACAAGCACATGGTTAGGGACAGTTTTGATTTAGCCACTTAGGCCTGGATTTTATTTCCTTGGGCCCTCCTATCCATTAATGCTCAAACCCTTGGAACTTTTTTACCCTTGCCTTTTGGTTTAAAGGGCTATTGGCTTTTTCTGCTTGCTTTTTCTTTTTCTTTTATTTTTTGCCACTTTTTTTTCGCAAGCTTTTTTTATTCACTGCTTTTTCTTGCTTCAAGAATCAATTTCATAATTTTTCAGATTATCAATAACATTTCTCTTTGTTCATCATTCTTTCAAGAGCCAATAATTTTAACATTCATAAACTTCACTATAAAAAATATGTACTGTTCAATCATTCATTCAGAAAACAAAAAGTATTGCCACCACATCAAAATAATTAAACTAATTTTAAGATAAAATTTGATATCCAAGTACTTCTTATTCTTTTGTAATTAGGCACATTTTTCATTTAAGAGATGTAAAGGATTCATGGAATTATTCATAGCTTTAAGACATAGACACTAGACACTAATGATCATGTAATGAAGACACAAACATAGCCCAACATGAAGCTCAAAAACCAAAAACAGAAAAATAAATAGACAAGGAGATTAAGGAATGAGTCCACCTTAGTGAGGGTGGCGTCTTCCTCTTGAAGAACCAATGGAACGCCTAAGCTCCTCTATGTCTCTTTCTTGCCTTTGTTGCTCCTCCCTCATAGCTCTTTGATCTTTTCTAATCTCATGGAGAATGATGGAGTACTCTTGGTGCTCCACCCTTAGTTGGTCCATGTATGAGCTTTCTTTTCCATTTAGCTCCTTCCACACATATGTCCATGAGGACTTGGTACAACCTTTGATCAAAGTTGACCCTTCTAGTGTAGGAGCATGCGTTTTTTTGCATTATTGGCAAGTAGAACGCCAACCTTACATTTTCCAGACTGAAATCTAAGTATTTCCCCCAAATCATTGTAAGCCAATTCTTTGGATTCAGGTTCATACTTTGATCATGGTTCCTAGTGATCCATGCGTTGGCATAGAACTCTTGAACCATTAAAATTCTGACTTGTTGAATAGGGTTGGTAAGAACTTCCCAACCTCTTCTTCGGATCTCATGTCGGATCTCCGGATACTCATTTTTCTTGAGCATGAAAGGGACCTTAGGGATCACCTTCTTCTTGGCCACAACTTCATAGAAGTGGTCTTGATGGACCTTTGAGATGAATCTCTCCATCTCCCATGACTCAGAGATGAAAGCTTCTGCTTTCCCTTTCCTCTTTCTAGAGGTTTCTCCGGCCTTAGGTGCCATAAATGGTTATGAAAAAACAAAAAGCAATGCTTTTACCACACTAAACTTAAAAGGTTTGCTCGTCCTCGAGCAAAAGAAGAAAGAAAGAAGGGGAAGAAGAAAAAAATGGAGGAGATAGAGGGAGAAATGAATTCGGCCAAGATGGTGGAAAGGTGTATGTGTTGTGTGAATATGAAGGAGTAAGGAGGGGTTTATATAGGGGTGAGGGGAGGGTTAGGATTCGGTCATTAGGGTTGGGTTTGGAAGGAAAGAGAGAGTGGAAGGGTAGGTAGGGATCTTGTGGGATTCACAGATCCTGAGGGGTCAATGATTTATCATCCCTGCTCCTATTAGGTGTGTAAACACTCTTACAATGCAATCCTGGCATTTAACACCAGATTGCTACTTGTTTCTGGCGTTAAACGCCAGCTTTTATTCCTTTCCTGGCGTTAAACGCCAGGTTGCAACCTATTTCTGGCGTTTAACACCAGATTGTAGCCTGTTTCTGGCGTTTAACGCCAGTCTGGTGCTTGTTTCTGGCGTTTAACGCCAAGAATGGTGAACGCCCATTCTGCTACCCTTACTGGCGTTTAAACGCCAATAAGTCTCTCCTCCAGGGTGTGCTATTTTTAATGCTGTTTTTTATTTTTCTTTGATTTTTGCAGTTATTTTTGTGACTCCACATGATCATCAACCTAAAAAAATGAAATAACATAGATAAATAAAAATTGGGTTGCCTCCCAATAAGCGCTTCTTTAATGTCAATAGCTTGACAGTGAGCTCTCATGGAGCTTCACAAATGTTCTGAGCATTGTTGGAACTTCCTAACATCAAACTTAGAGTTTGAATGTGGGGGTTCAACACCAAACTTAGAGTTTGCTTGTGGCCTCCCAACACCAAACTTAGAGTTTGACTGTGGGGGCTTTGTTTGACTCTACATTGAGAGAAGCTTTCCTTGCTTCCTCTCCATGATTACAGAGGGAGATCTTTGAGTCTTAAACACAAGGTAGTCCTCATTCAATTGAAGGATCAACTATCTTCTGTCCACATCAATCACAGCTTTTGCTGTGGCTAGGAAAGGTCTGCCAAGGATGATGGATTCATCCTCATCTTTCTCAGTGTCTAGGATTATGAAATCAGCAGGGATGTAAAGGCCTTTGACCTTTACTAGCACGTCCTCTACCTGTCCATAAGCCTTTTTCATGGATTTGTTTGCCATCTCTAATGAGAATTTGGCAGCTTGTACCTCAAAGATTTCTAGTTTCTCCATTATAGAGAGTGGCATTAAGTTTATGCCTGACCCCAAGTCACACAAAGCCTTCTCAAAGGTCATGGTACCTATGGTACAAGGAATTAAGAATTTACCAGGATCCTATTTCTTATGAAGTAATGTCTGCCTAACTAAGTCATTCAATTCATTGGTGAGCAAGGGGGGTTCATCCACACAAGTCTCATTAGCAAATAACTTTGCATTCAGCTTCACGATTACTCCAAGGTACTTAGCAACTTGCTCTTCAGTAATATCTTCATCCTCTTCATAGGAGGAATACTCATCAGAGCTCATGAATGGCAGAAGTAGGTTCAATGGAATCTCTATGGTCTCTAGATGAGCCTCAGATTTCTTAGGTTCCTTGATTGGGAACTCCGTTTTGTCTAGAGGACGTCCCATGAGGTCTTCCTCACTGGGATTCACGTCCTCCTCCTCCTCTCTAGGTTCGGCCACACCAAGTAAGGTTATGGCCTTGCACTCTCTTTTTGGATTCTCTTCTGTATTGCTTGGGAGAGTACTAGGAGAGTTTTGGTGACTCTTTTACTCAACTGGCCCACTTGTGCCTCCAAATTTCTAATGGAGGATCTTATTTCATTCATGAAACTTAGAGTGGCCTTAGATAGATCAGAGACTATGTTTGCTAAGCTAGAGGGACTCTGCTCAGAATTCTCTGTCTGTTACTGAGAGGATGATGGAAAAGGCTTGCTATTACTAAACCTATTGCAGGGTTCTCAGGATCATAAGCTTCTTCTTCAGAAGATGCTTCTTTAGTACTGTTGGATGCATTTTACAATCCATTCATACTCTGAGAAATAAAATTGACTTGTTGAGCCAACATTTTGTTCTGAGCCAATATGGTATTCAAAGCATCAATTTCAAGAACTCCCTTCCTTTGAGGCGTCCCATTACTCACAGGATTCCTTTCAGAAGTGTACATGAACTGGTTATTTGCAACCATGTCAATGAGTTCCTGAGCTTCTGCAGGCATTTTCTTTTGGTGAACGGATCCACCTGCAGAATGGTCCAATGACATCTTAGATAATTCAGACAGACCATCATAGAATATATCTAGGATGGTCCATTCTGAAAGCATGTCAGAAGGACACTTTTTGGTCAGTTGCTTGTATCTTTCCCAAGCTTCATAGAGGGATTCACCTTCTTTTTGCTTGAAGGTTTGAACATCCACTCTAAGCTTGCTCAGATTTTGAGGAGGAAAGAACTTGGCTAAGAAAGCCGTGACCAGCTTATCCCAAGAGTTCAGGCTATCTCTGGGTTGAGAGTCCAACCATGTTCTAGCTCTGTCTCTTACAGCAAAAGAAAAAAACATAAACCTGTAGACCTCGGGATCAACCCCATTGATCTTAACAGTATCACAGATCTGCAAGAATTTAGTTAAGAACTGAAAAGGATATTCTTATGGAAGTCCATGAAACTTAGAATTCTGTTGTATCAGAGAAACTAATTGAGGCTTTAGCTCAAAATTGTTTGCTCCAATGACAGGGATTGAGATGCTTCTTCCATGTAAGTTGGAATTTGGTGCAGTAAAGTCACCAAGCATCTTCCTTGCATTGTTGTTAGGTTCGGCCATGTCTTCTTCTTTTTCGAGATTCTCTGTAAGGTTTTCTCTGGATTGTTATGCCTTAGCTTCTCTTAGCTTATTCTTCAGAGTCCTTTCAGGTTCAGGATCTGCTTCAACAAGAATGTCCTTTTCCTTGCTCCTGCTCATATGAAAAAGAAGAGAACAGAAAAGAAGAGGAATCCTCTATGTCACAGTATAGGGATTCCTTTATGTAAATAGAAGAATAAGAATAGAAGAAGGATAAGAGAAAAATTCGAACACAGAGAGGGAGAGAGGGTTCGAATTATGAGTAGAAGAGAAGTGTTAGTAATTTAAATAAATAAATAGAAGAAGATGAGAGAGAAGAGTTTTCGAAAATAATTAAGAAGAAAAGGAAAATATTTTTGTTTTTATTTTAATTTAAAGTTAAAATTCAAATTTATAAAAAAAAGAATAAAATTAAAGTTTAAAACAGTTAGTTAATTAGAAAGAATTTTGAAAAAGAGGAAGGTAATTTTCGAAAATTAGAGAGAGAAAAGTAGTTAGGTGGTTTTGAAAAGGATAAGAAATAGTAAAAAAAGTCAATTAGTTAATTGAAAAAGATTTGAAAATCAATTTTGAAAAGATAGGAAGTTAGAAAAGATTTTTGAAATCAAATTTTTGAAAAAGATATGATTTGAAAAAAAGATATGATTGAAAAGATATGATTGAAATTTGTTTTGAAAAAGATTTGATTTTTTTAAAATCAGAATTAATGACCTCACTCATAAGAAATCAAAAGATATGATTCTAAAATTTAAAATTTGAATCTTTCTTACCAAGAAAGTAACAAACTTGAAATTTTTGAATCAAATTATTAATTATTAGTATAATTTTCGAAAATTATAAAATGAAGATAAGAAAAAGATGTTGAAAATTAATTTTAAAATTTTTTCGAAAAACATGAAAAAAATGAAAAAGATTTGATTTTTGAAAAAGTTTTTGAAAAGATAAAATTTTGAAATTGAAATCTTGACTTGAATAACAAGAAACAACTTATTTTAAAAAAATTTAACTCAGTCAACCCAAAGATTTCGAAATTTATGAGAGAAATAAGGAAAAGATATTTTTTTTGATTTTTTGAATTTTTAATGATAAGAGAGAAAAACACAAAAATGACTCACAACATGAAAATTTTGGACCAAACCCAATGATGCATGTAAGAACACTATGAATGTCAAGATGAACACCAAGAACACTTTGAAGATTATGATGAACATCAAGAACTTATTTTTGAAAAATTTTCAAGAAAAGAAAAATATGCAAGACACCAAACTTAGAGATTTTTCATGTTTAAACACTATGAATTCAAAAATGCATATGAAAA
The DNA here is from genome assembly GCF_000817695.3 of Arachis duranensis. Taxonomy (NCBI): domain Eukaryota; kingdom Viridiplantae; phylum Streptophyta; class Magnoliopsida; order Fabales; family Fabaceae; genus Arachis; species Arachis duranensis. The sequence goes on along the minus strand of NC_029774.3, from coordinate 103,537,812 downwards.
ACAACAAAAGACACAAAATAAGAAAATATGAAGATCAAACAAGAAGACTTATCAAGAATAACTTGAAGATGAAGAATGCAATGGATGAGTTTTCAAAAATTTTTAGAAAAATTAAAACATGCAATTGACACCAAACTTAAAAATTGACACTAGACTTAAACAAGAAACACAAAATTATTTTTGTTTTTATGATTTTATAATTTTTTTGGATTTTTTGAAAATTAGTTTGGAAAACCGAAAAAGAAGAAAAATTTTTGAAAGATTTTTGAAAACTTTTTGAAAACAAAATAAAGGTTGAAATAAGAAGAAAATTACCTAATTTGAGCAACAAGATGAAACGTCAGTTGTCCAAACTCGAACAATCCCCGGCAACGGCGCCAAAAACTTAGTGCACGAAATTGTGATACACAATGGCGCCAACAACTTGGTACGCACAATTGTAATCTCAACTTCTTTTCACAACTTCGCACAACTAACCAGCAAGTGCACTGGGTCGTCCAAGTAATAAACCTTACGTGAGTAAAGGGCCGATCCTACAGAGATTGTCGGCTTGAAGCAAGCTATGGTCACCTTGTAAATCTCAGTCAGGCGGATTCAAATGGTTATGAAGTTTTGATAATTAAAAGATAAATAAAACATAAAATAAGATAGAGATACTTATGTAATTCATTGGTGGAAATTTCAGATAAGCGTATGGAAATGCGTAGTTCCTTCTGAATCTCTACTTTCCTGTTGCCTTCATCCAATCTTTCATACTCCTTTCTATGGCAAGCTATTTGTAGGGGGATCACCGTTGTCAATGGCTACCGTCCATCCTCTCAGTGAAATGGTCCAGCTACGGGTTACGTAGGGCTAATCATCTGTCAGTTCTCGATCATGTAGGAATAGGATTTACTATCCTTTTGCATCTGTCACCACGCCCTACAGTCGTGAGTTTGAAGCTCGTCACAGTCATCCCATCCCAGATCCTACTCGGAATACCACAGACAAGGTTTAGACTTTTCGGATCTTAAGAATGCTGCCAATTGATTCTAGCTTATACCACGAAGACTCTGATCGCAAGGAATTGAAGGCTCTGTTGTCAGGAGAGGCAATCAAATGCATGGACCAGGAATCCAAGAGATACACATTCAAGCTTGTTTTCATGTAGAATGGAAATGGTTGTCAATCACACGTTCATGAGTGAGAATGGTGATGAGTGTCACATAATCATCACATTCGTCATGTTCTTGTGTGCGAATGAATATCTTAGAATAAGAATAAGCATGAATTAAATAGAAAACAGTAGTACTTTGCATTAATACTCGAGGAACAGCAGAGCTCCACACCTTAATCTATGGTGTGTAGAAACTCCACCGTTGAAAATACATAAGTGATAATGGTTCAGGCATAGCCGAATGGCCAGCCCCATAAAAGTCTAAGATAGCATAAAACTGATCAAAGATCCCTAGTACAATAGTAAACAGTTCTATTTATATTAAACTAGTTACTAGGGTTACAGAAATAGGTAAATGAAGCAGAAATCCACTTCCGGACCCACTTGGTGTGTGCTTGGGCTGAGCATTGAAACTTTCACGTTTAGAGGTCTTCCTTGGAGTTAAACACCAGTTTGTAACTTGTTTCTGGTGTTTAACGCCAGAATAGGGCAAAAAGCTGGCATCAAACGCCAGTTTGCGTTGTCTAAACTCGGGCAAAGTATGAACTATTATATATTGCTGGAAAGCCCTGGATGTCTACTTTCCAACGCAGTTAAGAGCGTGCCATTTGGACTTCTGTAGCTCTAAAAATTCCATTTCGAGTGCAGGAAGGTCAGAATCCAACAGCATGTGCAGTCCTTTGTCAGCCTCTGAATCAGATTTTTGCTCAGGTCCCTTAATTTCAGCCAGAAAATACCTGAAATCATAGAAAAATATACAAACTCATAGTAAAGTCCAGAAATATAAATTTTGCTTAAAAACTAATAAAAATATACTAAAAACTAACTAAATCATACTAAAAACTATGCAAAAACAATGTCAAAAAGCGTATAAATTATCCACTCATCATTAGCCATCTCTACAAACAAAATAATATAATCTAAGATAACATTTCATGTAATTACAGATAATACCATAGCAACAGAAACCTTAACTCTACCCATAACCCTAATTCAAATTTCTAACTTTTCTCAACTAATAAAACCTATAGAGAACATCCAATAAAGAATAGAGGGAAAACTATTTGGTGCAAAACGGAGGTACTTCGATCATCTTTTTCGATTTAGGATCGCAGTAATAATGACAACGGAGTTTTGTTAGGCATAGAGGGGCGCGAAAAGGTTTTTTTTTGTCCCATTCTTTAATAAAAAAAATTAGAATACACGTAAATAAATTTGGAGGGATTTTGTTTCTACGTAGGTTCGGATACTAATAGATCAATTGCGTAATCAACATTAGAGTACTTTGACACACGAAGGTCATCTTCTATAGTTACAAAGTAAGTTTCTTTCTTTCATGGATACATTTGTAGTATTTACATCTTTTATAAGTAGAAATGATAATTTATTCAAGAAATAAATTAAAAAATACTACAAAAATAAATTGATATAAATTATAATAAATTAGATGATATTTGAATATCTAATTAAATTAATTATTTTATATAATTAATTCATCATAAAAATATATTTAACAAGTTAAAAATATAACTCAAAAAATACTCTCATAAATATAGCACGTAATCTCTAATATTAAATATAAAAATTCAATTTTTATATAATAAAAAATAAATTTAAATTTGCAGATGAAATTAAAATAAAATTTAAATCCTATCCTACTCATTGTCAACTTCTTCTAAACTTAATTAATTAAAATTAAAATTAAATTGTGATTATGCATAACAACAATCACAATTCAAAACTATCATAGTCATATTCGACTCAATGTAGTAGCCATTTGACAAAAATGATCACATGTCATTAGTCATTACACAACACCTCACATTTATCGTTTCTTGAATATACAGCGTGTGAGGAAAGGAAGCCGTAGTAGTAGTAATGTGGAAGAAAATATTATCTAATAATTTAATTTAATCCGAGGCTGACATCCCAAAACGGAGAAAAACTCAAATCTTACACTGTGGAAGCAGTGATAGTATACCCCAGAAAGAGTGCAAGATCACAGTGATTTTGCCACATTTGCTTTCCTGAAAGGAAAAATTAAAAAAGAAAAGAAAAGAAAAATGGGGAATCGACGGTTTACTCAGGTGGCAATGAGCGACGACGAGGACGAAGAACCGCCACGTCCCAAGCAGCAGCCAGCTTCCTCTTGTTCTCCACCGTCGAAGCAGCAGCAGCAGGAGAAGAGGAAGCGCATGAAGCTGCAGGAGGAAGAAGACGAGGATGAGGAGAAGGAGGAGCAACTGCAGCAGGAGGAGGAGGAGGAAGAGGAGGAAGAAGAGGAGCGGAAGAGGAAGAAGAGGAAGGGGAAGGAGAAGGATAAGCATGTGGAAGAAGAGGAACCCCCTCAGGAAGACGCCAAGCCCATTGGCGATCCCATTAGGGTTTCTGGAAAGGGGAGAGGTAGGAAGAAGCATTTCGAGTCATTCGAGTTTGATGGAAACCAGTACACTCTGGTAACCACCACCACTTTTTCTTCTCATTCCATAAACCCTACTATTATGTTACACGTGATGAATTTCACAATTTCATTGCTTTTATCACTTACTTCAAATTGATTGTTATTTAATGAAATTGGGTTGTGAAACTTGCTATCTAAGAACTTTTGTTGCATTGTTCTTTTTTCTGCAGGAGGACCCTGTACTTCTTGTTCCTGAGGATAAGGACCAGAAACCCTATGTGGCTATTATTAAAGTGAGTATTAAGTTCTTTGCAAAATATTAGTTTTGAATATATTGTTGGCACAGTTGAAGCCTATTTATTGGTGCCTACGTTCTGTCCTGGGTTTGTGATTTCTAGAGTGGTGTGTTTTGGTGTCAGGATATTACACAGTCCCTAAATGGCAGCATGATGGTTACCGGGCAGTGGTTTTACCGTCCTGAAGAAGCAGAAAGGAAAGGTGGTGGCAGTTGGCAATCACGTGATACAAGGGAACTCTTTTATAGTTTCCACCGTGATGAGGTTCCAGCCGAATCTGTTATGCATAAGTGCGTTGTGCATTTTGTTCCCATACACAAACAGCTTCCGAATCGTAAGCAGCATCCTGGCTTCATTGTACAAAAGGTGTATGACACTGTAGAAAGGAAACTCTGGAAGCTAACTGATAAGGACTATGAAGACAACAAACAGCAAGAGATTGATGAGCTTGTTCAGAAAACCCTTAAGCGGATGGGTGAATTGCCTGACATCGAGCCCGAAGAAGCTCCTTCTGCTGATCAGGAAGATGTTATGAAAAGTAAAAGGATTTTAAGGAAGAAAGGCATTTCGCCTCTTGATGTTTCACGGGAGGAGGAATCAGGTCGTAAGGGTGACCAACATCTGAAACCTGAAACACCCGGGAGTTGTGTAAGTAATTCCTCTGAGCATTATCACATATTAGTGGATTGGAATGTGTTAACAGGGGATACCCATCGTGACAAAGTCCTGGAGAAGTTGCTTCAAAGTGTTCAATACGTGTTTAATTCGGATGACGGCATAAAGAAGAAAGAGAAAGGAAGTGAAAATTCTGATCCAGGTTATAATGGAAGCAATAATAGAACTTCCCAATCACCAAATGAATGTCAAGATAAGGTTCAGAAGGTACTCGGTGAAGATTCCAGTTCTGGTTGTGATCCCCAGTATTGTATTACGTATTTTCTATTATATACCTTGAAGATTATTATGTATTCATTGCTTGCCTTTTCCACTCTGCAGAGTTCCAAGTCTTTGGTCTGGCCGGATGCTGCGGTAACAGCTGTAGTTGCTTTGGAAAAAGTTTCACATGATACACTTTCATCGGATTATCAGAAGTATAACCAAAAGCTACGGCAATTAGTTTTTAATCTGAAGGTTAGAAGCAGCTCTTCTGCATAACAATCATATACTTGAAATATTTATAATGAATACAGAATACCTATGAATGACCAAAATATTACACTTGGATGCTACATTTTATCTTTGTTTACAATGTGACTTTTGGACTTCTATTTATAACTTTCTATTATGTTTTAAAAGTGATTTGTAAGATGTGAAATATGGTGAAAATGGTGGCACTCTTAGCTAGACCATAGGTCATGTGATAACCAGTAAGGTACTGATTGTTACTTTGAAATTTTCTAGTCTATACAAACTATAGTTTTTTTTTTTCATCTTTTTGTATTTTTAATCCTGTACATTTTTTTACCATTTTAAGTTGCATAAATTTAGTAAGTCAGTATGTACCTATTTCAATTTAGTATTCAGATATGCTGCGGACATCATTGTTGGGTGAATATAAAGAAATGAGCCCCATATTTTTGCTACATGATCTGGGTTATCTAGGTGGTATTATCCAGACTTATCATATCTAGAATAGTTTCTAAGAAGATTAGAACTGTGGTATGACAACTTGACAAGATTCTTGTGCATATTTTTATTAAGACCAAAAATTAGGAAATTTTTTGCCAGTATACTATTTGATGCAATGAAACTCCTAGGACAGAGCAGAGGTGGGTTGATGTAGTAAGAAGTGGTCTATGTATCTCCTGTCTTACTGTTATGTGCGTAGTAAGCTCGCTGAAGCGCATAAGGAAAGTGTCTGTTTCCGTTGATGGATTTTTATCCTAAAGCTGGATGAGTGTTAAAGAAAAAAACTTTGTTTACATGTTACTTGCAATGAGATTATATTTTCTCTCTTCAATGTACCTTTTCATCTCTTATTGCCCCAGCCCACCATGTGACAATAATTAGTAATAATTGCCAATTTATTTTCTTCTAGAGAGACGTGTTGGATAGGTGAATCAGTTCTGGGGGATTTTTACTTTTTTTTCTTTATCATTAAATTCCACTCACATCTGTTGATGTGAATGTTGGTGTGTGCATGGAGTGTTCAGTGCTAACTTACTATATGTTTTTGGTCAATCTCTATTAGTAATGGAGTAAAAACATAATAAGCTGGCTTTCTATGATGATATATTTAACAATAGTTTATCTGTTATATTTTCCTCACCATCACCACTACTAATGGTCTTTTTGGCTGGAGAAAGCAATGTGGATCTCTATGTGTTTTTTTATATAATAAATGATGGTTTCCTTATAGTTACATTATTTTTTTCTCTTGGGGAATTTTTCAGAACAACACATTGCTAGCATGTCGTCTGTTAAATGGAGAATTGGAACCTTCAAAAGTATTTAACATGACACCCAATGAATTGAAGGTATTAAGTTTATTGCCAATTTTTATCTAGTTTTTCTTTTTATTGGAACTTTGAAGCTGTCTGCCCAATTTGTTTTCTAGTCTCTGTAATCTCAATTTTCAATTTAGATTAGTAGTTTCTTGTGATTCTTTGACTGTGGTCAACTTTCCGTTTTTCTCAAAACATCATAAATTCACAAAGCAAAAGAAAAAAAAAAGGAGAAAGAAAAAAATCCTAGTGCTTTGTAGAGCAAATATAAATTGTGTTTGGATTTTATGAGCTGGTATTTTATTGTGTGCCTAAGGACTAAATATTTGAAACTACAGGAGGGTTTGACTGCTGATGAGATATCCAAGAAAGAGCCTGATGAGTCACAGCACATGCAGGTTAATTTTATTCCTCACCGCAATGTTTATGTTATGTTGCCTGTTACATTAGTGATGGTCAGCTTTTCCATCTGGAAACAGATGACGGATGCGCGCTGCAGAAGATGCAGAGAATGCAAGGTGGGTTTGAGGGATATCATCCATGCAGGACATGGTGACAGATATCAGGTTTGAAGTTTAAACTCTTATCTGTTTTCCCCTGATGCACTTTTTAGGCCAATTCTAAGATGAAGTTTTGGTATGCATAGAGGAGTACTTCATTTTATTTAAAAATTAACAAAAATAAAATAATACATTCTACGTGATAGTTATCCAACCTCTCATCAAAGAGAATTTTCATCTCTCCATCATTTAACCTTTCCACCATAGTATGAACATCTTTTTTTATGGTTTTTTTAACTGTGCTATGTTTCTTCAGCTGGAATGTATTGCTTGCGGTAACTCATGGTATGCCTCACGTGATGAGGTATCAACACTGACCATAGATGCTTCTGATTCTAAACGGAGTAGTGTAGGGACAGCACCGTGGGCCACTGCTAAATTCGAGAGTGTTGAGAAGAAGCTGGTGAGCCCTCGTGAACCTGAAAGATCTGGTAATGACATCTTCAAGAAAACAAGCGAAGCATATATGCCTGTATTGGACTCCCAAAAATCATTTGGCAAGTCCAGGAAAGATGACAACACTGAAGCTACAAAACAAGCTGACTAGGAACATTCTGTTCTCTATAAAGTTTGGTTGTACCTAGCAATCTTTCTTTCTTTTTTTTTTTTTTCCTTCTTTTATTGGAGTGATAGTTGCAAAATAGTCGTGTATACTGTATAGTTCTCTTCTAGTCTAGTTTATTTTGTGCATGCAGCGCCCTTATTTCCTCTGTATATCATTAACTGAATTAATCACACAAACACTGTCTCTTGCTAATTTTTATAAAAACGGATTCTTACACACATTTAAGTGATATAGTTTCTTTTTAAACAAACTATAATGATATATTCTTCTAAATATTCTCTCAATTTTTTTGGTAAGATTTTATCTTTAAAAAAGACAAGACAATCTTTAAATGAAATTAATATTTTGATGATTTAAAAAGACCTAATTTTTTTTAGAAATTAAGAGAATATTTAAGATATTTTTGAGTCGGATTATATTTACTCAATGCAAATTAAAATTTACCAATGAGATATCATTCATGTTACAAAGATATTAGAATTAGATATTAATCGTATAAAAATACAGAATGATTTTGTAATAATGTATTTATAATTAAAATATAAATATATTAATTATTAATTTATGAATTTTATAAAAAAAATTAATTATTTTAATGATTATGTTATAAAAAATATATAAAACATACAAAAGAAAACAAAAGAAAAGTGTGTCATCCAGTCCAAGATTGAAGATTCCGTGGGTTTGATATGTCCCACAGCCACTGCTATTGAATTTAGGTTAGTGTGTCGCCAATCCAATCCCATCCACCTATCTTCCTTTTCTCCCCAACCTTAACCCTAGTCAAATTTACTTATCTAACCCCGTTCTGGCATGCTCCGAAAAAATTACCAAAAAATATTTTGACCTGGTCAACGTCTTTTTTTGGGCACCTCCCACTTCTGAGACCATCAGACCAACCCATTACTTGCCTTGTCCAATAGGGAAACGACACAAAGGGCATCTTCGTCAAATAAAATTCACCAAAGCAGATCTGATTCTGCATCCGACAAAACTGATTTATTGTGCCGAATTTCTTATTATTATTTCACCTACAAACATCTAATTATTGTTTAGTAGTGGGATTCTGCAACATTAATAAGGGAACTCACAGTGCTAGTGTGCTACTATTAGTCTCTCTTTTTTTTTTTGGTGGGTACTACTATTAGTCTATTAGACTATTACCATTACTGTACTACCAAGACATCCTAAAATTTCACTACTACCCCTGTCTTTGTGGACCTGAATAGCACCATAGCTAAAGACTAGGAGTGTGTTTTGAATAGGTATTTTAAACATAAAATATATTTTTAAGATAAAATATTATATTACAATTTTTTTAATTGAAAATATTTTTAAATTTCAAAAAATTTTTAAGACTTTCAACTATTAAAAATAATACACTTTAGAATAATATTATACGTCTACATTTTTTTGTTAACTAAATCTAATTAAATTGGTTTAATATAACAAAAATCAATTATAATTAGTATTATTTTAAATTTTATTATTTAATTTACTTGGCATTAGTTAATATTTAAAACTAATAAATACTAAACTTAATAATATATTTATGAATAGACATAATTTAACTATATTTTTAAACAAAGCAATTTATCATAAAATTAATATAATTACTTCAACTGAACAAAATATTTTAAAATTAAATATTTAATTACAATATTTAATTTTTCTTATATTTAAAATAAATTAAAATTTAAAAAACTCTCACCTAAACACATTCTAAAAATTTTTCCTCTAGGGGTTATTTGTCTTTCAGGAAAGGTGCTCTCTCAATTGATTCTTTCTCGGGTTTGCACTTCGTACACTTGCTTTGCTTTCACCTTAGATCACTGATCTCATGCTGAGTGAGTGGCTGAGACATAAATTAATTAAATTATTTCTTGAAAAATGCAAAGTGAAGAGAAAGGAAAATAAGGGCTTGTTTGTGTGAGTTTTAAGAAAAGATTTTTTTAAATATTTTTTTTAAAGATTTTATAGAGAAGTAAAATTAACTTTATGTTTAGATATTTCATGTAAAAAGATCTTTTTATTTATCAATTATGTTTGGGTATAACAATATAAAAGTACTTTTTTGTTTATTTATTACATGAAGAACATCTTTTTTTTTAAAGAAAAAAGATCTTTTAAAAAAAGATGTAAATTACAGCTTCTCAAAAAAAAATTTATTTTACTAGTACTTTTATTTTTACTACTAGAAATTTGCCAAACACGTTAAAAAATAAAAAGGTCTTTTTTATTGAAAAAAGATTTTTTTTAACAAAATAATGGTGTCCAAACATATACTAATTATGTTATGTATGCATAATTTTTATGTTAGATACTTAGATTTAGTGTAAACCTAATATGAGGGAGACTTAACTACTAATTTAATATTAAAAAAATTAGATCTTAACAATTATTTTTTTTAAAAAAATATTATTAACAAAATAATTATTGAATGATTTAAAATTCGATAAAAATAATTAATTAATTATATTTTTTACAAGTGATAAAAACTTTTGTATTTAATCCGAATTTTTACAATAATATTTAAATAAATATTTAAAAAGTACAAAAAAATATTTAGAATAAAATTTGATTTTTATTTTTTTTATTTTTCAAAAAAATTAATCATTCACAATAAAAAATTAAAAAATTCATTTGATATAAAATTATTAAATTTTAAAGTTGAATATATTTTATTTTTCTAACAATACTTGCAAAAAACTATATTAAAAATTAATCTCTCAACATTTCTTAAAATATATATTTAATATCTAATTTTTTGTCACATTTTTTAATTTTTTGACATCTTATTTATTGTTAGTTCTAAAACTATTTTTATTACTCATGTAAAAATATTCGTACTATTTTAGTAATTTTGTCTAAGTGAAATTTAGATTTTAGATCTTAATAGATAGATAAGATGGGTCGACACAATACTCTATTATATATATAATTTTTTTTTCTCAAAAGAAAGCAACATCATATGATGGTGCTTGAGGAACATGGCTTTAGTAGACTTTGGCACAAGAGACATGGACACAATAGTAGCAACCTGTTGTCTCTTCTTTCTCCGCTTACTCGTGTGAGAGAGTTTTCAATGCTTCTCTCTTACTCTTACGCTTACTGGCTTCAGTTACTGCTTCTATACATTGCTTTTTGTCATCACTTGCCATTGCTCCTTCTGTGGTGTTTGTTGAACTAGATTGAAGTGAAGTTGCTTGTTCTGAACCTCGTTTCAACGCTTAATTTGGACCATTTGGCCCAGCTTCACTAAATGGAGTTGCTTTTATAAGTTATTCTGATGGAAACTTTTTGCTCAAGTTTGGACATTTATGGTGGTTGTGCATTGAAGCTGGTTGTTGGGATTTCTTTTATTATTATTATTTATGATTAAACATTTGTACATCACACTTTACTCACATTTTGGGTATTATAAGGATAATCATGCAGTGTTCTTACTTCTTTCCAGCATTTGTCTTTTCCTTTTGCAATTTCTTTATCCAACAGATCATATGGGATTTCTTTCCGGTGTTCAGAATCCTAATAATGGTTTAGTCATTTATTTATTCTGTGATACAACCTATAATTTTTTTGAACAATGGTGGGGCGCGTCCTTTAGAATACTGGCCGTTTACAAGGTCATAATTGCCATTTCAAAATTACATTTTTTATGAGAGGGTAGCGACTGTTTTGCAGTGTAGGTACCATTCTATCACTTGATGTAAAAGGAAAAAAAAAGATTGGAGCTAAACCCCTTCTTGATTATTGAGTCCAACGTTTTTTTTTTAAATATTCTTTTTATACACAATAGTTTGGGTTCATGAGTGTGATGTTCTTGGCATTTAGTCCTTTTTGTTTTGTCTAATGAAAATTTTCTCAATGGAAGGTTTGTTTCCCTTGCCAAAGTGCGAGGATTAGTATACTTCTAGCAATATGATTATGTCAATGTTGTGTCCAACTTTTTCCTTGCTACACACTAATGTCTATCTCTTTCTGCAGGGCTCTGAATTCATCAATGGGACAAGACTTGGAGCTGGATATAAGTGAAAAGTATTCAGTGGGTCTGAGTCCCAATACCGTTCTTCCGTCTTCGAATGCAAAGAGATCCAGAAAAGGAAAACCCTCCGGGAAAGATGGTTTTATAACCCTCAAGGGGGACTTTGCAGATATAAAACTTGCTCACTTTCGCAGTGCTTCATGTAAGAGTCATTTCTCCAGCACTCATGGATTGGAAGGTAACATTGAAATGAGGCGTGGCTCCATGTATCAGAGTTCAGAGGAAAGAAAAGCTGTAAGGAAAATGGGCATGGAAGGAAGGAAGAAAATTGAAATTTCCAGGAGGAGTGACATCTCTTTCTCAGGTAGCATTCTTGATTCTTTGTGTGGTTCAGATGCCGAAGATTCTGAGCCGAGAACATCGGAGATATCTCCGGATTCAAACTTGGGTTCCCTATCGGTTTCCAGGTCATTGGCTTACATGGAGCCAAAGTCTTCAAAAGACTTCATTGAAATTTGCATGAGTTCAGATGTCAAGCATGGGAGAGGTTTTACAAATTTAAGAAGTGATAAAATTGCTGATTCTCTAATTCATGGCAATTCTCATCTTGAAAAGGACACGGTTCACTCACTGAAAAAGTCAGTCTCTGCTAAGGTGGAAGTCTCTCACTTGTTGCTATCACCATCAGAAAGTGATTGCTCATCAAGTGCAAGTTCAAAAGTTGAACTTAACCCTCTTAGGAAAAGGATGAATCAATTCACAAAGTCAAAATCTTTGAGAAGTCCAACAAGCCATAAGGTGGAAACTAATGAGGCCAGATCAAATGAGACTGCAAACATTACAAGGAGCAGGACATATCAGAAATCGTTGTTAAGTGATTTATCTAACACAGGGAAACAGTCTGACATTATTTCTGAGTTCATCAGTAGAGAAATCCAGTATTCAGGTATAGCATCCTCACCAGTTCACCTGCATGGTAATCTCAGGATAGAAAACAAACATGGAGTACCATTTTTGGAGTTCAAGGTCAGGTGCCCTGAAGATGTCTTTGTGGCGAAGGCATGGAGAACTCGTCATGCTTTTAATTGGGTATATACCTTCCACTCCATTGATAATAGAAAGAAGAGCAGTGCAAGTGCAACCGGCTCAGAATCCCATGAGTTTGACAAAGATTGCTCCATGGTAGCACAGATGGTAGTTTCCAGCAATTTAGGTTCCGAACAAGAAAGCCAAGTATCTGATAACTCTATGGTGACAGAATTTGTGTTGTATGATTTTACACACTCAAGACCAAGTGTTTCACATGAAACAAAGTCTTTCTGTGAGCAAGATGCTTCTGAGAGACGAAAAGCTTCCAAGGAAGAGACTTTGAGGCTGGATGAAGAGAATCTTGCTAGTAAAAACAAACGTCAATACAAGCCTCTATCAACTGGTGTCAAATTGGATTACACAGATTCTTATCATTTGTTGTCCACTAGATCATATTCAAACGTCGAAAGTGCTGCTATTGTTTTAGAAATTCCATTTTCTAGGAGAGAAAGCTTGAAGTACAGAAGAGGAGATAGAATAAGTGCTAAAGAGTACTCTAGCATTAGGGATCAGAGTAGAAATAGCCTTAATGAGAGAAAATTCCAGGAACAGTTGAAGGTGGTGATACCAACAGGCAATCATGGTTTACCAGACACCGAAAGTCAAGGTCCGTCGTCATTACTTGATCGATTGAGACATGGTGGAGGTTGTGACTGTGGTGGCTGGGACATGGCCTGTCCCCTTATTCTTTTAGGCAATCCTAGTATTCAATTTTCCGAAGACTGCCCTCTTATGGAGGAATATCAAGCACTGGAACTCTTCATTCAGGTACAACTTGAATTTTGCAGAACAAGGATAGATACTTTTAAGGGAAATTTCAGAACCCTTGTAGAGTAACACTGTACAGTAGTTAAGAAGATCCTTCAAGCTAGCTTGAAAACTCTACCTTGTTATTTGTGTCTATCAAAATTAAGATAGTGCACAAAGTTATGAATTTGCAGATACTGTGCGGACATTGATATACTTATAGGCTTTTTATTAACATTTTTTCTTATTAAAGCTTTCTTTATCTACCGCAAAGTTTAACTTGCTTCATTTTATGACTCGTCATTGGTTTTTTACGATAACTTGTATTGCTTTGTGGTCTATAGGGGGCAAAAGAATGTAGCCCTACATTCAGCATGAGGAGAATTGAAGAGGGCCAATATGCAGTGGATTTTCATGTGCAATTATCCACGTTACAAGCATTCTCTATCAGTGTTGCTATTTTGCATGGCAGTTCCAACTTCAGCGAAGCAAGGCAAAATAAACCCCAACAACTATCTCAATGCAGCTCACTAAAAATGCTTATTGAGGAGGATGTAGAGTTTTACATCAAATCAGTCACAAAGGAGGAGAGCAGGAAAACAGTGTCCAAGACTCGGAAAGGAATCCCTCGACCGTATGCACTGAACCCACCTTTTTCTCCTATTGCGCGAGTATAGAGTGTAATTCAGGATTAAGATCTCAGCTTGGAGACATGAAGACAGAAGCAAAGTGATTGCATGACAAAATATCTGTTGTCTCTTATCCCTCCACCAGCCTTATGCTCTTAAAGTCATTGCTGGTTGTAGGGACTCTGCTTCTAGGAGACGAGCTGAACTTTTGTAACAAGCAAAATAGAGGATCTTAGTGATGATTCCATTTGCATGGATATAAAGTTTTGTTGCTGGAGGAAATGCCTTGCTCACTGAAGCTAAGAAAAATGCACTCTGAATGGGAAATACAGAGAGGAAATGTAAATGATCTGCTGCATTAGGGATATGATATTCAGAATCATTCTTTGTAATAAATTCTTTCATGCCAGTCACTAAAAGTTCATGGGATAGCATGAGAATATTGTCTATATTGTAATGGGGGCAGTTAGATGGGGGGAAATCTTTGAACCAGGTAGAAGATAGCATAGAAGCCCTTTTCTCTCTTCCAGTTTGTATGTGTATCTATTAAGAATCTCAAAGGAAAATTGATGGGAAGTGGACTGGAATGAATCCAAGTTATTTGATGTCCAAATGGATCTACCTTAAAATAGTATATATATAAGAACCTTGTGATGATAAAATCTAGGCAACTATCATGAAATGGCAAAATAAATACACTCTAGACATGATGTTATATAGTTTCAATCCTGAATGATGTGAATTTGAGAATTTGTGGGGACAAATAATCATAATTAGGATGCTGGAAAACAAGATTATTGGCCTATTTCTGTAGAACACTGCAGGAATATATTGAATAGGGCACTCTACAGAATTCTCATAAAGATATGGATTATGATTCAACCATGATGAGAAAATTGGATTTGTATCTTTCACTTATTATGCTTTCGGCTATGATCATGTGCATGACAAGTACAAGCTTATTGTGAGACTCCAAGACCGGAATTTCTCGTCAAGTTCTTCTTTTGCGTTTTCCAGCATCAGGAATTCTCAATCGCCCATGTAAGAGAAACTGTGGTGGTATAATTTTCACTGGAATATTAATTACTAGTACCACAATGTTATATGGAACGTTACATACATGAGAAATGTTTTCTGCATTCTTTATTTTTCATGTATTCGGGCAACTCATTTACTCTACTACCGTTTTTTTAACAATGGAGAAAAAAAAAACACGTGTAAGATACACTTTAAAAAAAAAAATTATCATTTTTACTCTTTGAAAAATTATAAGTAACCAAGTCTATATGCATTCAAATGGTTATTCCAGCAGCCAACATTTCAAAAAACTAGGTAAATGCACCGCGACCTTTTTCTCCAACTCCTCTCATCGTGACGTCGCGTCCTCCATCTCCAAGTCGTGTCGCCGCGCCTCTGTGCCCTCCTGATTCGTCTTCTGTTGCCGCACCGCCAAGCTTCCCCTTCCCTATTCTTCTCGTCAGGACACTACATCCTCTCTTCCAACCCTTCTCGTCGCGACACCGTCCATCTCTCTTCCAACCTTTTTCGTCACGATGCCATCCCATCTTCCTCTAAATCCTCTCGTCCCGTCATGACGTTGCCGCGTAGAAATCCTCTCGCCGCAACGCCATTTAGTGTCTTCTCCAACTCGCGCGGCCGTAGTTACGCCACACATGGCGTTCTTCTTCTTCTTTTTCTTAGGTTTCGATTGTGTTTTTTTATATGTTTTTGGATGTTTTTTTTTCTTATATTTCAGATGTTTCTTTTTTTTAGGTTTTAAATAAACTTTTTAATCAAAAAGCTCTACAATCAAGGGAATTATCTAACCAAGTTCAAGTGTCCAACCAACTTGTTATAACTGTTTTTCACATCACGTGTCACTTATTGTACGCGCAATTTTCTTCATCTTCTTCGAACGTGCTTCTTCTTCTTGTTACATACTCCTGCTTTTTCTTCTCCTCTTTTTTTCTTATCTTTCTCACCATCATCATCACCACCACCTCTTCCTCCTCCTTCTTTTTCTCATTTGATTTATTATTTTTCTTCATTTTTCTCCTGCCACTTCATTATCATCACCATTATCGTTATCGTCATCGTCGTTATCGATATCATAGTTAGAAATTTTGGTATTAGAGTGAAGACATTTTGGTACTATGTTTTATAAATTTATGTGCTGTTTTATATATTAGTTTAGCCATCTTTTTCTTATACGTAAATACCAATATTCATTCTTTTTCGAACTTTTGCATTTATTCTGCTTAAGTTCATTGCGTTATCAATAGATTTTTACATATATTCTCTTTTCTATTTAAAATTTGCGAATCTGCAACTCAAGCCTTAATGAAATAAGTTTTTAGTTCTATCACATCATTAGTTAAAAAATTTAGTATTAGAGTGAAGACATTTCAATGTTATTTTTTAGAATTTTATATGTTGTTTTATATATGAGATAAGCATTCAATTCATTGAATGTATAATGTTTTATAGAAAGATTCAATATTTTTTGTGTGTCGTGTTACTGAACTTCTGGTGTCAATTTGATGTTATTTTATTTCATTTTATAGAGTTAATGTGATCTTTTAATATGCAATTAACTTTTTACATTCTGTATCATTGTATTTAAATTTCGGTGTCACTTTAAATAAATTTTGGTATTATTTTTGTTTCTAACAAGAATTCAATCCAATAAGTGTGAACCTACATTCATTCAACTAAACAAGATTATAATACAGTATAGACTGATGAGTTTGGAAAACTCCAAATTAAATACGATGATGATCAAACATTATTAATTAATTTAAAAATTATTAATTTGAATTTTAGTTCATATTTTTTAATTAATAATTTTGTTGCTTGCATATTTTGTCATTGGACATAAAAAAATCATGAAGCCCAAAATGATAATCAGCCTTATACAAAAATCCTATCTAATATGTGGCTGAATTATTTTATTAGGCAACATGAATTGGGCCAAGAAATTTTGGTACAGCCCAAAATCATTGTGGTTGAAAGACCAACATTATGGTCCGACTTGAAGAAGAAGGAAAGTGGAGCATGTGGTTTCTATTACCCATTTACTTTGGTGGGATCCAAATTCAAAGTGAAAACATGCTTTTCACGGATACCTACTCCCACTTTAGAATGGAATTCAAAGTTAATTAAATGGGTTTAATTGCTTTGGTAACATGAAAGAGAAAGTGCAAGTGATATGATGGCATTTAATTGATTACACGTTATTAGGCATGGGAATGAGAAATTAACTCATTTTTAATTTCTTTCTTCAATTACATTGAAAGCTTTTCTGCATTCTTTCTCTTCTCTCTTCAGTTTCGGTCATGTCAAGAAGAAAAAGAAGAAGCAAGCTATCAGAGGTAAAGTACAGTAGCAGAGAAACTATGTGCAAGCAAGAGGTCATTGTGATGATGGCATTAGCAAAAAGAAGATTTACAGTATGGTGTGGCTGAGATCTTTACCACAAATGGTAAGATGTGGTGAAGAAGTCTTAAGATCACTATACCTAAAAATGGTGGAAGATTTAACTCGGTCAGAGAAGAAGATCCTTGGGGTATAGCTCGTCTCTACTTTTGTTCATCCATCACAGAAGGTAGCTACTGTAGCTACATGGGAAGAAGCAGAAGATAGAGTAGATGGAGCTGTCAAGCATCAAAGACTCATCAAGGGTCAGAAATTCTTCATAGGGAGCAAATCAAGATAGAAGGCCCGAATTGATGAAGTTTGGTGAGATGGGATGAGGAAGAGGTAATTGCATGTGAGAAGAAGAAGCAGTTGGCTCGGTTCAACCGTTTCAACCTTGGAGGCTTCCCCTTCTATAATAAGGGTGAACATGCAAGGCTTGAGACAAAGAGAAAAGAGTGAAAGCACAAAGTTCTCAGCTACCCAAACTAACAGAAGTTCTTCTCCTTCAATGTGCTTCATGTTGTATTTTTCTGTTTAGTTTTGTCTGTCTTGAGTCCCATGGAAAAAGGCAAACATTGAGGTTTGTATGAAAAAATCATAGAGCGAAAAAAGGCAGAGTATACAAAATTAAAAGAAAAAATCATAAATGTCCTAGAGGTCCTTTGTACATCTGTGTTCTGTTTCATAATTCTCTGGGAATCCCCTTGCAAGTTGGGTTAGCACTTAGTAGTTGAAAGCTTGGTAGGTGACCAAGTCAAGTTCAGGATTGGGGATAGATTCTGGACTTGTCCCAGATAGGAAGGGTAGTTTCTAGGGAGAATTGGTGTCTATAATCAGCATGATTATAGTGAAATTTCATCATTGTTGTGATGGAGACTGGGTGTAGGCTGCATTGCACTTAGCAGCTGAACCAAGATACTTCTTGGTGTGATTCTCTCTTTCTCTTCTACTCTATTTTCTCATTCTGTTGCACAAGAGACAAAATTAAAAATTATCTCCTCATTGGTTACGAGACAAAAAAGAAAATGTCTCTTGACTAGTGACGAGACAAAAAGCAGAAATATCTCCTCAAGGCATTCTTAACGGGCAGAAAGTGTTACTCAGCAAAAAGGGATTAAGATTCAACCCCCCTTCTCTTAGCCACTGATAACCATCATAGGCATATTAATTCAAGTCTAATATGAGAAACAATGCTCCTAAAAAAAGAGGTAAGAGCAACAAAAAATAAAGAAAGAAGAATAATAAGTAAAAAAATGTAGCATTAAAGATATTCCTGTGTTTTCGTAGAAAAATTTCAGTGTCAAAATTAAGAAATTTTGATATTACTGCTAAGAAATTTCGGGGTTATTGTTTGCACAATTCAAAATTCTCTTTCTTCCTCATTCTTCTTGTTATTTCACATTTTCATGAGTCTTGTTTCACCCTCTTAACAAGAACTTTTGTTACGGTTAAAAAATTTCAGTATGAAAATTTTGAAACTTCTATGTCACGATTAAAAATTTTCTGGTGGTATTTTCTGATAAATTTTGCATAAATCAAAAACCATCCATCATCGTCGTTGTCGTCGTCGTCATCATCATCATCTTGTTTTACCTTCTCATAATTCTTTTTGTTTTACGCTTTTATAAGAATAAAAACAAGAAAAAAAAGAAACACATAATGCTGCAAAATCACCAGGAAGAGAAAGAGAAGGAAAAGAGAAAAAGAATGCAGCAACAATAGTAGCAATAAAAGAATAACGATGAATACACGCAAAGAAAAAGAAGGAATGCCAAAAAAAATAAGGAATACGAAATACGAACGTTTACATTAGTGGAGAGTTAGAGTGTGTAGACACTAGACATGCTCTCACTAATGAAATTTTTTTTTGTTGGATTTAGACCAACTTGATTAGACTTGGTTATAAAAAAGACTTGTATGTATAATAATACTTTTTTTTTTTTTAAATGTTAGATGTTTCTTTTCTTAATTTTTGAATATTTTTTGGATATTTATTTTTATTTGATTTTAGATGTTTTTCATGATAATTTGAATCTACGTTTTTTTTTTCAACAAAAAAATACTCAAAAAAAGGACTCAACGCACGATATTGGCAGCACGGATAATTTTGAGCGACCGACGGTGATAGACGGTGCGGCGCAGTTTTGGACTGTAGTATGTGAATTTTTTTTTGGGATTTTTTTTTTACAATTTATATACTAATTAACTGTAGTTAATTGATACCTAGTCGGTTGCCTAAGAAAGTTAGTTTTTATCCAAACTTTAGTCTTAACAAAAATTCCTTCAATTAGTTTGAGTTTCAAATTCAGTCATACGGTAAGAAAGGAATGACCCATGAGCACACAATAGTAAAGGTAGAAGAGGCTTATTGTAGGTGAAAAAAAAAAATACAAAAGAAGACTATAAGACCATGAAATGAACATTAGTATTATATGAATGATATTGTTTGTGTCTTTGAATAAATTGCTAAATACTATATTTATTTATTTTAGAGTAATATTTTAAATAGATTTTCAAAAAAATTTAAACAGATTTATCTCTAAAAAAATTTAACTATAATTTTAAGTTGGATTTTTTTTTTCATTAAACACCAAATATGTTTTTAGTCCAATTTAAATAGTTAGGACTATCAACTATGTTCTATGTATCAGTTAACTTGTTGATGTGTCACGTGCAGGACAGTTTGGTCTCTGACCACGTGAACAAAACAACGTTGTATTATATAAGAATAAAACAACCTCATTTTAAAGTGGGTCCCTAATTTAAAAGCAAAAAAAAATGAAACAACACCGTTTAAAAGGGGACCAACTCCTTCAACGAGAAGTCCATCATGGCGACAACGAAGACAGAGGCTTCTGGTGGAGGGCGCGGGGAGGATGACGAAGATGTTGAGCTAGAGGAGGGAGATTGGTAAGGAAGAGAAGAGGAGGAAGATGATGCAGCGATGGAGTGTTGGCCACCGGACCGGATTGGTGAACTAGATCTCCAACCAATCCGGTTCAGTACAGTGACCGTTTAAGGATGAGAACCAGTATAACTGAATTGCTCTAGAGAAAATTTTTAAATTGTTGAAGATGTAGTTTGAACCAGAGTCTTTTTTGTTATTGCATGTTCTTCTTACCACTAAATTATATTATTTCTTGTTATTTTATATACTAATTATTAATTATATAGTAAAAATATACAATAATTTTGTTAATATTATTTTAATTTTATACTCATTTATATTTAAATTAATTATATTTTTATTATTCATAATTATTAAAATAAATGTTATTAAACATGTATAAATAAAAATATCAAGTATTTTTATTAATTACAATATCCTAATTCTTTTTATGATTATATGACATTTATTAAATATTATTTTTCAATAAATACATATAGTATATAACAATATAATAAATATAAACTAAATCAGTTAGTTATTGAAATAAAAAATAGTTACTTTAGTATAAAAATAAAATAAAATAATTTTATTATGAAAAATATTAGAATTTTATATACTTATTTAATGATAATTTATTATAACTTATTGATTATAATTTGTTGAAATTTGATTGTTTTTAAAACATTAGTAAATATATGTATTTTAAATTTTAATTTAGTTTTTTGACTATTTTATATTTTTTATTTACGTAAGACTGGTTTAAACAATAAACCAGTAAACTAATAATCTGACTGGTTCGATCACCGATTTGATTCTAACAACTATACTAGGAACTAATTTCTCCTATTCAAAATGGCTAGGGCGTTTCACTTAACCGGACACGTCAATGAGTTAATTGACGCATAGAACGTCGCTGTTAGTTTTAACTGGTTCAAACTAAGCTGGGACATATCTGGCATATAATAAAAAAAGTCCAAAATCCCGACATATTTGGCATATTATTCTTATTTTATCTTATCTTTAATGAGTGTGTCTTTGTTGGGATACTTTTAAGTGTTTGTTTGAGTATCATTAAATTGGTAAGAAAAAGATATTTTATTTATTGAAAAAAATTATATTTATTTTTTTTATTTTTTTAGTGTGTTTAATAAATTTCTAGTAGTAAAAGAAAAAATATTAAAAAAATAAAAAATATCTTTTTTGATAAGCTACAATTTATATTTCTTTAAAAGATCTTTCTTTTAAAAGAAATATTTTTTACATAATAAATAAACAAAAAAATATTTTTATATTGTTATATTCAAACATAATTGATAAATAAAAAATTTTTTTACATAAGATATCTAAATATAAAATTACTTTTATTTTTCTATAAGAAATTTAAAAAAAAACTAACTAAATTTTTTTTAAAAAAACTCATCCAAACAAATCCTAAGAATTGAGTGTTGAGGATCACAATGCATTTATTTATGGCAACTATTAAGTGAATATAATTTTATAAACTTAAAATACTTCAAACGTAACATACAATTTATTCTATTTTTGGCCAAACTACTAGATTATGAATTATGGTACTTGATATAGTGTTAGTTTAAATTGACTTTTTGAGTGAAAAAATATTTTTTTGTTAAAATAAAATATTTTTATTCAATTTAAATATATTTAGATACGTCTTTTAAAAAAATATTTTTATTAAAAAATAAATTATTTACTTTTTTTTAAACTAACAATACTTTGCTTAAAAAAAAAACAGAAACAAAAAACATTTTTAATACTTAAAACTCTTTAAAAAGCCTATTCAAATGTAAAATAACTTTTGTTTTTTTTCAAAAAAAAATTTAAAGATGAAAAAATAAGTAATTTTTCTAATGCCAATCCAAACTGGGCCATAGTTAATATTCATGATATCTGTTTAATTTTTCAAATATTTTTTTGCCAGGACATTATGTCATTCTATATATGTCCTTGTGTCAGACCATAAATACCCCTCTATTTCTAAGATACTTGGGTTACCTTTCAGAGAGAAAAAAAAAATTCTGATATTCTTATGACCTATAAAGCTGTAACTCACAAGCTCTAATTTCTGGAGCAAAACTATTTAGTATTCACTTGAACATATGAATACAAATCCCCCCTTTTCTCTCGTATTTGTGCACCTTCGGGTCCAGCAAGCCAAGCCACCGCATGCATTAAATATACATTTCATGCACCATTAACCTTTTCTTCAGCAATCTATCTCAGTTCAAGCACCATTAACTCTGTTTTTTATTTCTTCAGTCTTCAACATTTATGAACGTGTGAACCAGTGGGGTTGCATGCTTCCAAAGAAAACACTTTCTTGAAAAATTCATAAGAGGCAAAAAACAGTGATCCTTGAGACATGTACATGATCAACCTTGGAGTCAATCCCCTGGTGACAGACAAAGCAAGCACATCTCAAAGCAAATTTGAGTGTTACATATTGCTGTCCTAAATGTATAGAATGTTTAGCAGTTGCTCTACTTTTGTCATACATTTTCTTATGATATAAATGATAATAATGGCTAGAGTTGGAAAATAATACCTGTACAGGCCCTTCAAACCTTCACTCTTGCTAATTTTGTAAAGGCCTTGGAACACATTATCATATTGATTTATAGAGCCAGGGAGCTGCAATCCACTTAAATCATAAGCGAAATTAAGAATAAAAATCATACCATCTGTACAAAAATATATAAATAGTTCATGCTATGACAAAGAACAATTTTAGACACCAAGTGTTTAGATCTTAAAGTTTGTCTTCAACAACTAACTATGTGGCGGCACCAGTTCAATTTATATCATCAGTCTTACTGATAGTCCACTTTAAAGTAGAAACAAGAATTAATATAATTGGACGGCTTGCTTATTAGTTTTTTCAAACCTGTGTCTGCAATCTTGTCTTGATCACATCAAAAGGAGTTGTGAACAATGCAGCAGTAGATCCAGCTAATCCTCCACATAATAACTACAAAAATATGCAAAATGATCACAGTTCACATGCATCTTAGTGAGACAAAACGAAGATTATGAAAGCACAAGTAGCACACGAACTTACAGTCTGAAATGCATTAGGTTGAATAGTAGATGACAACGATGGCATCACTTTCTTCAAGCTTTCATATGTATAAAACTATAATTGTTCACAGAAAATAGCCATAAGTAAAATCTTATCACAAAGAACTTAGAAAAGCAACTACAGAATAATATTAACAGCAGAAGTTAGAGATGAAAAAATCAACAATCATACAAAGCTTCCTCTACACTCATATTAAGACATGAAGAAGTCCAGGGTCAAAGTTGGCAGCAAAGATGGAAAATAGCAAATCACCAATTCCTCATAGCTGACAGCACATGCATCTTGGAGACAATCTATTTTGTATGTAATTAATAAACATGTATTGAAAGTTGAAACGCCTATTAACCTTGATAATTGAATGTGGAACATTTCGGCACAGTACAGCTCCCCAACCTGCATAAAGGGATGTAAACCCACCATTTCTGATAATTCCAACCAAAGCATCCCTGCACAGATTATATTCATAAGCAGGGAAAAGTAAAAGTAATACAATTAGAAAATGGAAAAGTATTGCATAGGAAAGTAGGGTTTTTCACTGAAATAAAATAAAAAAATTTATCATTTTCCAAAACCCCATTTTTTAACTTTAATTTCTCAAATACGATTTTTTTTTATCAAGAGCAAGATCGTCGCACCCTCCAGCAAACTTCACTTCAAATTCCAAAAAAAAAATGGCAAACTTCACAACGGACAATGGCAACCATTATCATCGTCTCCAGAGTACATAGGAGTACACAAGAGTACCCAGGAATAAATCATATTTTTATTGGAGAAATAATGATTTTTTTTTAATTTATAATGAGAAAAAATCCTTGTTAAATATGACTTATTCCCGTATATCTGTGTATGTCTGTAGACGATGATAATGATTGCCATTAACGCCAGCAATGTTTAAGAAGCCATGATTGTTGTCTGTGTATTTTTGTGTACTCCTATGTACTCTTGGAGACGATGATAATGGCTTAAAAATTTGAGTTTTGGCGGCGAACTCGCCCTAAATCCAAAAAAAATCGTATTTGGAAAATTAAAGTTAAAAAATCAGGAATGGAAAAATAATTATTTTTTTTATTTTATTTCTGAAAAAAATCCTAAGAAAGTACTCCAAGAAAGAATGAAAATAGATTACAATTCTTTTTGTAACAGGGAATATAGATTCCAAATTTTCAATGATTGAATAAATTCACAAAACACATAAAGCCAAAGGCATCCTCAATCAGATCAAGAAGTGATGACAGGTACAGATGATAAAAAGGGCTGAGCCATACCAACAGCTGCGATAATGCGACCCAACTTGCATCTGCTGCTTAATTCGTTCACTAGGAGTGAAAATAAAAGAGGTTGCAATACTTGCAGCACCACCACCCACACAATGGGCAAAAGAATAATACTCCTTCACATAATAAGCAAAAGTTATTCTATGACTCAGGCTCCCCTAGATGGTGTCATGGTGCCACATGCAGAATAAAATTGGGGGAAAAAACACAAGATAGATATGGATTGGATATAATGAAAGACAAGCTACCTTTGGAAGATAAGGAACCAAAGCTGCTTTAATTGATTCATAGGTGAAAGTATAAACTGCAGATATTGGAGCAGAACATGCAATGTTTGTAGTAATTCCACGATATAGTCCGAGCAATCCTGAAAGCAGTTCATTCAAAAGGGAAAGTTTATAAATTAAGCAACACATAGATATCTAGCAAAGACCAACCTCTGTCAGAAACAACTGATTTTCCAATGTTAACAATGGATCTCTGTTCTGCACGGCATGACTGAATAACCGTCTTAATCGTGTCAACTGGATGTAAACAAAGGCTAACACATACACCAGCCAATGCCCCAGAAAAAGCATGCTCTTGCTTTGCAACAGAATAACAAGGCTTCTGAGGGGTTGCTGCAAAGCTCTGAACCTTAGCTTCATCATCGGTTATATCCGCAAAATGTCTTCTTTGAATTTCCAGCATTTCATTATTGTCAAGCTTATGCTGGCACTGGATAGAAGCACTATCACGGGTATGCAAAGATTTAATATGATAATCTGCATAGATATTAGAAGATGAGATCTGCCAAGCACCAACATCAGAATTAGTGTCAGGCAAAACTGGAAGAAAATAATCCGAACACAGAGTGCTAACATTTTCTCTGTCCATAGCTGTATCACTGGATAATGGTAGATCTTCATCTAAAACTAAATCGGGATTGCAAACATCACTCTCATTAACCACCGTCAAGGTGCTTGTACCTGTTGAAATGCAGTCCCCACCCACTGGGGAATTAACTTTCTTGTTCCCAAGATCTGTAGCCTTCACGTGGTATTTAAGTCTTTTAGGCGCATCCCTACTCATCCACCAATAAACATTTCGCGATTGAAATGAGATTTTCTCAGTCCCAAGTTCTGTTTCTTTCCGATATTCATTTAAACTGTTATCAGTGGCCTGCATAAATCTCTGGAACAAAGAACCAATATGCTCCTGACGTCCATTACGTGACTGAAGCACCAATGCCTTTTGTGTTACCGTAGGGAAATCTATTTTTTCCTGCAAAATCTGTGAACCATATGCTGTAGCTCCCACATTAACCTGAAAGTAATTAGTGTTAGTTGAGCTACATACCCCTCCATTCCTTTCCACATGAATGCCATCAGGAATATTCTTTATCGGGAACCCTTTATCATCTCGACTCCCATTTTCCTCGCGGAGCAAAACTGAGAGTGGGCAACTCGCAGAATCCCATATCTGTCCTACTGCAGAGATGAGCTGAGCAGTGCTCAGTATCTGAGGGTGCTTCGGCTTTGGCTCAGAACTCGTGTAGCACTGCTTATTCTCACTATTGGAAACAGAAGGCTTATGATTCACACGGGAAAGACTTCCCCCATGTTGATTCCGCTTATATTTGATCGAATGTTGATCACTTTTTGGAGATTTATTGCATCCAGACATTCACAACTGTTTTTTTTCTTTCTATATCTCCCTCAAGAATAACTTGAAAATGTCTGCATGGGGGAGAACCTGCAAACCCAGCAAGCATTATCATTCATTCATTCATGAATTGCAAACGAAATTAGTACTAACTTTCAATCACTTACTACACTTAATCCCTTATCTTGCAATTGAAACAAGAAAGAATAAATAAATAGATCAATAAGCAGAGTTAATTACCGGTTAAATGGTTCTCATGTGTGTGACATGGAAAAGAAAGGAATGGCAGGCGAATCAAAATCGCTGACATCAAGGTTGAAGCATATTAAGCTAAGAGAATCAGGTAATCTGCCTCCCAAATATAAATGAATTTATTAAAAGGAAAAAGTCAGGGACAAACCAATAGTAAAAAAGATGCTAGGTTTAAAAAATGAGAACATAAGTAAATTAATAACAAGAAGTTGAATGGAAGTGGAACCTGGAAGAAAGCAGCGAGAGTTGATGATGAGAACGAGCGGGAGAGGGCTTGAAATTCATGTTGACGACGCGAAAAAAAAGAGGGTTCAAGAAGCACAGCAAGCAACAATTTCAATGTGGGTTTATGCTTATGGATTGCTGCGCCCACTTTGCCTCGCATTAC
>NC_029774.3:103503441-103510920 GCF_000817695.3 Arachis duranensis | reverse complement strand
ACTCTTTCTTTTTTCTTTTTCAAAAAATAAAATGGAATAAAAAGAAAAGGACAAATTGATTCTTGATAAGAGGACATTTATCCTAAAATGATTTTTGAGATTGGTTACATATGCTAAAATCGTTTTTGAATTCTAATTGCATCAATTAAGATGAAAAAAAATGATGCATCATATTAGTCCTAACTTATTTTCTATTAACAATGTGATGATATGACATGATGATATAGACTATAAGTGACATGTGTCATTTCATGATTTGGCCACGTATAATGGTATGATAATATGGTGACCAGTGACACGTGGCATGCTGATGTGGATGGTTGTGCCACGTGTCATAATGTTATTTGGCCACGTGTTCGTTTGCGCCACGTGTTGCAACAGTATTCGTCCACGTGTCATCTATTATATCATCATTGTATATGCACCAAATTAGTCTCTCACTTTGTATTAAGTGACTCATTTTAGTCCTTGAAATTGAATGTCGTACACCAAATTAGTCCCTTCACCAATTTTCTCATTTTTTTAAATTTAAAATTTTAATATCTTAAATATACAAATATGTTATTATAAAAAAAATAATTATATGATTGATTAGACATATTTTTTTTCATAAAAAATATGTATTTTTTAACAAGAAATTAATAATTAAAATAAACATTTTTTTTCTTATGAAATACATGTTTTCTTTATGTGTAAATGAGCTAGATTGAAGGCACTTCAAGCACCCTCACTACAATCTTTGACCTCTGCAGTCTAGACGAAAGAGGTCGGAGATGGTAATGAGGAAAACTTGAAATGCCTTCATGTCAACTCCAAAACGGCGGTTATTAGGGGTATCCGCAAGAAAAAAATATTTTATAAAAGTACTGAAAGAGGTCAGAGATAGTAGTGAAGGTGCTTAAAATGCCTTCACGTCAACTCCAAGTCGGCGGTTAGAGTATTCGCAAGAGAAAAAATATTTTATAAAACACTTTTATTTGAAGAACATGTGAAAAAATAGAATTGAAATTAATGCATTTAAAAATATTGAGAATTTTGAATTTATAGAAAAAAATGAGAAAAAACTGGTGAAGGGACTAGTTTGGTGCACGACATTTAATTTCAGGGACTAAAAGGAGTCACTTAATGCAAAGTGAGGGACTAATTTGGTGCATAAACAACGATGACATAATGGATGACACGTGGACAAATACTATTGCGACACGTAGCACAAACGGACACGTGGCCAAATAACATTGTAACATGTGGCACAACCATCCACGTCAGCATGCCACGTATCACTGGTCACCACATCATCATACCATTACACGTGGCCAAATCATGAAGTGACACGTGTCACTCACAATCGACGTCATCATGCCATGTCATCACGTCGTTAATGAAAAATGGATCAGGGACTAATATGGTGCACTTTTTCAATCTCATGGACGATTTTAGTGCATGATGCCAATCTCAGGAACTATTTTGGGGTTTAACTCGACATTTAAGTTATGAAGTTTCTAATTTCCTCAATTTGGATACATTGATTTCTAAATCTAATTTGTCTCATTTTAAAAATTCTCTTACGTGAGTATTTATATTGGTTATGTTAGTATAATGAGAATTACATTTGATTTTTTTGTCTGACAAACTTAAGTAAACAATAAAAATTAATATGTCCAGATTTTAAGAAGATTAAAAACTTAAATATATTTTCAATTCTTGAAAACTTAAATATTTATGAGAAAAAAATAAAAAATCTATTTATATTTTTCTCTAGAATAAAATAAAAGTATTTACATAAATTAAATCTTCAATTTGACTTGTAGTACCAAAGCCTTTTAAAGCCTGATTTTTGTAAGTTCCGAAAATATATTAGTATTACACAATGAAACAAACGTGTATAAAGTATTTATACTATTATGATGTCAGTATAAAATACAATTTGCGATTAGTATTTTAATAATTTTTAAACATATATCCTGCAAAACACAGGTTGCGTTTTATCTTTTTCTCTCTTTTTTTTGTTTTGAACAACACAAAGTACAAGTTGCGTTTTGTTTTTTTGAATTTTATTTTATTTTAAAATCTGCAAAATACTAGTTGCGTTTTGTAAAGTATAATTTGTATTTTGATTAAATAAAATATTTTAATTTGAGAGATTTGTCTATAAATATTGTTATCATTTATCTCTCTTTTATACTTGAGTTTTTTTTTGTGACAATTAGTAGTATCAACAAATTTTGGGTGAGGTGAGGTTGAAGTTATAAAAAGTATTGTAAATTTGCAAGTATATTATAATGGTGAGATCATACCAAACACGCATGAGGGAGTGATTTTTGTTTGTGAATGTCCGTTTTCTTTTGTTATTCCTATACCATGAGTTTTGTAGAGTTACAAAATAGTCTTTGTGAGAACATACAAAGTCACATTTCAAAGAGAGTGAGCAATATTTTATACAGAAATCATGTATAAGTATTTGGTGAGCTAATACAATTTCAAATAATGTTCATCACTGATGACGCATGTATACAGCAGATGTTCTATATTTATCGACAAACTCGATTTTACATGCCGATGATAGAGTTGGACGTTGAGTTTGAACAACATATGGGGTTGGGCGCGATTAGCGAAGAGGTGAATATGGATGAACTCAGAGATATAACTTGAGAAGAAGATAATAATGACAGCGAAAAGAAATTCGAAGCTAACTATGAAGTCAATGATGAAAATGATAATGGAGACGAGACAGGCAATTTAGCTATGCAAAATGAAGTAGATGTAGTTGTCAACCAGCACTCCTTTGGTGTTCCGTCTTTTATGTGAATTTTGGATCTCGCGTCTATGCATGCTTCGAAATTTTCTTGATCAATTAATGGTGGTTTGCATTTCATAGGTGAAGGCAATGTTGCGGCAGATCATGGTGAGTTTAATATTGGAATGGAATTTGGTTCTAGAGAGTCGTTGATCTCTACAATCAGACGCTACACTATCTCTAGAAGAGTTGATTACACTGTGTATGAGTCGCAATCGTAGACATTCTACGCAAAATACAAGGGATATGGTACATGATGCGATTAGCTTATCCAAGTTAACTTAATCCGACAAAAAGATTGTTGGAAGATTAAGAGATATAATAACAAACACACATGCACCACAGAAACATTTCACAAGATCATATCAAATTAGACTCAGACACGGTCAGAGACGGACCTACTTACAATAATGTGGGAGCATTTGTCCCCGTTAAATCTTAATAATATATATATAAGGAGTTTATTATGATAATATGTATGTCCCTGTTTTAAAAAAAATATATTTTTGTGTACAAAATTTATATTATATGAATTTGATCTATTGAGATTGAATAAAATCATATTTACTTAACTAAAAAGTGCAAATAATAATAATAATTCAATTACCTAATTATTGAAATTCAAATCTAACTTTTCGAATATAAATAACTATTAGTATTTAGTAATTTTTTTAATAGTTGATTGAGATAATATATATAATATTTAGTTATAACGATGTTATCTATAAGTAATAATTATTTTTGTCTAAAAGACTTTTTCTATAAGTATAATAAACTCTTCAGTTAAATAGCAAAAAATTGTTGAATAGTTGTTTAATTAAAAAATATATATATATGAAGAGAATTGTGATTATTTGATTTGAAATTTTGTTTTTTTTTATAATTTTTTTTGTCTCTCCTATATAATTGTAGAGAAGAATCAAATTTGTTCAGTTTAAGTTATACTTCTTATAAATTCTTCACCTAACGAGTAATAATTCTTTTTTGTATTATATTAAATCTTATATTAGTAATAAGCATATTAAACAACATGATCAAAACATTAAATGAGAAGAAAATACTTTTAATTAACATACTTTAAATGTATTAATTAAAATGAGAAGAATCTTGATTAATAGGCTTTGAATTTTAAATATCTAAATATATTAATGTTAATTCTTATATTTTTTTGTATTATTTTTGTCTCTATTACTAAAAATTTTTGGATCCGTCACACAATCGTAAATACTATGAAGCCATTGGTTGAAGCATACCCATCGATAAAAGTAAAATCTATTATTGCAAATGTTCAATCCAAGTTTAACTACACTATAAATTACCGTAAAGTTTGTTTGGGAAAGCAAAAGTCTATCACAAAATTTTTTTATGATTGGGAAGTTTCTTACCAGCCAGTGTGATTAAAAGCAATGACTGCGAAGATGCCAATGTCTCGTGTTCAAATAAAAACTCTTTCTGTTTATCGTGAGAGTGAGGAGGTAAAAGGTGTAAGAGTTCTTCATCAGATATTTTGGAACTTCTATCCGTGTATTATAGTATTTAAATACTGCAATCCATTGGTGTAGGTTGATGACACACACATGTATGGTAAATATAAATGTGCACTTTTAATTGTAGTAGCACAGGACGGAAACTAAAACATTGTGCTGATTATTTTTGTCATTGTAGAGGGTGAGATGGCATATGCGTGAGAGTTTTTTTTTATTAATTTTTGAATATATGTTGTTACTCATGGAGGGTAACTCCTACATATGGCCGCTATATAAACTGTACATCATTAAATACGATGATAATTATTTATATTGTTAAACACAAATAAAATTTCTTAACATAAGTCGTTAAAACGTAATCATTGATACCCATATCATCTAATTATTGTCTAAATTGTGCCCTAGACCTTTACACATAAGCCGATAGCCAGTGCCAATAACTCCACCTAAATCAGTTTACATTGATTGTAATCAATATAATAATAATGACAACAATAATAACATTAATAATAAAAATAACAATAACGATAATCATTACCGGTGTCGAATTGAAAAATCAACTATTGGAAGCTCACCGCAAGGAACGGGTGCTATCTACGGCATACGCTCTCAAGTAAAATAAAGGGGTCATCCATATCTTTACAGTTATATCGCGATGCATGACACAACGACCTGTATAGATGTGCCGTATTAATTACTCCCAACAGTAAGTTTAAATGCGATGAAATCTCGAAGGAAAGGTAACAACTTCGAGTTGACAGAATTGGTCAACTTGTCTGGAAACACAATAGTTCCAAACAAGTAAAATATGAGCTCGGACATACCGCTCGATCGACTCTTGGGTGTCTAACAGTTTGGTGTCGCTACATTGCCGAATCTACGTTAGATTTACCTTCCCCAACATGTGATCTTGTAGATTGAGCTGCTTACCAGAAATTGCTATGCAATTCTCAACTAAAAAGGAGTGATTGTTGTCCATTTTGCCCATCATGGCTCCACATTAACCTTCATACATGTCAAGAATATGTGTGACGTCTTTTAAAGTGACAATCACTTTACCAATTGGAATGTAAAAAGTGTGAGTTTTAAGTCTCCATCTCTCCACTAAAACACTTAACAGTATAGAATATCCTCTCATTTTATCTATTTACAAAAAGTGATGAAATTCAATTGATGCTAGGGCAACTGCAGTTATCCCATTATAAGTTATTGGCAAATCAAAATTTTTTTTATAATAAATTCCTAGTAACTTGCAATAGGAAAAATAATAATACTAATATTATATTAATACTAATATTATTATATTAGCATTATTAAACTATTAATAATAATAATAATAAAATGGTATAGTAATATANATAATAGCATAATTTAATAATAAAAAATAAAAAATCATATATTAAAAATTATCCAAATATTCAATAATATGTTCCGCAGTTAATGTAAAATCATGAATCATTTTAATTAACTTAAAATTAAAAAATTTGTTCTGAAGATGCAGAAGAGAAGAAGTTCAAGTTTTTTACCCTTTTCCTCTCATATACTAAGAAAAAAATTATAAACTCTCTCACAATGTATAAGGAAAAACATGGATAGAATAACGACCATATAAAAGAGAAAAAAGAAAAAAGCAGTCAAAAAAGGGAATACATAACGCACATACAACGGTATTCAACGCAGTGTACTTACAAAACACAAATTGCGTGTCAATTTGTGCACTTGTATATAAAATATAGGTTGCGTTTTGCTTCTCCCCACAAAAAACTGGTCAAACAAGTAGGCCATGGGATACATTTTGGACATGCATCCATTCTAATGCAAGTTGCGTTTGCAAAATATTTTTTTTAATTTTTTGTTACCGACAAACGTATCTTGCATTTTGCAGGATATCATTTTACAGATCCATATTTTTGCATAATAAATTATGATCTAATATTATTAAAATATACTATTTTTTTCTCTATTTATAAACTAATTTTTATCTTTTAAAATATAAAAATAACTAACTGTCAAACAATGATAATTGGTTTTTTAAGAATGTATGTTGATGTGTGACATAGTAATTTTTAGGGGTTGTTTGTTTGAGTTGAAATGGGAAAGAAATTAATAGGAGGAAGAGAAATAAAAGAACAATAAAGAAAAGAAATTAGAAAAATGATAACATCCGATAAAAATTCACATGTAATCGTCTTTATGTAAAGTTAATATATATAATAGATAAAAATTATTAAATAACTATTTAGTTAAATATCTCAATCATTTAATAATTGTTAATTCTTAATTTTATATTAAGACAATTATCTGTAAGTATATACCGATAAGATTCACC
This sequence comes from Arachis duranensis, assembly GCF_000817695.3. Lineage (NCBI taxonomy): Eukaryota > Viridiplantae > Streptophyta > Magnoliopsida > Fabales > Fabaceae > Arachis > Arachis duranensis. Next base: position 103,504,310 of record NC_029774.3, on the reverse strand, counting down.
TAAAAATTTTTTCTTCTCAATAGAAAAACATAAAGTAAAAGTTAATTATATACACTTTTTTTCATTCAAATAATAAAAAAAATTAAGAATATGTTTAGTTTGCGTTTTTATTTTTAAATATTTTTTATTTTTTAAATTTTGTGAATAAAAAAATAAAAATAAGAGATGAAACTAAAAAATAGAATTTGATTGTTTTTTTTTATAAAATCTAAAAAACAAAAAATACTAAAAATAAAATCAAAAAATATAAACGAAAACCATGCACCAATTTCCACTCCACTTCTTTTTTCGTCCTTTCTTCTTTTTGATTTACTTCCTCTACATTTCCATTTTTTCATCCAAACAAAACCTTAGTGTCTGAAGTAGGAATGTAAAAGTAGATAGTTCGTCGCATTACGCTAAGATTCATTCAAATATAGAATTGACTAATTAGTCTGTTTTATTTTAGAATAGATTAGTGGATGCCCGGATGGTAAGTTAGTCCAACTAACTTTTTATATTTTAAGGGTGGTAAAAATGATTAAAAATTAGCTAATAAAAATAATTGATGAGTAAAAATTCAATTATAATTTAAACACAAATAAAAAATAATTATATTATAATATAATTTTTTTCACAATCTTCTTCTAAAATCTCAACGTCAATAAAATTATCCTTTATAATATACTTTTTCAAATTACCACATAGAATAAACAAAATAACAATTTCAACATAGTTTTCATATAACAAACTATTTTAAAACAACAACATTTATAATATAATACAATATAAAAGTAGAAATAAAATTTTGTGATAGAAAATAAAAGAATCATCTTCATTCTAAAAAACAAATTAAAAAACAAATTAAGTCACGTAATTTGAAGCATATA
>NC_029774.3:103498278-103503120 GCF_000817695.3 Arachis duranensis | reverse complement strand
TTTATATAAAATTATAAATTATGTTTATTTTATTTGAATTAGCTTATGAATATGAGACCATTTATAAATTTGTTAGTGATATAGAATTTAACTTCGTAAATAAACTTAATATTAACAAGTCGAACCATAAACTAAATTCAATTTTGGTGAACTAAGATAGAATCTAATTTAGAGTTCATTTGAAAAAGCTTCAAAAGTTATTTTTTTGGCCTTTTGATTTATGAAAAGTTACATTAATATTGTTTAATACAATTTTTTAAATATGTTTTTGACTTCTCAAAAAATTGTTTAAGAATTTTTGAAGAAATCAACAAATTTAACTTCTCACCTTCTCAAAAGCTATTTTATCACTCTTACTTATTAAAATAACTTTAAAACAAGTATTTTTATAATAAAAATCTAAACACAAAATAATTTATTTATAAACTACTTTTAATATAAGTCTTTATCTTTTAAACTTGTTCTGAGCATTACCTGAAACATTGATTTGGTCTTGAGCGTGAGGCCCAGATCCTTTTTGAGGCAGCGTCCGACTTGTTCTGATGTCGAGGTGCCGTCGTCCGAGTTCTTTGTGAGAAGGTGGGGGTGGTACCTAAAAGAGACTCCGATACTTAAGTTCACAAGGGTTTTAGGCAGATTTTTAGTAGATTAGAATGTGAATATACTTGAGGGGTGTTAGTGTATTTATAGTAGAGTTGATAACCACCCTTATTGGAGTAGTTTCACATTTATTGGTGGATAACCGTTCCCTTTATCTTGAGATAATTTATTAGGATCTATCTTTTAGGAAGACAGAGATAGTGGAGAAATTCGGAGAGGCAATTACTTATTTGGATAAGTATAAGCCAGTCTGTTTCACCGTGTCCGACAGGGTATGCAATAGGTGCCACCTTCTTAGGTGGACCTTTCATCCTTATTGAGCTTGGCTTTTATCTTTTGAGCCAGGGTATGAACAGTGCCCCTGCTTGAGTCCAAGTTTTTGGGAGGTCAGGTTCGAGCATTTCGTGGCTTTAGTTTGACGTCGAGTACATCGCCTTCAACAGGTGAGTACGCGACATGTTTTGAAAATTTTGAAAATTGCCTCTTTAAATAAGGGGTGAACGTTGTGTGGCAGTTCCCTTGGGATCTGCACACGTCTTTAAATGGGGGTGTAAAATGACTATTTTGCCCCTTCTTTCTTATAAATGCTTCGCACTTTCATTCTTCTTCCTTCTTCCATTTTTGAAAACGCTTTCTTTGCTTCTTTCAGAAACTCTTTCGTTTTCTTTCTTGTTTCCCAACCATTTTTGGCTCTAAGATTTCTCCATTGTGGACCCTTTGAAAATCTTGTCTTGTTGTACGGAGAGGATCATTCGTGTTTATTGCTGTTTGGCATGCCCCTTTCCTTCTTCGAATTTCCATCAAGGTTGGTACTCTTGGTTCCCTTTTTTTTGTATAACTATTTTTCGTTTTTTTTTTAATCTGTTTGCATTGGGGCGACATTTTGAGTAGTAGCAGAGATTCTTTGAATTGTTGGTTTTGTTTGTATCTTTGAAACTTTTCTTTGGAAAATTCGCTGACCGTTGTCGCTTTGTCTACTAAAAAATCCCTTCTTGAAACTGCTTTTCTGATGTTACTGCTGTGAATGTTTAGCTGTGTTTTGAGATTTGGAGGAGCTTTGTTATCGTTTTATTTTCTGTAGAATATAGTCGTGTTTCTCCCTAATGGTGTCACTGCTTGTAATATAAGAGGGGAGCCATTTTTATGTTTGCTGTTTGAAAAAGATCTTCTAAAATAGCGTTTTGAGTTTTGTTTATTTTACCCGACTTCTTTTGAACGATGTCCGAGTTCTTTTGGTGATGATTTCTTTGTTGAACTTGTAGGTATAGCTTTATGTCTCATTCTGTTAATCATGACATGTCGACGAATATCTCTCCTTCCCTTTTGACTTGGGTAGATTCTTCTGTCCTTTCTACTGTCCCAGTAGTTGACTAAGGTGCCTTTTATTTTGTTTTGTAGAGAACATGGCTTCGGAGTCTACAACGATGAAACAATTGTGCCAGACCAGAAAAAACATTGTGGCTCAGAGTATTCAAGAAAAGAATACCGGGGGTACCTCTGTCCAATCTACTTTGAAGAAATCAGACTCGGGTACTTCGGCCCAAAAGAAGATCATTCTTACTCCATTAAGTCGGTTAATCCCTTCTGACTCCCCTCCAATGACTGTGATAGTCCCTCCTTCTCCTTCATCCTCAGAGCCTCCTCTCAAAAAACAAAAACCGTTGAAGATGAGAATAGTATTTATGATAAATGTTTCGATGGGCTTGCCTCGAGTGAAAAGAACATTCTTCCTCATAGCCGTATTAGTATGAACGATGTGGCTATTCAGAATTATCTCCAGCTAATGGCCCAACATGGAATTTAGATAGCCAGAGTGTGTGCTTCTTTATCCAAGAAGTTGCAGATAGAAGACACCTCTAAGTGCTACTCATAATGACTTAGTGGCCGCCCGAGCTGAGGTGGAGAGGCTAAGTAGAATCAATAAGGAGTTGGAGGAGGAGAGGGTGACGGAAGCCTAGAGTGGGTTAGGGAATTTTCCTTAAAATAGAATTAGTGTTGCAAGTATAGTCCCAAACCCACAATCAACTCTCAGTCAAATTTTGAATTCAAAAGATGTCACTATTCAAAACCAATTCAATCCGGGAGTGTTTAATTTCCGGGTCGTCTCCCAAGGACACTTGAGACCAATGAGTGTACAATTCTGGTTGTAATGATCAAGGGATTTTCAATGAAGAGATAAACATATAAAGAAATAAAAGAACATTCAAAATTGTCATAAATGAACTAAAAAAAGAACTAAAGAACTAACTATATAATATAGACAAGTAAGATATAAAAAAGACTAATGTAAATGTGTGTAAAAGATTTAAAGCATAAAAGGTATCTTGGCTTGGAATGAGCTAAGGGTCTTTTCCTTGTTGAAACCATAACTAAGACAATTAGAATGGATTAATCTCACTTGGTTAACCCTCACATCGGAGAGTAAGTTAAATGAGCATAAGTGTTCTTAACCCACAAATCCTAAATTGCTTGCTAATTGCCTTAGCAACAAATTAGCGTTAGTGGGAACAAGAACAATTACCAATCCAAGAATTGACACTAAATGTTGGATATTCCAACTCTAGAAACCCAATTGCTCACTTTCTCCAAGCCAATAGATAGAAAACCAGCCCAAAATCATAATTGACATTTTGTCAAACACTTGGTGGGCAAAAACATTAAACACGGGAAAAATGAGAAATTACTTGAAAACAAAAGAAATAAATGATCTCAATCAACAATAATAACTCAAGCAAGCATATAACAAACATCAATCATCAAATTCATCAACAAGAAATTGAAATTGCAAAAGAGAAGTAAAATTGAACTATAACTTGAAATATAAGAAAGAGTAAGAACAATGTAGCTATAAAGAGAAGTAACAAAGAGATACTTACATTGGAAGCAATCAAAATTCAAGATAAAAAATGGAAATGGAACTTGAATGTAAAACCCTAGTATAAACCCTAATGGAGATGATGATGAAAAACTTAGAGAAAAACTATACTAAAAGCTTCCTACTACTACTCTTAAGCTACCCTAATGTTATTCTATGCTATGGTCTTCATTTTCCCTTCAATATGAGCTAAATGGCTTCAGAAATGGGCCTCCCATCCACCAAAATCACAAGTCACGTGTAATTTTAATGAAGGCATGTGTGGACACCTATGCGTACGCACAGACGTGTGCGCACGCACACTCTGCCAAAATCTCTTCTTGTGCATACGCACAAGTAGCTGTTCGCACGTACACTAGGCGATGCTCTGAACAGATGCACGACGCGCACGATGTGGCTCACGCACATGTGTGGCTCTATTTTGATGCCTATGCGTACGCACGCATGTCTGTGTGTACGCACACATCGCTGTGCTCCTCTCCTTTGATTCTTCATGCTTCCTCCTCTTTGCATGCTCTTCTTCCATTCTCTCCAAGCCATTCCTACCTTATACATCTGAAATCACTCACAAACAACATCAAGGCATCGAATGGAAGACAAATGGAAAAAATTGATCAAATTAGATACAAAAGAGCATGCTTTCATAATCAAACACAAATTAGGAGAAAATTTCAAAAGCATGCTTGGTGCACGAAATTGTGATCATCAATGGCACCATCAACATGGTACGCTCAATTGCAATCTCAACTCTTTATCACAACTTCGCACAACTAACCAGCAAGTGCACTGGGTCGTCCAAGTAATAAACCTTACGCGAGTAAGGGTCGATCCCACGGAGATTGTTGGTATGAAGCAAGCTATGGTCATCTTGTAAATCTCAGTCAGGCAGATTCAATTGGTTATAGGTGATTTATGAATAAAGCATAAAATAAAGATAGAGATACTTATGTAATTCATTGGTGAGAATTTCAGATAAGTGTATGGAGATGCTTTGTCCCTTCCGTCTCTCTGCTTTCCTACTGTCTTCATCCAATCCTTCTTACTCCTTTCCATGGCAAGCTGTATGTAGGGTTTCACCGTTGTCAGTGGCTACCTCCCATCCTCTCAGTGAAAATGTTCAATGCACTCTGTCACAGCACGGCTATTCAGCTGTTGGTTCTCGATCATGTCGGAATAGAATCCAGTGATTCTTTTGCGTCTGTCACTAACGCCCCACAATCGCGAGTTTGAAGCTCGTCACAGTCATTCAATCCTTGAATCCTACTCACAATACCACAGACAAGGTTTAGACCTTTCGGATTCTCTTGAATGCCACCATCAATTCTAGCTTATACCACGAAGATTCCGGTTAAAGAATCCAAGAGATA
>NC_029774.3:103497331-103498065 GCF_000817695.3 Arachis duranensis | reverse complement strand
ATACTCGAGGTACAGCAGAGCTCCACACCTTAATCTATGGTGTGTAGAAACTCTACCATTGAAAATACATAAGAACAAGGTTTAGGCATGGCCGAATGACCAGCCTCCTAAAGAGGGTTCAATCATAAAAACATGATCAAAAGATTCAAGTGATCAAAAGATCTAAAGTGATCCAAAGATGATAATACAATAGTAAAAGGTCCTACTTATAGAGAACTAGTAGCCTAGGGTTTACAAATATGAGTAAATGACATAAAAATCCACTTCCGGGCCCACTTGGTGTGTTCTTGGGCTGAGCATTGAAGCATTTTCGTGTAGAGACTTTTCTTGGAGTTAAACGCTAACTTTTGTGCCAGTTTGGGCGTTTAACTCCCATTTTTGTGCCAGTTCCGGCGTTTAACGCCGGGCAGTTTTGAGCTGATTTGGAACGCCAGTTTGGGCCATCAAACCTCGGGCAAAGTATAGACTATTATATATTGCTGGAAATCCCAGAATGTCTACTTTCCAACGCAATTGATAGCGCGCCAATTGGGTTTCTGTAGCTCCAGAAAATCCACTTCGAGTGCAGGGAGGTCAGAATCCAACAGCATCTGCAGTCCTTTTTAGCCTCTGAATCAGATTTTCGATCAGGTCCCTCAATTTCAGCCAGAAAATACCTGAAATCACGGAGAAACACACAAACTCATAGTAAAGTCCAGAAAAGTGAATTTTAACTAAAAACTAATAAAAATATA
>NC_029774.3:103496560-103497119 GCF_000817695.3 Arachis duranensis | reverse complement strand
AGCTACTTTATGAGTCTTGGCTGTGGCCCAAAGCACTCTGTCTTCCAGTATTACCACCGGATACATACATGCCACAGACACATAACTAGGTGAACCTTTTCAGATTGTGACTCAGCTTTGCTAGAGTCCCCAATTAGAGGTGTCCAGGGTTCTTTAGCACACTCTTTTTGCCTTGGATCACAACTTTATTATTTCTTTTTCTTTTCCCCTTTTTTTTCATTTTTTTTGAATTCACTGCTTTTTCTTGCTTCAAGAATCATTTTTGTGATTTTTCAGATCCTCAGTAACATGTCTCCTTTTTCATCATTCTTTCAAGAGCCAATATTCATGAACAACAAATTCAAAAGACATATGCACTGTTCAAGCATACATTCAGAAAACAAAGTATTGCCACCACATCAAAATAATTAATCTGTTATAAAATTCAAAATTCATGCAATTCTTCTCTTTTTTAATTAAGAATATTTTTCATTTAAGAAAGGTGATGGATTCATAGGACATTCATAACTTTAAGGCATAGATACTAAGACACTAATGATCATAAGACACAAACATAGAT
>NC_029774.3:103495403-103496442 GCF_000817695.3 Arachis duranensis | reverse complement strand
TTGTTCTTCCTCTTGAAGATCTTATGGAGTGCTTGAGCTCCTCAATGTCTCTTCCTTGCCTTTGTTGCTCCTCTCTCATGACTCTTTGATCTTCTCTAATTTCTTGGAGGAGAATGGAATGTTCTTGGTGCTCCACCTTTAGTTGTCCCATGTTGGAACTCAATTCTCCTAGGGAGGTGTTGATTTGCTCCCAATAATTTTGAAGAGGAAAGTGCATCTCTTGAGGCATCTCAGGGATTTCATGATGAGTGGGGTCTCTTGTTTGCTCCATCCTTTTCTTAGTGATGGGCTTGTCCTCATCAATGAAGGTGTCTCCCTCTATGTCAATTCCAACTGAATAACAGAGGTGACAAATGAGATGAGGGAAAGCTAACCTTGCCAAGGTAGAGGACTTATTCGCCACCTTATAAAGTTCTTGGGATATAACCTCATGAACTTCTACTTCCTCTCCAATCATGATGCTATGAATCATGATAGCCCGGTCTATAGTAACATCGGACCGGTTGCTAGTGGGAATGATTGAGCGTTGGATAAACTCCAACCATCCTCTAGCCACGGGCTTGAGGTCATGCCTTCTCAGTTAAACTGGCTTTCCTCTTGAATCTCTCTTCCATTGAGCGCCCTCTTCACAAATGTCTATGAGGACTTGGTCCAACCTTTGATCAAAGTTCACCCTTCTAGTGTAAGGGTGTTCATCTCCTTGCATCATGGGCAAGTTGAATGCCAATTCTTTGAGTCCGGGTTCACACTTTGATCATGGTTCTTGGTGATCCATGCATTGGCATAGAACTCTTGAACCATTAAGATTCCGACTTGTTGAATGGGGTTGGTAAGAACTTCCCAACCTCTTCTTCGGATCCCATGTCGGATCTTCGGATATTCACTCTTTTTGAGTTTGAAAGGGACCTCAGGGATCACCTTCTTCAAGGCCACAACTTCATAGAAGGGGTCTTGATGCACCCTTGAGATGAATCTCTCCATCTCCCATGACTCGGAGGTGGAAGCTTTTGCCTTCCCTTTCCTCTTTCTAGAGGTTTCT
>NC_029774.3:103494326-103495288 GCF_000817695.3 Arachis duranensis | reverse complement strand
TTTGCTCGTCCTCGAGCAAAAGAAGAAAGAAGAGAGTAGAAGAAGAAGAAATAGAGGAGATGGAGGTGGCTTTGTGGTTCGGCCAAGGGGGAGAAGTAGTGTTTAGGTTGTGTGAAAATGAAGGAGTGAAGATGGGTTTATATAGGAGTGGAGTGGGGGTGTATGGTTCGGTCATGTGAGGGTGGGTTTGGGTGGGAAAGTGGTTTGAATTTGAATGGTGAGGTAGGTGGGGTTTTATGAAGGATGGATGTGAGTGGTGAAGAGAATAGTGAGATTTGATAGGTGAGGGGTTTTTGGGGAAGAGGTGTTGAGGTGATTGGTGAATGGTTGAAGAAGAGAGAGAGTGGTGGGGTAGGTGGGGATCCTGTGGGGTCTACAGATCCTGAGGTGTCAAGGAAAATTCATCCCTGCACCAAGTGGCGAGCAAAAATGCTCTTGATTCCAATTCTGGCGTTAAACGCCGGGCTGGTGCCCATTTCTGGCGTTTAACGCCAACTTCTTGCCCCTTCCTAGCGTTTAACGCCAGTCTGGTGCCCCTTTCTGGCGTTAAATGCCCAGAATGGTGCCAGACTGGGCGTTAAACGCCCATTTGCTGCCCTTACTGGTGTTTAAACTCCAGCAAGGTTTTCCTCCAGGGTGTGCTATTTTTCTTTCTGTTTTTCATTCTGTTTTTGCTTTTTCAATTGATTTTGTGACTTTCCATGATCATCAACCTACAGAAAACATAAAAGAACAAAGGAAATATAGATAAATATAACATTGGGTTGCCTCCCAACAAGCGTTTCTTTAATGTCAGTAGCTTGACAGTGGGCTCTCATGGAGCCTCACAGATACTCAGAGCAATGTTGGAACCTCCCAACACCAAACTTAGAGTTTGAATGTGGGGGTTCAACACCAAACTTAGAAGTTGGTTGAGGCCTCCCAACACCAAACTTAGAGTTTGACTGTGGGGGCTCTGTTTG
>NC_029774.3:103493545-103494213 GCF_000817695.3 Arachis duranensis | reverse complement strand
GGATTCTTCATTCACTTGAATGATCAATTCTCCTCTGTCAATATCAATCACAGCCTTTGCTGTGGCTAGGAAGGGTCTGCCAAGGATGATGGATTCATCCATGCACTTCCCAATCAGTAGGGATGTAATGGTCTTCAACTTTTACTAGAACATACTCTACAAGTCCATAAGCTTGTTTTCTTGAATTGTCTGCCATATCTAGTGAGATTCTTGCAGCTTGTACCTCAAAGATCCCTAGCTTCTCTATTACAGAGAGAGGCATGAGGTTTATTCTTGACCCTAGGTCACACAGAGCCTTCTTGAAGGTCATGGTGCCTACTGTACAAGGTATTGAGAACTTCCCAGGGTCCTGTCTCTTTCGAGGTAATCTCTGCCTAGCCAAGTCATCTAGTTCTTTGGTGAGCAAAGGGGGTTCATCCTCCCAAGTCTCATTACCAAATAACTTGTCATTTAGCTTCATGATTGCTCCAAGGTACTTGGCTTACTCAGCTGACCCACTTGTGCCTCCAAGTTTCTAATAGAGGACCTTGTTTCAGTCATGAAACTTTGAGTGGTTTTGATCAGATCAGAGACCATGGTTGTTAACTCAGAGTGGCTCTGCTTAGAATTCTCTGTCTGTTACTGAGAAGATGATGGAAAAGGCTTGCCATTGCTAAACCTATTTCTTG
>NC_029774.3:103492954-103493278 GCF_000817695.3 Arachis duranensis | reverse complement strand
TGATTAATTGTTTGTATCTTTCCCAAGCTTCATAGAGGGATTCACCTTCCTTCTGTCTGAAGGTTTGGACTTCCACTCTAAGCTTACTCAATTTTTGATGTGGAAAGAACTTTGCCAAGAAGGGCATTGACTAGATTTTCCCAAAAGTTCAGGCTTTCTTTAGGTTGTGAATCCAACCATATTCTAGCTCTGTCTCTTACAGCAAAAGGAAATAGCATAAGTCTGTAGACCTCAGGGTCAACCCTATTGATCTTGATAGTGTCACAGATTTGCAAGAAGTCAGCTAAAAACTGATGAGGATCTTCCAATGGAGGTCCATGGAAC
>NC_029774.3:103491406-103492866 GCF_000817695.3 Arachis duranensis | reverse complement strand
TTGTTTGCTCCAATGGCAGGGATAGAGATGCTTCTCCCATAGAAGTCGGGAGTAGGTGCAGTAAAGTCACCCAGCACCTTCCTTGCATTGTTGGCATTGTTGTTGTTTTCGGCTGCCATGTCTTCTTCTTTGAAGATTTCTGTTAGGTCCTCTACAGAGAGTTGTGCTTTAGCTTCTCTCAGCTTTCGCTTTGAGGTCCTTTCAGGTTCAGGGTCAGCCTCAACAAGAATGCTTTTGTCTTTGCTCCTACTCATATGAAAGAGAAAAGAACAAGAAAATATGGAATCCTCTATGTCACAGTATAGAGATTCCTTGAGGTGTCAGAGGAAAAGAAAAATAGAAAGAAGAGCTAGAAAATTCGAACTTATCAAGGAAAGATAGAGTTCGAATTGTGCATTGAGGAATAGTGTTAGTCCATAAATAGAAGGATGTGAGAAGAGGGGAAGAAATTTTCGAAAATAAATTAAAAATATTTTAAAACATTTTGAAAAATACTAATTGATTTTCGAAAACTAAGAGTGGAAAAGAAATCAAGTGATTTTTGAAAAAGATTTTAAAATTAGAAATTAAAAAGATATGATTGAAAACTATTTTGAAAAAGGTGTGATTAAAAAGATATGATTGAAAAGTTATGGTTTTAAAAAGATGTGATTGAGAAGATATGATTTGAAAAATAATTTAAAAAGATTTGATTTTTAAAATCAATGACTTGGCTAACAAGAAAAGATATGATTCAAACATTAAACCTTTCTCAACAGAAAAGGCAACATACTTGAAATGTTGAATCAAATCGTTAATTGTTAGCAAGTATTTTTGAAAAAGGAAAGAAATTGATTTTGAAAATATATGATTGAAAAGATATGATTTGAAAAAGATTTGATTTTGAAAAATTATGAAAACTTGAAAAAATTTGAATTGAAAACAAAATCTTCCCTCTTGTGTCATCCTGGTGTTAAACGCCCAGAATGGTGCACATTCTGGCGTTTAACGCCCAAATTGCTACCCTTTTGGGCGTTAAACGCCCAGCCAGGCACCCTGGCTGGCGTTTAAACGCCAGTTTTCCTTCCTCACTGGGCGTTTTGAACGCCCAGCTTTTTCTGTGTAACTCCTCTGCTGTATGTTCTGAATCTTCAATTCTCTGTATTATTGACTTGAAAAGACACAAATTAAATTTTTTTTTTGGATTTTTAGTAATGAGGAATAATAAAAATGCAACTAAAATCAAATAAACAATGCATGCAAGACACCAAACTTAAAAGTTTGTATACTACTGACACTTAACAAATTAAGAATGCATATGAGAAACAACAAAACACACAAAACAAGAGAATTTAAAGATCAGAGCAAGTAAATCATCAAGAACAACTTGAAGATCAATGAAGACACACGATAAATGCAAGAAGAACAGAAAGATGCAATTGACACCAAACTTAAATGAGACACTAGACTCAAACAAGAAA
>NC_029774.3:103463923-103491295 GCF_000817695.3 Arachis duranensis | reverse complement strand
GATATCAAAATTCTTAATGAGAATTCCAGGAATCATGCAATGTTAGTCTAAAGCTTTAGTTTAAAGGAATTAGACATGGCTAGCCAAGCTTCAACAGGACATTGCATTCAAGAGCTGAATTGATGAAAATCAATCAGCTTTGGTGATGATAAGAACATCACCTTGAAATACTAGAATTCATTCTTAAAAATTCTGAAAAATACCTAATCTAAGCAACAAGATGAACCGTTAGTTGTCCAAACTTAAACAATCCCCGGCAACGGCGCCAAAAACTTGGTGTTGTTGCCGGATCAAAACTTGGCACTGTTATTGCTGGGAACAAATGGAAACTGTAGTTAGGACATTTAATTCCCTGGCAACGGCGCCAAAAACTTAGTACGCTCAATTGCAATCTCAACTCTTTATCACAACTTCGCACAACTAACCAGCAAGTGCACTGGGTCGTCCAAGTAATAAACCTTACGCGAGTAAGGGTCGATCCCACGGAGATTGTTGGTATGAAGCAAGCTATGGTCATCTTGTAAATCTCAGTCAGGCATATTCAATTGGTTATAGGTGATTTATGAATAAAGCATAAAATAAAGATAGAGATACTTATGTAATTCATTAGTGAGAATTTCAGATAAGTGTATGGAGATGCTTTGTCCCTTCCGTCTCTCTGTTTTCCTACTGTCTTCATCCAATCCTTCTTACTCCTTTCCATGGCAAGCTGTATGTAGGGTTTCACCGTTGTTAGTGGCTACCTCCCATCCTCTCAGTGAAAATATTCAACGCGCTCTATCACAGCACGGCTATTCAGCTGTCGGTTCTCGATCATGTCAGAATAGAATCCAGTGATTCTTTTGCGTCTGTCACTAACGCCCCACAATTGCGAGTTTGAAGCTCGTCACAGTCATTCAATCCTTGAATCCTACTTAGAATACCACAGACAAAGTTTAAACCTTTCGGATTCTCTTGAATGCCGCCATCAATTCTAGCTTATACCACGAAGATTCCGATTAAGAAATCCAAGAGATAAACATTCAAGCCTTGTTTGCTTGTAGAACGGAAGTGGTTGTCAGGCACGCGTTCATAAGTGAGAATGATGATGAGCGTCACATAATCATCACATTTATCATGTTCTTGGGTGCGAATGAATGTCTTAGAATAAGAATAAGCTGAATTGAATAGAAGAACAATAGTAATTGCATTAATACTCGAGGTACAGCAGAGCTCCACACCTTAATCTATGGTGTGTAGAAACTCCACCGTTGAAAATACATAAGAACAAGGTCTAGGTATGGCCGAATGGCCAGCCTCCCAAAGAGGGTTCAATCATAAAAACATGATCAAAAGATTCAAGTGATCAAAAGACCTAAAGTGATCCAAAGATCTAAAGTGATCCAAAGATGATAATACAATAGTAAAAGATCCTACTTATAGAGAACTAGTAGCCTAGGGTTTACAAATATGAGTAAATGACATAAAAATCCACTTCCGGGCCCACTTGGTGTGTGCTTGGGCTGAGAATTGAAGCATTTTCGTGTAGAGACTTTTCTTGGAGTTAAACGCCAGCTTTTGTGCCAGTTTGGGCGTTTAACTCCCATTCTTGTGCCAGTTCCGGCGTTTAACGCCGGGCAGTTTTGAGCTGATTTGGAACGCCAGTTTGGGCCATCAAACCTCGAGCAAAGTATAGACTATTATATATTACTGGAAAGCCCAGGATGTCTACTTTTTAACGCAATTGAGAGCGCGCCAATTGGGCTTCTGTAACTCCAAAAAATTCACTTCGAGTGCAGGGAGGTCAGAATCCAACAACATATGCAATCCTTTTTAGCCTCTGAATCAGATTTTTGCTCAGGTCCCTCAATTTTAGCCAGAAAATACCTAAAATCGCAGAAAAACACACAAACTCATAGTAAAGTCCAGAAAAGTGAATTTTAACTAAAAACTAATAAAAATATAGTAAAAACTAACTAAAACATACTAAAAACATACTAAAAACAATGCCAAAAAGCGTACAAATTATCCGCTCATCAATGCTATTCAAAAGAATAAGGTTAAGTTTATATGATGAAATCCATTCAACTTCAACCAAAAATCATCATGAAATATGGATTCATCAGAGGACAGGCTAATATCTGACTTGGAGAAAGCTCAGTCTCAGTTAAAGAAGGCGGAGGCAGCTACGGCTTTGGCAGAGGGGTTGTAAAAGAAGGTGGATGATAGCTATTTTCGAGTTTATGGGGAGAAGCTTGATTTTCAGGAGGCCCCGAAGAAGGCAAAAGAAAGATATGCCATTCTTGAGGAGTCTGTGATCGAGGAGATGGACGAGATGCTTGCGATCCTAAAGGCTCAAGTCCAAGTCCTTGCCCCTGAGGCCGATCTTTCTCTATTCAGTCAAGATAATATTGTGGTGGATGGGAAGATTGTCCCGGCCCTTGAAGATGACGAAGAGGAGGTTTTTCCCGACCCGAAGTCTTCAGGTACTCAAGTCGGCTAGTCTCCCCTCCTGCCTGAGGCAAGGATGTCGTGATTGGGGAGGACCTTAATCCTCTACTTAGCCCTTCTTCGTAGCTCTTTGTAGTTTTTACTTACATTGTTTGTTGGATGGCCCGACTTGTGGGTCTTTTATGAACAATTTTAACTTGTAATAGTTAGTAGTTTTTTGGACAAACTTACTTTTGCTTTTAAGTTGTTTTTCAAACACTTTTAGAATATAAAGAACCTTTCTTCACCTTGATAATGATTTTGAATCTTCCAATAACTATTTTTTGAATTGACTCTTGGCTAATATAGCTACTTAGTTCGGGATTATACCTCAACAACTTTTAAGGCTATTTTCTTGCCAAGTTTTGCTTATATAGTTTTCCCTTTTATGAGTTTGACTTTATTTAATTGGATTTTACTAAGTTACTTTTACACTTCATTTTTATTCCGCCTTGATCTTAAGGTCGGTTGTCACGAATTGTTTGTATAACTTCTTACATTAACTTGTACGTCATCGCTTAATCTTGCTGACCATTTTAGGTCGGGCAATGATTTTTGCGATTTGTCGAGCTTAAATTAATACTTTTTATGGGAAACTTTTGAAGAAGAAATGGAATTGTGTTAATAAATGAAGAATTCCTTTTCATAAATTTTCTACTAAGGGTTTTTTACTATCCTTAGCCCTTGCTGTGGTGCCTCGTTGAAACCCCCTTCGAAAAAAAACTATTTTTTAAGGAAAAATATCTTAAGGTTGGGAAAAAGAGTACACCAGAAAACAAGGCACGCTATCTAACTATAGTATTTCTTCATATTACATGCATGCCACGACCTCGGAAGCTCCCTCCTTGTAGGTCAGACACTTTGTAGTAGCCTTTTCCTTAAACTTCGACAATCTTGTAGGGTCCTTTCCAATTTGCAGCAAGCTTCTCTTCGCCTGACTTCTAAACTCCGATGTCATTTCGGATCAGTATGAGGTCGTTTGTGGCAAAGTTTCTTTTGATAACCTTCTGATTGTACCTTAGGGCCATTCTCTACTTTAGCGCTTCTTTCTTGATCTGAGCTTTCTCTCAAACTTTTGGGAGGAGGTCAAACTCATCCTTTTGCACTTGGATATTGGCTCCTTCATTATAGAATACAACCCTAGGTGATTCTTCAGCAATTTCTATGGGGATTATAGCTTCCATTCCGTAAGCAAGTCGGAAAGGTGATTCCCTGATGGTGAAATGAGGGGTTGTCTGATATGCCCATAAGACTTGAAGGAGCTCGTTAGCCCATGCTCCCTTTGTGTCTTGTAATCGGTGCTTCAACCCGGTTAATATGACTTTATTTGCAGTTTCAGCTTGTCTATTAGCCTGAGGGTGTTCTATCGACGTGAATTGATGTTTTATTTTAAGATCGGCCACCAAATTCCTGAAGGTCGAGTCGGTTGATAAACCACTATTTTACGGTTTATTTTGTATTGAATTGAGTAGATTTTATCAACTATTCTCACACTTATGACTTATCCATATAAATTGCATGTTTTTAAGTTTCCTTCCTAATTTTGTGCTATGATTGAAAACATGCTTCTTTAGCCTTAAATTTGCTAATTTTAATCATTTCTTATTACCATTCGATGCCGTGATATATTTGTTAAGTATTTTCAGGGTTTATAGGGCAGGAATGGTTTAGAGGATTTAAAAGAAGCATGCAAAAGTGGAAAGAACACAAGAAATTAAGGATTTCAGAATCTGGTAGCGACGCGCACGCATGGATGACGCATACTCGTGACTGGTGCAGCAGACAAATGATGCACACGCGTAGCTGACGCCTATGCGTGGCTAGTGAAAAGTCCAGCAACGTGTACGCATGGTTGACGCATACGCGTGAAGAGTGTCACATACTACAATTAACAGAAAACAATGGGGGCGATTTATGGGCTGCTTTTGACCCAGTTTCAGGCCCGAAAGTGAAGATTGGAGGCTACAGAGTGGGACACATGGGTGATTCATGATTCATTTTTCATTTATTCACACAGTTTACGTTTTATATGTAGAATTCCAGAGAGAGAGGCTCTCTCCTCTCTCTAAGTTTTAGAGTTTCTTCTTTCAATTTCTCTTAGGTTTAAATTTCAGTCTTATTTTAATTTAGCTTTCTCTTACTTTTATTTGTTCTAGAACTTTAGTTATCTACTTCTCTTATTGATTCCTTTATTTTGCCCATTTAGTTTATGAACTCTTCTTGTTAGATTCCATTTTCTTTTAATACAATTTGAGGTATTTTATGTTTATTGCTTCTTCTTCTTTTGTTTTTAGTGATTCCTTGCAATTGTTAGTCTTAGATTTTACATTCTCTTATTACTTTTCTATACTTTTATTTTATGCCTTCCAATTGTTTGATAAAATGCTTGGGTGGATTTTAATTTAGATTTTTATGTTCTTGACTTGGATTGATTAATTAGAGACTCTTGAGTGTCAAAAATATTTTGTTAATTGGTAATTGAAGATTGACGGTTAGCTTAAACTTCACTAAATCTAGTCTCTCACTATGAGTTGACTAGGACTTGTGAACTCAAGTTGATTGTATGCACTTGACTTTCTTTCATTGATTAGAGGTTAACTAAGTGAAGGCAATTTACATTTACCATCACAATTAACGATGATAATAAGGATAGGACTTCTAATTCTCTTTCCTTGCTAAGAGCTTTCGTAGTTATTACTTTATTTTCTTGCCATTTTTACTTTCTTGTCTCTTAATTCAGAAACCCCAAAAACGTTTTCCCATAACCAATAGTAAGTACACTTTCTTGCGATTCCTTGAGAGACGACCCGAGGTTTAAATACTTCGGTTAATTTTATTGGGTTTGCTTAAGTGACAAACAATCTAAACGTTGATTGAGGTTTAATTATCAGTTTAGAACTATACTTGCAACGTGATATTTTTGTAAAAATCTTTACCGACATTTTTCCTCCGTCATCGGTGAATTGAGTTCCATTGTCCGTGGTAATGGAGTGGGAAATCCCAAACCTTGTGACAATGTTCTTATAGAGGAACTTCCGACTTCACTGGACAGTGATGGTTGCTAGTGGTTCCACCTCAATCCACTTAGAGAAGTAGTCAATCGCCACTACGAGGTATTTGACTTGTCGTGGAGCTTGGAGAAATGGTCCGAGAAGATTGGGTCCCTATTTTGCAAACGGCCAGGGGGAGGTTACACTAATAAGCTCTTCAGAAGGTGCCACCTGAAAATTGGTATGCTTCTGACAAGGCGGGCACTTTTTAATAAACTAGGTCGCTTCTCTTTGTAAGGTCGGCCAGAAGAAGCCGGCCCAGATCACCTTTTTGGATAGTGATTGAGCTCCTAGGTGATTCCCACATATGCCATTGTGTACTTCCTCCAAGACCTCCTTTGTGTTAGAGGTGGGGACGCACTTTAATCGAGGTGTTGATATGCCTCTTTTATATAG
This sequence comes from Arachis duranensis, assembly GCF_000817695.3. Classification (NCBI taxonomy): domain Eukaryota; kingdom Viridiplantae; phylum Streptophyta; class Magnoliopsida; order Fabales; family Fabaceae; genus Arachis; species Arachis duranensis. The sequence goes on along the minus strand of NC_029774.3, from coordinate 103,485,380 downwards.
GACATTGTGGACCAATGTATAATTTTGTGCCTCCCTTATAAGTATTCGAGCCTCTTTTTTCGTCCTTAGGGAGGACATCAAATTAAAGATAGTTGACTATAGGGGTCATCCATCCTAAATTTTGGTTAGATATAGTCATCACATCCGAGATGTCATCTCCCTTTGATATTGATGGTGCATGAAGAGTCTCCTGGATGAGGCTTCTATTGTTGTCCCCTGGCTTGGTGCTGGCTAATTTGGAGAGTGCATCAGCTTGGGCGTTTGATTCTTGAGGTATATGTTGGACCTCTCCTTTCTAATAACTGTGCTAGCTGTTCTCGTGCTTCATCTAAGTATTTCTTCATGTTGGGGTCCTTGACTTGATAGGTACATTTAATTTGAAGCTAGCAAGTAAGGCTTCATACTCTGTTTGGTTATTGGAAGCAGGAAACTCGAACCTTAACGAGAGTTCTATCGAGTTCCTTGCTCACTTTCTAAGATAACGCCTGTTTCACTGCCGGTTTTATTGGACGACCCGTCTAAGTATAAGCTCCATGCTGTTGCGCTTCCTCAACTTTCAGTGTATTCAGCTATGAAGTTGGCGAGATACTAAGATTTAATTGCTGTCCGAGCTTCATATCTTAAATCAAACTCGGATAATTCTATAGCCCATTACAACATCCTTCCTGCTATGTCTGTCTTTTGCAAAATGTGTTTCATTGGTTGGTTGGTACGGACCTTTATAGTGTGAGTCTGGAAATAAGGTTAGAGTCTTTGAGAAGTGAGGACAAAAGCATATGCAAACTTTTCTATCTTTTGATAGTTTAGTTCTACTCCTTGTAATGCTTTGCTGATGAAGTAGACAGGTTACTGTCCATTCTCATCTTCTATGATCAAGGCCGAAGCTATAACTCAGCTCGCTACTGCCAGGTAGAGAATGAGCTATTCTCTTGATATGGGTCGGGTAAGTATAGGGGGTTGACGTAGAAAGGCCTTGTAGTCTTGAAAGACTTGCTCACATTCCCGGGTCCATTCAAATTGCTTCACCTTTTTGAGAATTCAGTATAGGGGTAGTGATTTCAATGCTGATTCTGCTTGGAATCTGGATAGAGCTGCCAACCTTCCATTTAGTTATTGAACTTCTTTGATTCAAGTTGGGCTCTTTATGTCTAGTACGGCTCTGCACTTGTCTGGGTTTACTTCTGTTCCTCTTTGAGTTAGAATTAAGCGTAAGAATTTTCCCGCCTCTATTGAAAATATGCATTTTGAGGAGTTTAGCCTCATCCTATGCTTTCTTATTGTAGAGAATATCTCAGAGAGATCGGACAAGAGTGCTGAGTCACCGTTGGTTTTAACATGCATATCATCCACATACACTTCCATAAGTTTCCCTGTGTGAGGGAAAAATACTTTGTTCATTAGTCACTAGTACGTAGCGCCGACATTTTTTAATCCAAAAGACATTACTACTGTTCATACCCTAGGTCGAGCTGTTTGACCCGGGATGTTTACGACAAGTCAACGGACCTCTTCAGGTCAGGACTATCCGACCTCTTCTTCAAGAGGTCGGCCAAATCGCCAGGAAAAGCCCAGAAAAGGGCCCAACAGAGGTACGTCCCAAAATCCTAAGGCAACCCAAGCCTATAGAGATAAGGGCGGTACCCTTAAAAGATAAGATGACTTCACCTGAAGATAAGATAAGATAACTATCTTATCTCCAGAAAGGTCACTCCTCATCATTATAAATACATTGGAGTATACACCCAAGTATAACTCATACTCTGATTCTACTAAAAACCTGCTTAATACCCTTGCTAACTTAAGCATCGGAGTCCCTTGTAGGTACCACCACCCTCCGGTGACAAAGGATCAGCACCATCACTAAGTCCAACTAGTCGAACACGACGGCTCCAACCTCCGTCATCAAGTCAGACACAACAGCTCCAACCAGTACAGAAGATCTCGTCTGAGATCGACCTACAGTTTCAGATAACCCTCGGAACATTGGCGCCGTTGCCGGGGACCTGGAAGTCATCCCACCATCATGGCAGACAACCTGAACGACGAACACAACTCTGATGTGGAGAACAGAACACCACATAAGAACGTGGAGGTTACGCTAGACGATACTTCTCAACCTAACAAAGACAAGGACTCCCCAAGCACGGGACCCATGGAAGCACTTCAAGATCGCCTAAAATAACTCAAAAAAGAGGTCGAATATTAGCGGGAAGCCGAGAAAGACCTACGAAGGGAAGTTAGGCGACGCCGCGAATTAGAAGACAAGCTCCAAAAGCTCGAAGCTGATATCAAAACTAGAATTACTCGATCCAGTCACGAGGATAATTCCCGCAAGGACCAAGACCTATTCACTAAAGAGATCATGAAGGCCAAAATCCTAAAAAGCTTCAAACCTCCCGATATGACTTTATATGATGGCACATTAGACCCCAGCCATCATCTCAGCAACTTCTGAAGCAGAATGTATCTCACCAATGCCTCAGACGTAACTCGGTGCAAAGGTTTCCTGACCACCTTAATAAAGGCAGCAATTTAGTAGTTCGACAATCTGCGCCCCAGGTACTCTCAAGCTTTGATGACTTAGCCAAAAAGTTTCTAGCCAGATTTTCCATCCAGAAGGACAAAACTAAACATGCCCTAAGTCTACTAGGGATCAGGCAAGGAGATCGGAAAAGTCTTTGTAGCTACATGGAAAGATTCAACAAAGCATGTCTGGACATTCAGAGTCTGCCAACCGAAGCAGCCATTATGGATCTCATCAATGGCCTACGAGAGGGACCTTTTAGTCAATACATATCAAAAAACATCCCACATCTCTGAATGAAGTACAAGAACGAGCAGAAAAATACATTAACATGGAGGAAAACTCTCGACTAGGAGAAACCCCAAAATCCGGATTCTCCAACTCCTCCCGAGATAAAGACAAAGATTCCAAGAAAAAAGATGATTCACATGGAGAGAAGATTAAGAAATACCACAATTACAACCCTCTCCAGGTGTCTCTTGTGGAAGTTTACAGAGAAGTATGCCACACAGAGAAGATTCCACCACCCCGTCCACTTAAAAGCAAAAAGGGAGGAGGAAATCGGACGGAATATTGCGAATACCATCGGATCTATAGACATCTCACCAATGAGTGCTTCGACTTGAAGAATGTCATAGAGAAATTAGTAAGGGAGGGGAGACTAGATCGGTACCTAGCCAGTAAGACAAATGAGCCCAGAAAGAGAAGAAGAGATGAAGAGGTTAGCCGCTCAGAACGACCACCTTGTACCCCGGAGAGGCATGTTCACATGATACATGGGGGATGTGCAGGAGGAGAAATCTCCAAATCTTTACGTAAAAGACACCTCAAAGAAGTATACCACGTCGGGGGAGGAGAAGAGGCACCCGACCTCCCTACTATCACCTTTACTAAAGAGGACGCAGTTGGCGTCATCTCGGGACATGACGATCCTATGGTCATCACTATCATGTTGGCCAATGCTAATTTACACCGAACACTGGTGGACCAAGGAAGCTCGGCCGACATTTTATTCAAGACAGCCTTCGACAAACTCGGCTTAGAAGAAAAAGAGCTCAGAGCATATCCGGACAGCTTATTTGGACTCAAAGACACCCCAATCCAACCACTTGGTTACATCTCGCTACACACAACCTTTGGAAAAGGGAACCGGTCTAGGACCCTCAACATAGACCACATAGTGGTCGACGTGAACTCAGCCTACAATGCCTTAATAGGTCGGACAACTCTAAACCAGCTCGGAGCAGTAGTCTCAACTCCACACCTATGCATGAAGTTCCCAACTGTATAAGGGATCGCTACGATAAAAGGAGACCAGAAGACGGCCCGCCGCTGTTACAACGAAAGTCTAAACCTCAGAGGCAAAGGAGAAGAAATCCACACCATCAAACTCAGAGGAGTTTGAGGCCGAGAAAAATTCCGTCCAAGACCAGAAGGTGAGATAGAAAAAGTCCAGATTAGAGATGTCCCGGACAAAACCACCAACGTTGGTGCAATCCTTAAAGAAGATATAAAAAAGTCCCTCATACAGTTCTTAAAGGATAACGTCGATCTCTTCGCATGGAGAACCGTAGACATGTCGGGCATAAACCCCAAGCTAATGTGCCACAAACTGGCAGTATATCCAGGGTCTCGGCGAGTACAGCAAAGGCGTAGAAAGCTCGGACCAGAAAGATCCCAAGCCGTCAAAGAATAGGTACAAGCCCTACTGGAGGCAGGATTCATCAGGGAGGTCAAATACCCATTATGGCTAGCTAACGTGGTCTTAGTGAAAAAATCAAATGGGAAGTGGCGGATGTGCACCGACTACACTGATTTCAACAAAGCCTACCCAAAAGATCCATATCCTCTCCCAAATATCGACACTCTGGTGGACGCCTCCTCCGGTTACAAGTACCTCTCATTTATGGACGCTTATTCAGGATACAATCAAATCCCAATGTATCCGCCTGATCAAGAAAAAACTTCATTTTTAACTCCCAAAGAAAACTACTGTTACATCGTCATGCCCTTCGGACTCAAAAATGCAGAAGCTACCTACCAAAGGTTAATGAACAAAGTCTTCGCTGAACACATCGGAAAACTAATAGAGGTATATGTAGACGACATGTTAGTAAAAGCATAAAGCGAGGAGTCGCTACTGTCTGACCTCGCCCAAGTATTCAATAGCATAAGAAAGCATGGCATGCGACTTAATCTTGCAAAGTGCACCTTCGTAGTAGAGGCTGGCAAGTTCTTGGGTTTTATGCTCACACAAAGAGGAATTGAGGTAAACCCAGATAAATGCCAAGCTATACTCGACATGAAGAGTTTGACATGTGTTAAAGAGGTACAACAACTCAATGGAAGATTGGCGGCCTTGTCCAGATTCCTAGCGGGATCAGCAATAAGATCCCTCCCCTTCTACGCCACCCTACGGAGGGGAAAGATGTTTGAATAGACGGCGGAGTGCGAGCAAGCCTTCCAGGATTTCAAAAGATTCCTAGGACAACCACCTATTCTAACCCGGCCACGGGAAGGAGAACTGCTTGTATTGTACCTCGCGGTAGGAAATCGGGCAGTAGCTTCGACACTGATCCGAGAAGATGACAGTGGACAACAACCTATATACTTCATCAGCAAAGCACAACAAGGGTCTGAACTGAACTATCAAAAAATAGAATAATTTTCCTATACTGTCATACTAACATCTCGATGACTTCGCCCATATTTCCAAGCTCACACGATCAGGATTCGGACCAACCAGCCCATAAAAAGCATTTTATAGAAAACAGACTTAGCAGGAAGAATCTTGCAATGGGCAGTTGAGTTGTCTGAATTCGACCTTCAGTATGAAGCTCGGATAGCCATCAAATCATAGTATCTGGCCGACTTCATTGCAGAGTTTACAGACACCCCAGAAATCCCTACAAAATGAAATTTCTACGTAGACGGTTCCTCAAACAAAACTGGAAGTGGCGCAGGCGTGATAATAGAGAGCGATCAGGGAATGCAAATCGAACTTTCACTCAAATTCGGGTTCCCTACTTCAAACAACCAGGCTGAATATGAGGCACTACTAGCTGGTTTGAAGCTGGCTAAGGAGGTTGGAGCTCAAAAGCTTATCATCTTCAGCGACTCACAGGCAGTCACCTCACAAATAATAAAGAACTACCAAGCCAAGGATCCCACCATAAAAAAGTACTTGGACAAAACCAGGGAACAGCTCGGACAAATTGGGGAATATGAGGTCTGCCACATACATGGGAACAGAATGCTCGAGCTGATGCATTCTCAAAACTAGCCAGCACCAAACCAGGGGGCAACAATAGAAGCCTCATCCAGGAAATATTGTAGAACCCGTCAATCTCAGAAAAAGAAAAGGTCCTAGCCATAACAGGTCTGGATCAAGGATGGATGACTCTCATAATTAACTACCTCAAAATAGAAACTCTCCCTACAGATGAGAAGGAGGCAAAGAGGTTAAAACGGGAGGCACAATACTACACCATCATAAACAATACTCTATACAAGAGAGGGATTTTAACACCACTGTTAAAATATGTGCCGACTTCCAACACAAAGGAAGTTTTAGAAAAAGTACATAGTGGCATCTGTGGTAACCACTTCGGAGCACATGCTCTTACCAAAAAAGTACTCCAGGCCGGATTCTATTAGCCGACTCTACAAAAAGAAGCAACAGAATTCGTAAAGACATGTCTACCATGTCAGAAACATGCCAACTTTCACATCGCCCCACCAGAGGAACTTATCAGCGTAACCTCACCCTTGCCATTCGCAAAATGGGGACTCGACCTTCTCGGTCCCTTTCCTCAAGGATCCAGACAAGTCAAATTCCTCATCGTGGGGGTAGACTATTTTACAAAATGGATTGAGGTGGAACCCCTAGCTAACGCCACTGCTCAAAGAAGTCGAAAATTCCTATATAGAAACATTGTCACAAGGTTTAGGGTTCCATACTCCATCACCACAGACAATGGCACTCAATTTACAAATGCAGGCTTAAGAAAATTGGTAGCCGATCTGAACATAAAACACCAATTCACATCCATAGAACACCCCCAAGCCAATGGACAAGCAATAGCTATTAACAAAGTCATATTAGCCGGGTTAAAACGGAGATTACAAGATGCAAAGGGAGCCTGGGCTGAAGAGCTCCCGCAAGTCCTATGGGCATATCGGACAACTCCATACTCCACCACAAATGAATCACCTTTCTGATTAGCTTACGGAATGGAGGCAATGATCCCAGTGGAGGTCGAAGAAGGATTACCCAGAGTGATCCACTACAGTGAAGAGGCCAACCCCCAACTTCAAAGGGAAGAACTTGACCTACTTCCAAAAATCCGAGAAAGAGCTCGGATCAGGGAAGAAGCAGTAAAACATCGAATGGCTTCAAGATACAATCAAAAGGTAGTGCCGTGAGGTTTTGCTGAAAACGACCTCGTCTTAATCTGGAATGACATCAGAACAACTCGACCTGGAGAAGGAAAGCTGGCAGCAAACTGGAAGGGACCCTACCGAGTCATAGAAATACTCGGAAAAGGCTACTACAAGCTATCCGAACTCGAAGGGCGAGAGCTCCCAAGGTCATGGCATGCATGCAACTTAAAAAGGTACTACAGTTAGGAGATAGAAAAGGATCTTAGGATGAGGTGCACTCTTTTTCCTTAAAAAGGGTTTTTAACGAGGCACCAAGCCAAGATCCATGAAATACCTAACATATAGAGCTAGAACTCCCACATGTATATATTTACATATTTTCTTTTCGAATAAAGTTTTTTCAGATTTTCTACAAATCCTTTATCAAGACGCATTAATCTAAAAACGCAAAATTTCATCGCCCGATTATAAAGCTACAGATGGGCAAAAGTGAAAACTAAATTCACTGCCCGATCTTGATAAAGACCAACAAAAAGAAAACCAAATTCATCAAAAGGAAACCAAGCGAGGATCAAACCCAATTTCTACAAAATCGGTAAAGATGAAAAGCAACAAAATAGATTAAATGCAAGAAGTTATTGAAAGTGACCCATAGGAAAGGACCTGACGAGGTCTTAATAAAAATGGGTTGGTAAAAAATAACTTAAAAGATGGACCGACATGAAGAAGTCGGACCAGTCGATCACAAATAACCAAAGTTATAAAAAGTAAATCCCCGGAAAGAGGCCTGGCCAGCCCTAAAAAAAGAGGATTACTAAAAATAACTTAGAAGGGACCGACATGACTAAGTCGGCTTCCCACTAAAAAGTTATAAAAAGTAATCCATAAAAGAGACCTGACCTAGGTCCAAAGAAAATGGATTACTAAAAATAACTTAGAAGGGACCGACATGACTAAGTCAGCCTTCCACAAAAAAGTTATAAAAAGTAATCCATAAAAGAGACCTGACCCAGGTCCAAAGAAAATGGATTACTAAAAATAACTTAGAAGGGACCGACATGATGAAGTCGGCCTCCCACAAAAAAGTTATAAAAAGTAATCCATAAAAGAGACCTGACCCAGGTCCAAAGAAAATGGATTACTAAAAATAACTTAGGAGGGACCGACATGATGAAGTCGGCCTCCCACAAACTACAATAAGTTATACAGTAATCCACATAAAAAGACCTGACAAAGGCCCAAACAAAAGAAGAAGTAGCAGCAGAGGTCTGGGGAGGATTAACTAAATGGACCTGAGGTATTGGGATCACCCTCCTCGGCCCAGTAGAACTCGAGATCGGTCTCTTAGGAGGAACTTGAGAAGATCCCTCCCCTGCAGCCTTGGCCGAAATATTCTGCGCAGTAGTAGCCTTCCTCGCCTTTTTAAAGGCTTTCATGGAATCATTGATCTTGGCCATCTCTGAAAAAATATTTCAAAACAAGTTACAAAACTGGAGGAAAAGAAGTAAAAACAAACAAAACATAACAAAAGAAGTCGGTCACTACCCAGTTCGGCTCGGACAAGAGAATGGTCTCCCAAAAATCTCTTTGTGTCAAGATGGGGAGGTTCCCCCCGAATATCCTCCAACACAGTTACAAGGTCCTGCTCGACCTCATCAAGCATCTCCCATGAGTATCGAGACACTATAACATTCTTTTGCCAACACAAAGGGAAGACGGGTTCACCATTCGCCTCTAAGAAAAAAGGTCGAGCTCCCTCAACAGCTCAAACTTTGAAAAAGTAGTTCTTAAAGTTCCTAAAGGACTCATCATACATGGAAAAGACTTTGTGCCCTTGGGCAGACTTGAAAGAAACCCAAAAAGCTTTCTTTTTGGTAGTCCCAGGCTTGGTCAGAATAAAGAGATATAGAAAGAGAGTTTGAGAAGGTGTGACATCTAATTCTTGGTAGAGCAGCTGAAAGATCTTGATAAAACCCCAAGAGTTCGGATGGAGCTGGGATGGAGCAACATTACACGACCACAACAAGTCAGTCTCAAAAGAAGTAAAAGGGAAAGTAATGTATAGCTGGCTGAAAAAATAGTCATAGGCATAAAAGAAGGGACGTTCCCCCTGAACTAAGGTCGGGAAACAAACCATCTCATCAGAATCAGGTGCTACAAGCGCATAATCTTTCTCCTGGGTACGATTACTACAAACCCTATGATGTTTTCTCAGCTCTGCACAGAACTCAGCATCTACCACAAAGACACACATCAACACGAGGGAGTCCATCCAGTCGGACATACCTTCAGGAATCTTGGAAGAGGTCTCAACAATATTTTTGCGAGAAGACATGGCCAACTAGTCCTACAGCAAGAAAAAGAAAATGGATTACTAACCAAAACAGCTCGAGCGACATGAAAACATCTCGAACAACATGACTTCGAGCATACAAATAGTAAAAGAAAAACCCCAAGACGCACACCAAGCTCTAGGGGCATCCTTTGGAGGTAGTGACAGAGTAAGGGCTCAGAAAAAATTGACAAGGCTAACATCCCAATAAAACTCTCAGCAAAGAAAATAACCCTTTTCCAACAAGCAACATCCCGAGAAGAAAAAGATGAAAATCAAAGCAAACTCATCAGAAAATCGTCGTCTCTTGCAAAATCTATCAGCAAAACTATCAACAGGGCGAAAGTCATCAAAGGAACAACCTTTTTCAAAACGGCAGTTCAGAAAACCTCAGAAAATTAAAAATACGATCAGAAAGCTGTGACAACATGCGAAGCCCTAAAAGCACCAAACTACCAGAAAATCCACCCAAGAACATACATAAGGTTGAAAGAAAACCAAAAAACATGCATCGCAGTGATAACCAAGCATAGTAATACAAAAAGGTTCAAGATTTCTAACACAAACTCAAGTAAAACTGAAACATTACCCAGAATAAAACAATGCAAGCACAAGGAAAGAATGAGAAAGAAGTAAAAGAAACAGAAAGAAGAACCAACCTGAAAGAAAGTGCTGGAGAAGCGAGAAACGAAGGGGAGAAAATCCAGAAATTGCCTTGTAAACGGAGGAAGCTCCAGTAAACCACCAATGATGCCATGAAGAGAAGCACGAAAAAGGCTCAGGCAAAGACAGAAAAATAAAGAAAGAGGGAGTTACGACGAGTGGAAGAGAGATTGCAATAAGCAAGGAGAAAAGAAATGGAAGCAAAAGGTTTTTTGAAAAGATTTCAAAGTAAGAAAAGGAAACGGCAAAGGGAGGAGTTAATGGGTTTTTAAAACCCTCGCACGTTCCCAAGAAAATGTAAAACGCGCGCTATAAGAGGAAACGTTACACATTTAAAGCTACTTAAAGAAAGTTCCACAAACAGACCCAACAAAAATGCTCAAGTTCGGCTTCCCCAAAAGAAATAAAAAATTAGACTTCAGAAGAAAGACCGAGCTCGAGCAGGGATACTATTCATACCCTAGGTCGAGCTGTTCAACCCAGGATGTTTACGACAAGTCGACGGACCTCTTCAGGTCAGGACTATCCGACCTCTTCTTCAAGAGGTCGGCCAAATCGCCAGGAAAAACCTAGAAAAAGGCCCACCAGAGGAATACGACCCAAAATCATAAAGCAGCCCAAGCCTTTAGAGTTAAGGGCGGTACCCTTAAAAGATAAGATGACTTCACCTGAAGATAAGATAAGATAAGATAAGATAAACATCTTATCTCCAGAAAGGTCACTCCTCATCATTATAAATACACTGGAGCACCCAGGTATAACTTATACTCTGATTCTACTAAAAATCTGCTTAATACCCTTGCTAACTTAAGCATCGGAGTCCCTTACAGGTACCACCACCCTCCGGTGACGAAGGATCAGCACCATCACCAAGTCCAACCAGTCAGACACGACGGCTCAAGCCTCTGTCATCAAGTCAAACACAACAGCTCCGACCAGTACAGAAGATCTCGTCTGAGATCGACCTACAGTTTTAGGTAACCCTCGGAACAACTACGTAACAAAAGTTAGCCTTTGGAGTGATGAATGAAGTCTTCTCTTGGTTCGGTTTGTACATCATGATTTGGTTATATCCCGAGTAAGCATCCATGAAGGATAGGTACTGATAACCTGAGGCTGAATTGACCAGAGCGTCGATACTTGGAAGGGGATAGGGATCCTTAGGACAAGATTTGTTGAGGTCGGTGTAATCTACACACATCCTCCACTTTCCGTTCTGTTTCTTCAGTAGGACCACATTCGCTAGCCAAAGTGGGTAATTTACCTCACTTATGAATCTGGCTTCTAATAGGGCTTGCACTTGTTCCTCCACGACCCGTGTCCTTTTCGGTCTAAGTTTTTGACATTTTTGTTGAATAGGTCGGGAACCCTGTGATGCCAGGGCATCTAGGCCAGTTTCATTGACCTTTTCTTTACTGTTTTAAGGTAGTTTCATGCATTTTCTTAGTGAATAAGGTAAGTTTTGGATGAAAATACACTTACACCTTGATTCAAGCAACTATTGTGAATTTCACATGATTTCATGAGGATTTTGCTAGAATTGAATGATAAATTGATGATGCATAATCTCATGACTTTGGCTAGAGCTTTGATGCACTTTATTTGCTTGATTTCAGGACAAAGGAAGCAAGGAAGAACCACGTTAGTACTCACATTAATCTAGTTAACGTGACCACTAACGTGGAATGGTAAATAGCTTGCAACGTTAAGGAGAAAAGTGATCACCAATAACGCCCGTGAAGCCATCATAAACCCACGTTAATGTGGTAGTTAACGTGGAGGTAAAAGAAAGCTCCAACGTTAGTGGTAAACGTGAACACCACTAACATTCCAAGATTTGGCAATGAGCCACGTTAAGAGTCACATTAACTTAGTTAACGTGAACTCTAACGTGGAAGAGAGGAACAATGCCAACGTTAGTGACACTCACCTTTGTCACTAACGTTGGATCAACTAGCATTGCCCACGTTAGTGGTCACGTTAAGACCACTAACGTGAAAGTTAACATAGAGCTGAGATTGATGAGCCAATGTTAGTGACACTCACCTTTGTCACTAACGTTGGAAGATGGCATTACTACCACGTTAGTGGCCACGTTAACTTAGTTAACGTGAGCCCTAACGTGGAGAGTAGGGGCACTTTGAGCGTTAGTGACAAAGGTAAGTGTCACTAACACTCTCGAAGGAGAGGCATAGCCACGTTAAGAGCCACGTTAGTTATACTAATGTGAACTCTAACGTAGGGACAAAGGGCATAAGGCAACGTTAATGGGAAGGTGAGTCCCAATAACGCTTGCGAAGGGTTATAAGCCAAAGTTATTGGGAAAGGTGAGTCCCAATAATGCTAGCGAAGATTTACAAGGCAACGTTAGTGGTCACGTTAGTGCCACTAACGTTGGAGTTAATGTAGGCTATATGGGGTTGGAACGTTAGTGAAAAGTGTGATTGCCATTAACGTTCTCGAACCCACAATGTCGCTTAACGTTAACTTCACTAACGCCCATGCCTAATTCATACTTCTCTGCAAGCTGGGCCCACTAAAGATTGGAACTGCTTCAACTCAAGATCCAAAGCCCACATCCAAGACTTGAAGAACTCACTAGAGGATCAAGAGGAGTAGTATATATAGGAGTAGTTTTGAACTATAGAGAAGCTTGACACTTTGGAGAACTACTTTCTGTATATTTACTTTTCTGCACTTTTAGCTTGGATGTATTATTTTCTGCCATTTTTCATTTCTAGAGCTATGAACAACTAAACCCCTTTCATTGGGTTAGGGAGCTCTGTTGTAATTTGATGGATCAATTATAGTTTTCATTCTCTTATTCTTTCTTCTCTTTTTATTTACTAGGAAGCTTTCGATCTTAATTCAATTGGTTAGTTGTCTTGGAAAAGAAACTCTTCATAATTGGATCTCCTCTGAGCCTTGGAAAAGGGACGAGGAGATCATGCTAGAAATGGTTTCTCATGTTGGACCAAATTGGGGTCTGGGCGGATATATTGACATGTAATCCTCCCAACATTTTGATTTGGAAATACATGTGGTATAATCAGTGACCATACTTCATCTCTTCCCATGAGCAATTAAATCAAGGAATTGGGCAATTGTTCAAGTTTAGAGAGATTGGATTACCAAAGAATTGGAATCTAATCACCTAAGATTGCCAAGGAGATCAATAGATGCATTGATTGAGGAAGAGATGAAAATGAACTTGATTCGGAGAATACATCTCCTGAGCCCAATGAATTCCCCATTTCTGATCTTACCCATTCTCTTTATTTTCTGTCATTTATTTTCATGCTCATTACCCCAAATCCCCATTTAAGATTCTGCACTTTAATTTCTGCTATTTACTTTTCCGTCATTTAATTTTCTGCAATTTTCAAACTACACTCTGTTTTGCTCAACTAGCATACTCTTCTAACTAAAGTTGCTTGACCAATCAATCCCTGTGGGATTCGACCTCACTCTATTGTGAGTTTTTACTTGACGACAAATTCGGTATACTTGCCGAAGGGAAATTTGTTGAGAGACAAGTTTTCGTGCATCACCCGGGTACACATAGATCTTATGAGACATTAGGACATGATCTATACCAAGCATGTCGGAGGTTTTCTAAGCAAAGATGTTAGAATTTTTTCTTAGGAGGTCAATGAGCTGCTGTTTCAGAACTTCTTCCAAGTTATCCCCTATATTTGTTATTTTTTCACGGTGATCTCCAATCTGTACTGCTTCCACTTTCCCTCCGGATTGGGGACGCAATTCTTTCCGCGTTTGAATACCTTCAAGCTCGATGGTGTTGACTTCCTTTCCTCCCGGACTGCCTTTTAGGTTAAGGCTTTCATTGTAACATTTTTGCACTAATTTTTGGTCTCCCTTTATTGTAGCAATTTCTTTTACAGTGGAAAACTTTATGCATAGATGAGGCGTAGAGACAACTGTTGCAAGTCAGTTTAAGGTTGTTCGACCTATTAAGGTGTTGTATGTTGAAGCAACGTCAACTACGATGTAGTTGATGCTTAACATCTTTGACTTCGCACCTTTTCCAAAACTAGTGTATAGAGAGATATGCCCAATAGGTCGGATCGGCGTGTCCTCTAGCCCGAAGAGGTTATCTAGGTATGCCTTTAGATCCTTTTCTTCTAGCACGAGTTTGTCAAAAGTGGGTTTAAACATTATATCTGCTGAGCTCCCTTGATCTATGAGGGTTCTTTGGAGGTTTTCGTTGGCGAGGATCATTGTTATCACCTGGGGATCATCATGACCAGGTGCTACCCCTTGAGCGTGTTCTTTAATGAACGAGATGGCGGGCAGGTCGGGAGATATGCTATCTTTCCTGACTTAGTAAACCTCCTTGAGATGCCTTTTTCGTGATGATTTTGATATTCCTCCTCTAGAAAATCTCCCATTAATCATGTGTATGTGTCGCTCGGGAGTTTGAGGTGGACGTTCCTGTCGTCCTCCTTCTTCATCTCTTTTTCTCTTCCTTTGGTTGTTCGATCTATCCGCTAAATACCTATCCAGTCGACCTTCTCTAGCTAACTTCTCTATGATATTCTTTAAATAATAGCAGTTGTTTGCAGAATGTCCATAGAGTTTATGATACTCGCAGTACTCTGTCCAACTTCCTATCTTTGTGTTTGATCGGATGAGGAGGTGTAAGCTTCTCGGTATGACATATCTCTCTGTAAACATCTACAAGAGAGACCCAGAAGGGATTATAATTATAATACTTGCGAGGTTTCTTTGCGTTGTACTATTCTTTCTTTTTAGCTTCTTTCTCTTTTTTCCAAGGTGGTTAGGGTAGGTTGGGCTTCGGGAGCGGCTCTTTTTGTCGAGAATTCTCCTCCATGTTGATATACTTCTCTGTCCGCTCTTGCACTTCGTACAAGGAAGCTGGGTGTCGCTTGGAGGATTGAGAGAACGACCCTTCTTTGAGGCCATTAACTAATCCCATTATGACTGCTTCAGTGGGTAAGTTTTGTATCTCCAAGCATGCCTTATTGAATCTGTCCATATAATATTAGAGCGTCTTTCCGACCTCTTGTTTGACGCTTAGCAAACTCGGTACGTATTTCACCTTATCCTGTTGAATTAAGAATCTCTTGAGAAAATTCCTTGCCAAGTCATCAAAGCAAGTTACCGACTTGGGCAGTAAGTTATTGAACCACTTCATTGCATCTTTGGTCAAAGTCGTCGGGAATGCTTTACAACGAGTAGCATCGGAGGCGTTGGCCAGGTACATCCGACTTTTGAAGTTACTGAGATGATGCATTGGGTCGGTCGTTCAATCATAGAGATCCATATCAAGGGGTTTTGAAATTCCTTAGGACTTTAGGCCGCATGATCTCTTCTACGAATGGGTCTTCTCCTCATAGAGGGCTTTCTTCCCGATCTGCTCAATTACTCCTTCTTCGGAGGTCGGCTTCCAATCTTAAGAGCTTTTTTTCTAGCTCCTTTCGTCGTCGCACCTCCCTTCACAGTTCTCGTTCGACTTCCCGTTGTCGTTCAGCTTCTTGTTCAAGCTGCTCTAGTTGTCCATGATAGCCATAAACTAAACCTAGTATCTCCATAGGATGGGGAGGTTCTTCGTCTTTCGGTGGATGGATCTCAGACTGGATCTGCCTTGGTTGGGGTTTCTTGAAGCCCCTTCTCCGTGTGGAATGTGAGTTCTTTCCCGGAAGGAGGTATTGCAAGTATGAGATCATTACGGTGGGGCTTTGGTTCTGACTCAGATGCTGTGTGACTGTTTTCGTATGATCGTCCGTCATTATCAAGGGCTGAATTCCAGGTCCGCGGCAATAGCGCCAATGTTCCGAGGGTTACCTGAAATTTTGATTTGGGTCTGAGCGTGAGGCCTAGATCCCTTTTGAGGTAGCGTCCGACTTGTTCTAAAGCAGAGGTACCACCGTCTGAGTTCCTCGTGAGGAAGTGGGGCTGGTACCTACAAGAGACTCTGATGCTTAAGTTGACAAGGGCTTTATACAGGTTTTTAGTAGATTAGAACGTGAATATCCTTGAGGGGTATCAGTGTATTTATAGTAGAGCTGATAACCAGTTTTGTTGGAGTAGTTCCATATTTATTGGTGGATAACTATTCCCTTTATCTTGGGAGAATTTGTTAGGATCTATCGTTTAGGAAGACAGAAATAGTGGGAGAGATTCAAAAAGGCAAATACTTATTTGGATAAGCATAAGTCGGCCTCTTTCACTGTGTCCGACCTCTTTAAAGAGGTCGGGTATGCAGTAGAGGCCAACTTCTTGGTGGGTCTTTCATTTTATTGGGCCTAACTTTTATCATTTGGACCAGGATATGAACAAAACTCTTTTGGATTGTTATTTGTACAGTTTTTAAAAGATGTTTTTAATGTTTTTTTAAAATTGTTTAAGAGTTTTTGAAAAAATAAAAATATATGACTTCTCTTCTTTTTAAAAGCTATTTTATTATTTTTATTTATTAAAAATAGTTTAATTAAATTATTTATCTAAATACAAAATAATTTATTTATAAATTATTTTTAATATAAATTTTTATAAAAAAATTTAATTAAATTATTTACCTAAACTAATAACATATATTTACCCAAATTGACCTTTAGTTCGGTTTTTAGACAACAACTCATAACTTAAATTATTTATCTAAATTATTTTTAAAAAATAAAACATTACAAAAAATAAATTAAGTAAATTTTAGATTACAACTCATAACTTATAAAGACCATAAAATTGATCTTTTGTTCTTTTACAAATATTTACCGAAAGCGTTTCAGCCTTTCAGGTTACTGTCTTTTTTTAGAAATTCAGTCTTCCAAATAGTTACACGTTGTAAGGTTTCTATTTGTCTTTAAGTGAGGCATTCAATGACCAGTATAACCCTGAAATGATGGTAATGGATACAAATGAGAGAATAGAGTCATAGATGGCTCAATTCCAAAAAGGACAAAAGAAGAGAACACAAAAGTGGTTGACACCTAACCAAAGATCATAAAACTTTTAACCTATAATCTTATGTTCACTTCAAAATATAGAGACAAAGATTAAGAATATTAACTTGTTTGGACGCTTATTAAGTTTTTAGAGTTCTTTTGGTGAATTTTTAAGAATTTTTTTAAGTTATTTTTTTAAAAGATTTTATAAAAAATAAAAGTAATTATATGTTAAGATATTTTATGTAAATTTTTTTATTTATTAATTATATTTGGATATAATCATATAAAAATACTTTTTTGTTTATTTATTACGTAAAAAATATTTTTATTTAAAAAAAAAGATCTTTTAAAAAAAGATGTAAATTGTAATGTCTCAAAAAAATATTTTTTTTATTTTTTTAGTACTTTTACTTTTACTACTAGAAATTTACCAAATACGCTAAAAAATAAAAAAATCTTCTTTCATTGAAAAAATATCTTTTTTTTTATCAACTTAATAGCGTCCAAACAAGTACTGAAATTTGCCAAACACACTAAAAAATAAAAAAAGATCTTTTTTCATTGAAAAAATATTTTTTTTATCGATTTCATGGTATTCAAACAAACTGCAAAAAAGATATTTTTTTATTTTTTAGCGTGTTTGGTAAATTTCTAGTAGTAAAATTAAAAGCACTAGAAAAAATAAAAAATATCTTTTTTGAAAAGCTACAATTTACATCTTTTTTTAAAAGATCTTTTGTCTTTAAAAAAAGATGTTTTTTACGTAATAAATAAATAAAAAAGTACTTTTATATGACAAACATATAATTGATAAATAAAAAAATCTTTTTGTACGAGTCATCCAAACATAAATACTTTTATTTTTTTATAAGATCTTTTAAAAAAAAATAACTTAAAAAAAGACTTTTTCTTTTAAGTTTAACCAAACAAGCCCTAAAACTACCATAGCAAACATAAGAGAGATAATAGGTCAGTTGAATTGGCTTTTAAAAAAATTACTTATTTTTTTAAAAAAATCTGTTTTTAATAGACACAAATTATTTTATATTTAGATAAATTTTTTTAAAAAAATTTTCAAATATTAAAAATATTTTTTATTTTTATTTTTTAATAAAAATAATTTTTTTAAAAAGATATGTTCAAATAAATTTTAAATTGAATAAAAATACTTTATTAAAAAAAGTACTTTTTTTTTACTAAAAAAATGAATTCAAACTAGCACAACATCAGATTGAACAGTCATCTTTTTATTTATCAAATAATTTGAAGAAGTTCGATTTGAGAAAAGGTAGTTTGCCATTAGGGAGAGTAGTAATGCATTGAATAGTCACAACTATAAAAGCTAAAAAGCATTAGTTGTGAACTTCAAAGCAATATAAATTTGCATTGTAATGACATAACTGACAAATTTGGATTAAATATAGGACAAGTTTAACTTTAGTAGCAGATTAAATTTTGCTAGTTATCTAATTATTTAAATGTCAATTTGGACCGATTTTTTTAATGGAAAAACATGTGAATTTTTGTTAGAAATGAGACTTTTTAACGTGTATATAGGTGAATAGATGTCGTAGATATGACAAGCCCAACATACAGGTAATGTGTTAATTTAGCAAGCATAAAGCGTGATAGACACATGTTCTGATTAAAAACAACATGCATATTGCATATTGAACATATGGCAAATATCTAAGTAATATACACCCTACATGTTAAACACATGGTAGGCATTTAAACATTACGCACCTTACGTGTTGTACACGTGTCAATTACTAGTTGGATGTTATTCCAATACGTAACTTGCGAGATAGGTCCTTTGCCTATAAAAATCGAAACTTGTTACCATTTTACTTCATTACGAGAGAGGTGTTTTAGTGCATTGTTGGTGTGATGTAAGGCACTACAAATATAATGGTTTACCACATCGATGAGATTATTGAATAGGTATGTATTGATTTTTATTTGGTTCTGAAATTTCAGAGACTTAAGATTCCGATTTTAGGAGTTTTAATTTGGGGATTTTAATATGTGAAATATGGGTTTGTGAACTGTAATTTAATAACATGCATGCTGTTGTTGATGAAGATGTGTGGTATTTTGGGGTTTGTGAACTGTGATTTAATATACATCTTGTCTATTTTCTTTGTATTTTTGTTTGTGAGACTGAATCCAAATGCAGCGTTAATAATTTTCTCAATGAATAAGTTGGCTTCCGTTTCTCTGTTTTCAACTTCCGTTTCTTCTAGAAAATTTGGCTTTTGACCTATCTTACATTCTCTTATGAGTTTTTCATTTTTATCTTTTTTGTGTGTTTTTCTGTTTCATTTTAAAGTTTGTTTCTTGTACTTGATCTCCATGTCTAAAGGCATTATTGTGTTATAGAACTGATTTCTTTGTGGGAAAACTCCCCCATCCCCATCTTTTTTCCCTGGATCTTATGTGAGCTATGATAGCTATGTTCAGAAGGGTATTTCAAAAGTTGAGAAGGAAGCCAAGGTAGTATTGATAATGACAAGAGATCACTAGAAACTTACCTGCAATCTTCAGTTAAGAAGTTGAAAGTCTCAATTTTAGGTGTATGAAACAAGATTGAGCTAGTTTTTAAGGATACCATTGTCTCTGCTGAACAGGAATAGAGAAATAATCTGTGTTGGTTCAATATTCTACTAAGGAATGTCAAACAAAGAGAAGGGATTGCACTCCCTGGAGAGAGATATTGAGAGCTATTTCAAAGAAAAATGATGAAATGATTAAATTAAGAACTAGCTAGCTTTGTCTCAAATTGGTTTAATGAATTTCCATATGAACTGCTTCTTTCCTT
Source organism: Arachis duranensis (assembly GCF_000817695.3). Classification (NCBI taxonomy): domain Eukaryota; kingdom Viridiplantae; phylum Streptophyta; class Magnoliopsida; order Fabales; family Fabaceae; genus Arachis; species Arachis duranensis. The sequence goes on along the minus strand of NC_029774.3, from coordinate 103,465,728 downwards.
GTTTTGCAGCCTGGTTTATCTTGACATTCTCATGCCACCATTAATAGAGAAACGGTAGCAACTTCTAAATTTTTTTGCAGCCTGGTTTATCTGGTTTTGTAATTTTTTTGAGGATTTGTTGTTCTGATATTTGGGGTTTTACAATCTTGTGTAATTTCTTCTTCTTACTATGTTAGAGTTTGCTTTTTTATTTTGTATTTTGCTTTATTATTTTGTATCTTGCTTTGTTAGGGTTTGTAGTTGTTATTAGTGTTATTCTCTCATTGGAAACCAAGTACCAGCTGGTTTGGTAGTTGTTATTAGTGTTATTCTTGAAGAAGCTGGAGTACTTTTTTGGGATAAACTGATTATTATGGATTAAATTACATGCTGAATGGCATGCATTTACGATGGATATCATGAAATAATTATTGATAGATTGGTTTACCTATTCATAACTTGACCTTCATGCTACTCTCTGATTATTTGATCATAACTTGTCGGAGTGAATTTACAATATTTTAACCTGGGTAATGTATCTAGGACGGCCTGTCAGCTGCTGATGCTAGAGCAAATGTCATAAATTCTGATGATACAATCTTGGCAAGTGAGACTATAACCAATGACAGGGATACAGCATATGAAGAAGATATCAACTCTGTTGGGACCAAGAAAAGTGCTTTAAAAAGGTACAAGTTGTCTTACAAGCTTGCTAAGCAAAATCGATTTTTTGGTCCTTTCTATATCAAGTTAGTTTCTTCCAAATATTGAATTAACCTCAATGTAAAGTGTCAGCCGGACACTGAAAAGTTTCACATGCTGTTTCTTGAGAACAGCCAGGCTCTTGGTGTGCAAGAGTGAAGAAAATTTCTCAGTGAACTAATAAAGCCACTAAATCAAACTTTGGGGCCTTTTTAATTAGTAATAATAGGAGTATTTTTCACGTAGTTAATGAGATCGGTTTGAAATTATAAACCACCATGAGAAGCATGAGTTTCTTGCCAAACTTAAACCCTTCATAATTGGTGCACGAAGTTGTGATCATCAATGGCGCCATCAACATGGTACGCTCAATTGCAATCTCAACTCTTTATCACAACTTCGCACAACTAACCAGCAAGTGCACTGGGTCGTCCAAGTAATAAACCTTACGCGAGTAAGGGTCGATCCCACGGAGATTGTTGGTATGAAGTAAGCTATGGTCATCTTGTAAATCTCAGTCAGGCAGATTCAAATGGTTATAGATGATTTATGAATAAAGCATAAAATAAAGATAGAGATACTTATGTAATTTATTGGTGAGAATTTCAGATAAGCGTATGGAGATGCTCTGTCCCTTTCGTCTCTCTGCTTTCCTACTGTCTTCATCCAATCCTTCTTACTCCTTTCCATGGCAAGCTGTATGTTGGGCATCACCGTTGTCAATGGCTACAGTCCCGTCCTCTCAGTGAAAATGTTCAACGCGCTCTGTCACAGCACGGCTATTCAGCTGTCGGTTCTCGATCATGTCGGAATAGAATCCAGTGATTCCTTTGCGTCTGTCACTAACGCCCCACAATCGTGAGTTTAAAGCTCGTCATAGTCATTCAATCCTTGAATCCTACTCAGAATACCACAGACAAGGTTTAGACCTTCCGGATTCTCTTGAATGCCGCCATCAATTCTAGCTTATACCACGAAGATTCCGATTAAGGAATACAAGAGATATCCATTCAATCTAAGGTAGAATGGAGGTGGTTGTCAGGCACGCGTTCATAGGTGAGAATGATGATGAGTGTCACCGATCATCACATTCATCAAGTTGAGGAACAAGTGATATCTTAGAA
>NC_029774.3:103462556-103463778 GCF_000817695.3 Arachis duranensis | reverse complement strand
CACCGTTGAAAATACATAAGAACAAGGTCTAGGCATGGCCGAATGGCCAGCCTCCCAAAGAGGGTTCAATCATAAAAACATGATCAAAAGATTAAAATATAATAGTAAAAGGTCCTATTTGTAGAGAACTAGTAGCCTAGGGTTTACAAAGATGAGTAAATGACGTAAAAATCCACTTCCGGGCCCACTTGGTGTGTGCTTGGGCTGAGCATTGAAGCATTTTCGTTTAGAGACTTTTCTTGGAGTTAAACGCCAGCTTTTGTGCCAGTTTGGGCGTTTAACTCCCATTCTTGTGCCAGTTCCGACGTTTTACGCCAGAATTCTTGAGCTGACTTGGAACGCCTGTTTGGGCCATCAAATCTTTGGAAAAGTATGGACTATTATACATTACTGGAAAGCTCAGGATGTCTACTTTCCAACGCAATTGAGAGCGTGCCAATTGGGCTTCGGTAGCTCCAGAAAATTCACTTCGAGTGCAGGGAGGTCAGAATCCAACAGCATCTGCAGTCCTTTTTAGCCTCTGAATCAGATTTTTGCTCAAGTCCCTCAATTTCAGCCAGAAAATACCTGAAATCACAGAAAAACACACAAACTCATAGTAAAGTCCAAAAAAGTGAATTTTAACTAAAAACTAATAAAAATATAATAAAAACTAACTAAAACATACTAAAAACATACTAAAAACAATGCCAAAAAGCGTTGGCTTCTTTAGGAACTCAGAATCCAGATAGTGTTATTGATTCTCCTAGTTAAGTATGATGATTCTTGAACACAGCTACTTCATGAGTCTTGGCCGTGGCCCAAAGCACTCTGTTTTCCAGTATTACCACTGGATACATCCATGCCACAGACACATAACTGGGTGAACCTTTTCAGATTGTGACTCAGCTTTGCTAGAGTCCCCAATTAGAGGTGTCCAGGGTTCTTAAGCACACTCTTTTTGCCTTGAATCACAACTTTATTTTTACCCTTGCCTTTTGGTTTAAAGGGCTATTGGCTTTTTCTGCTTGCTTTCTCTCTTTTTTTTTTCGAACATAATCTCTCTTTTTCTTTCACTACTTTTTCTTGCTTCAAGAATCATTTTTATGATTTTTCAGATCCTCAGTAACATGTCTCCTTTTTCATCATTCTTTTAAGAGCCAACATTCATGAACAACAAATTCAAAAGATATATGCACTGTTCAAGCATACATTCAGAAGTCAAAGTATTACCACCACATCA
>NC_029774.3:103461485-103462523 GCF_000817695.3 Arachis duranensis | reverse complement strand
TTTTTCATTTAAGAAAGGTGATGGATTTATAGGACATTTATAACTTTAAGGCATAGACACTAAGACACTATTGATCATAAGACACAAACATAGATAAACATAAGCATGAAAATTTGAAAAACAGGAAAATAAAGAACAAGTAAGTTAAAGAACGGGTCCACCTTAGTGATGGCGGCTTGTTCTTCCTCTTGAAGATCTTATGGAGTGCTTGAGCTCCTCAATGTCTCTTCCTTGCCTTTGTTGCTCCTCTCTCATGATTCTTTGATCTTTTCTAATTTCATGGAGGAGAATGGAATGTTCTTGGTGCTCTACCCTTAGTTGTCCCATGTTGGAACTCAATTTTCCTAGGGAGGTGTTGATTTGCTCCCAATAGTTTTGTGGAGGAAAGTGCATCCCTTGAGGCATCTCAGGGATTTCATGATGAGTGGGATCTCTTGTTTGCTCCATCCTCTTCTTAGTGATGGGCTTGTCTTCATCAATGAGGACGTCTCCCTCTATGTCAATTCCAACTGAATAATAGAGGTGACAAATGAGATGAGGGAAGGCTAACCTTGCTAAGGTAAAGGACTTGTTCGCCACCTTATAAAGTTCTTAGGATATAACCTCATGAACTTCTATTTCGTCTCCAATCATGATGCTATAAATCATGATAGCCCGGTCTATAGTAACTTCGGACCGGTTGCTAGTGGGAATGATTGAGCGTTAGATAAACTCCAACCATCCCCTAGCCACGGGCTTGAGGTCATGCCTTCTCAGTTGAACTGGCTTCCCTCTTGAATCTCTCTTCCATTGAGCGCCCTCTTCATAAATGTCTATGAGGACTTGGTCCAACCTTTGATCAAAGTTGACCCTTCTAGTGTAGGGGTGTTCATCTCCTTGCATCATGGGCAAGTTGAATGCGAACCTTACATTTTCCGGACTAAAATCTAAGCATTTCCCCCGAACCATTGTAAGCCAATTCTTTGGGTCCGAGTTCACACTTTGATCATGGTTCTTGGTGATCCATGCATTGGCATAGAACTCTTGAACCATTAAGAT
>NC_029774.3:103460209-103461410 GCF_000817695.3 Arachis duranensis | reverse complement strand
CCCTTGAGATGAATCTCTCCATCTCCCATGACTCGGAGGTGGAAGCTTTTGCCTTCCCTTTCCTCTTTCTAGAGGTTTCTCCGGCCTTAGATGCCATAAATGGTTATGGAAAAACAAAAGCAATGCTTTTACCACACCAAACTTAGAAGGTTTGCTCGTCCTCGAGCAAAAGAAGAAAGAAGAGAGTAAAAGAAGAAGAAATAGAGGAGATGGAGGTGGCTTTGTGGTTCGGCCAAGGGTGGGTTTGGGAGGGAAAGTGGTTTGAATTTGAATGGTGAGGTAGGTGGGGTTTTATGAAGGATGGATGTGAGTGGTGAAGAGAATAGTGGGATTTGATAGGTGAGTGGTTTTTTGGGAAAGAGGTGTTGAGGTGATTGGTGAATGAGTGAAGAAGAGAGAGAGTGGTGGGGTAGTTGGGGATTCTGTGGGGTCCACAGATCCTGAGGTGTCAAGGAAAATTCATCCCTGCACCAAGTGGCGAGCAAAAATGCTCCTTCTGCCAATTCTGGCGTTAAACGTCAGGCTGGTGCTCATTTCTGGCGTTTAACGCCAGCTTCTTGCCCCTTCCTGGCGTTTAACGCCAGTCTGGTGCCCCTTTCTGGCGTTAAACGCCCAGAATGGTGCCAGACTGGGCGTTAAACGCCCATTTGCTGCCCTTACTGGCGTTTAAACACCAGCAAGTTTTCCTCCAGGGTGTGCTGTTTTTCTTTCTGTTTTTCATGCTGTTTTTGCTTTTTCAATTGATTTTGTGAATTCCCATGATCATCAACCTATAGAAAACATAAAATAACAAAGGAAAATAGATAAATATAACATTGGGTTGCCTCCCAACAAGCGCTTCTTTAATGTTAGTAGCTTGACAGTTGGCTCTCATGGAGCCTCACAGATACTCAGAGCAATGTTGGAACCTCCCAACACCAAACTTAGAGTTTGAATGTGGGGGTTCAACACCAAACTTAGAAGTTGGTTGTGGCCTCCCAACACCAAACTTAGAGTTTGACTGTGGGGGCTCTGTTTGACTTTGTTTTTAGAGAAGCTCTTCATGCTTCCTCTCCATGGTTATAGAGGGATATCCTTGAGCCTTAAACACAAAGGATTCTTCATTCACTTGAATGATCAATTCTCCTCTGTAACATCAATCACAGCCTTGTGCTGTGGCTAGGAAGGGTCTGCCAAGGATGATGGATTCATCCATGCACTT
>NC_029774.3:103458905-103459658 GCF_000817695.3 Arachis duranensis | reverse complement strand
CTAAGTCAGAGTGGCTCTGCTTAGAATTCTCTGTCTGTTGCTAAGAAGATGATGGAAAAGGCTTGCCATTGCTAAACCTGTTTCTGCCACCATTATTGTTGTTGAAACCTTGTTGAGGTCTCTGTTGATCCTTCCATGAGAGATTTGGGTGATTTCTCCATGAAGGATTATAGGTGTTTCCATAGGGTTCTCCCATGTAATTCACCTCTTCCATTGATGGGTTCTCAGGATCATAAGTTTCTTCTTCAGATGAAGCGTCCTTAGTACTGCCTGGTGCAGCTTGCATTCTAGACAGACTTTGAGAAATCATATTGACTTGCTGAGTCAATATTTTGTTCTTAGCCAATGTGGCATTCAGAGTATCAATCTCAAGAACTCATTTCTTCTGATTTGTCCCATTGTTCACAGGATTCCTTTCAGAAGTGTACATGAATTGGTTATTTGCAACCATTTCAATTAGTTCTTGAGCTTCTACAGGCGTCTTCTTCAGATGAAGAGATCCTCCAGCAGCGCTATCCAAAGACATCTTGGACAGTTCAGACAGACCATCATAGAAGATACCTATGATGCTCCATTCAGAAAGCATGTCAGAAGGGCACTTTCTAATCAATTGTTTGTATCTTTCCCAAGCTTCATAGAGGGATTCACCTTCCTTCTATCTGAAGGTTTGGACTCTCACTCTAAGTTTACTCAATTTTTGAGGTGGAAAGAACTTTGCCAAGAAGGCATTGACTAGCTTTTCCCAAGAGTTCA
>NC_029774.3:103456920-103458633 GCF_000817695.3 Arachis duranensis | reverse complement strand
AGGGATAGAGATGCTTCTCCCATAGAAGTCGGGAGTAGGTGCAGTAAAGTCACCCAGCACCTTCCTTGCATTGATGGCATTGTTGTTGTTTTCGGCTGCCATCTCTTCTTCTTCTTTAAAGATTTCTGTTAGGTCCTCTACAGAGAATTGTGCCTTAGCTTCTCTCAGCTTTCGCTTCAAGGTCCTTTCAGGTTCAGGGTCAGCCTCAACAAGAATGCTTTTGTCTTTGCTCCTGCTCATATGACAGCCTCAACAAGAATGCTTTTGTCTTTGCTCCTGTTAATATGAAGGAGAAGAAAACAAGGAAATATGGAATCCTCTATGTCACAGTATAGAGATTCCTTGAGGTGTCAGAGAAAAAAAATAGAAGGAAGAGGTAGAAGAATTCGAACTTATCAAGAAAGATGGAGTTCGAATTATGCATTAAGGAGGAGTGTTAGTCCATAAATAGAAGCATGTGAGAAAAGGGGAAGAAATTTTCGAAAATTAAGTAAAAGATTTTAAAAACATCTTGAAAAACACTAATTGATTTTCAAAAACTAAGAGTGGAAAAGAAATAAAGTGATTTTTGAAAAAGATGTGAGAAAAATATATGATTGAAAAGATCTATTTTTAAAGATATGGTTGAGAAGATATGATTTGAAAAACAATTTAAAAAGATTTGATTTTAAAAATTAATGACTTGGCTAACAAGAAAAGATATGATTCAAACATTAAACCTTTCTCAACCGAAAAGGCAACATACTTGAAACGTTGAATCAAATCATTAATTGATAGCAAGTATTTTTGAAAATGGAAAAAAATTGATTTTGAAAAAGATTTGATTGAAAATATTTGATTTGAAAAAGATTTGATTTTGAAAAAATTTTGAAAACTTGAAAAAAATTTGAATTAAAAACAAAATCTTCCCTCTTGTGCCATCCTGGCGTTAAACGCCCAGAATGGTATCCATTCTGGCGTTTAACGCCCAAAACACTACCCTTTTGGGCGTTAAACGCCCAACCAGGCACCCTGGCTGGCGTTTAAACGCCAGTTTTCCTTCTTCACTTGGGTGTTTTGAATGCCCAGCCTTTTTCTGTGTAATTCCTCTGCTGTATGTTCTGAATCTTCAATTCTTTATATTTTTGACTTGAAAAGACACAAATTAAAAAAATTTTTGGATTTTTAATAATCAAAATGTAACTAAAATCAAATAACAATGCATGCAAGACACCAAACTTAGCAGTTTGTATACCATTGACACTAACAAAATGAGACTGCATATGAAAAACAACAAAACACTCAAGACAAGAGAATTTAAAGATCAGAACAAGGAAATCATCAGAACAACTTGAAGATTAACGAAGACACATGCATGAATGCAAGAAAAATAGAAACATGCAATTGACACCAAACTTAAAATGAGACACTAGACTCAACAAGAAACATAAAATATTTTTTTATTTTTGTGATTTTGTAATTTTTTTTGGATTTTTCAAAAATTAAGTGGAAAAGAAAATAAAGATATCAAAATTCTTAATGAGAATTCCAGGAATCATGCAATGTTAGTCTAAAGCTTCAGTCTAAAGGAATTAGACATGGCTAGCCAAGCTTCAACAGGACATTGCATTCAAGAGCTAAATTGATGAAAATCAATCAGCTTTGGTGATGATAAGAACATCACCTTGAAACACTAGAATTCATTCTTAAGAACTCTGAAAAAAAAATACCTAA
>NC_029774.3:103455982-103456179 GCF_000817695.3 Arachis duranensis | reverse complement strand
AGCTCCACACCTTAATCTATGGTGTGTAGAAACTCCACCGTTGAAAATACATAAGTGATAATAGTGATCATTGGCTTCGGCACCAGAGAGGGAACCAGAAGAACCAAGATGAAAATACAATAGTAAAAGGTCCTATTTGTAGAGAACTAGTAGCCTAGGGTTTACAGAAATGAGTAAATTACATAAAAATCCACTCT
>NC_029774.3:103453180-103455673 GCF_000817695.3 Arachis duranensis | reverse complement strand
CGCCAGTTTGGGCCATCAAATCTCGGGCAAAGTATGGACTATTATACATTGCTGGAAAGCCCAGGATGTATACTTTCCAACGCCATTGAGAGCGCGCCAATTGGGCTTCTGTAGCTCCATAAAATTCACTTCGAGTGCAGGGAGGTCAGAATCCAACAGCATCTACAGTCCTTTTCAGCCTCTGAATCATATTTTTGCTCAGGTCCCTCAATTTCAGCCAGAAAATACCTGAAATCACAGAAAAAAACAAACTCATAGTAAAGTCCAGAAAAGTGAATTTTAACCTTAAAACTAATAAAAATATAATAAAAATTAACTAAAACATACTAAAAACATACTAAAAACAATGCCAAAAAGCGTATAAATTATCCGCTCATCATTCGCCCACTACACCAAGGGAATTTCACACTTGTCCTCATAGGGAATGTCCTTGGAAGTGTTGCCATGCAACATTGGGAATGGATGGCCTTGGAGACCAAATCAAGACCCTCATAAAGGAGCTGATCCTTGTGCTCCTTCAATCCTAAAACCCCGACCGTCCACTATCAAACACCATCATCAATCCATACCCTTCAATCAATTGCCATTCTTCTATTTAAATCTCTTCACACAACCTCTCCATACACACTTATACTCACCATTCCCACTCTCTCCTTTTGGTTCTACACACTACACACATCACTCCTCACCAACGCTTCACATACACCCTCATAGCCATCTTGAGAATAACCAACATAGCAACTATCCTACATGGCATCATCAAGCTCCAAGAGACAAAAAGGGAAGGGACCCATAGAACATCCTCCTTTTGATGAAGTGCAGTTTAGAACATTTCATCATGCACTTCAATATGGGTGGATGGCTGACAAAGAAATCATTTATGAACTGGGCTTCCAAGTAACAAAAACCGAGTGTTCGGAGATCATAGAGAAGGTGGAGCAACGTCACTGGGAGCTCCTGACCGATCTGATCACAAGGGTGAATGCAACTCTAGTAAGAGAGTTCTATGCAAATGCAGTTAGGCAAGACAAGGCGGATGACTCATACACAAGTTTTGTGAGGAGGGTCATGGTGGATTTTAGACCTATGACTATCATGAGAGTGCTGAAGTTGAGAAGCATCTCTTTTGAAGAGGAGAGCTATCACTCAAGAATGGACAAACCTCCCAATTATGACCAGATTATACAAGATATATGTGTGCCAGGAGCCAATTGGGAAAGAGGTCCCAAAAGAAAACCCAAATTTATAAAGAGAGGAGATCTCCTCCCAGAGGCTAAAGGTTGGTTCAAAATTGTAAGGAGATCCATCCTCCCAGCCGGAAACAACTCAGAGGTAAATCTCAAGAGAGCAACGATGTTACAATGTATAATGAAAGGAGGAGAGATCAAGGTTCATGAAATCATAGCCCAAGGCATTTGGAATTTTGCTGAGAAGAGTGATTCTGGAGGAAAGTTGGGTTATCCCAGCACTATTTTTCATCTTTGCAGACTGGCCAGGGTGATATTCGACGATGCAAACCCCGTATAGGTAACAGTTGGTCTTCCAATCACTTATCGTCGGATGCATGTAGCTGCAACTCTACTACCTCCAAGGAAGAGACGAAAGAGGCCAGCCCTTCAAACTGAAGAAGAACAACCTCTACAAGAGCAACCCCCAGCAACCTTAAGCATGCACCAACTGCAAGAGGCTATTGATGCTTTATCTAGGCAATGCATGGAAAACCAACAGGCGCAAAGGGAGCTCCAAAAACAATCAAGGGATCGCCATGAAGAGTCACTTTCCAGATGGATCGATCAACAAGGGGAATGGCAAAAACAACTGATGGATCAGCAATTGGAGCAAAGAAGACAATGGAGTAAATCCTTCCACAATTTGAATCAGAAACATGATCAACAGCAAGAAGCCCTCCAAAGGCTAATCAACATCCAAGCACATCAAGGAGTCCACACTCATGAGATGCATAGGAAACAAAGAGAACAAGCAGATCTTCTCGATGAACTTAAAAATTCTCGGAAGGAGTCTACATGAGTGAGACTGGATACCATGTGAATACCCAAGCCAGGCTTGGATATCTAGTCAGACAATTGCCTAATTTGCATCCAGAAATCACAAAATATGAGGATGTAAAGGATGAATTAGCACGAGTGGAGCGCGAAAGGGTTGAACAAAGTCATGAATCGGTAAGGAAGGCATTAGAGGATTGGAAATTAGCTAGAGCAAACCGGATGAGAGGAAGCACAAGTGGACAAAGCGAATCTAAAAATGGCAAGGGAGCAGACCAATAAGTGAAAAGTGGTGAAGTTCCTTCTTAGTTTACCTACCTTTTTAAAGCTTTAAATAAGGAAAATCATGTATGAAATAGAACATGCTTCCATGGTAGCTTAGGATTTTCAATTATGCATTTAAGTTTCATTGCTTAGGTCTATGTTATTGAGCCTAATGTCTTGAATGCTCACTGTCATCTTGCTTACTTGTATGCTTGTCTCTTTAAGA
>NC_029774.3:103436687-103452888 GCF_000817695.3 Arachis duranensis | reverse complement strand
TCTTAGGGGTGCCTTATCACTTGGTAACTTGGATTAACTAATCCGGGATTATCAGCTGAAAATCCACTATCAAGAGTAACCTTTTTTACAGAGCACTTAGTAATCCAAAGAGGTGCTGGACACCAAGGTCTCAAGAAAGAAAGAATAACAAACCATGTGCATGTGGTGTGTATGTACGAGGGAAAGAAACTTGAGGGAGTAAGTCCTTAGGGGTGTCTTAACACCTAGCACCTTAAAACCAACTGGTTTGGGAGTGTTGGCTGAAAGCTTATCATAAAGAGTCGCCCTCTTACAAAGCACTTAACAAAAAGAAAAATAACTTTGAAAAAGAAGGAAGGATTAATAAGAAAGAAGCCTCAAAGGATGCAATCAAGAAGGTGACTAAGGATTTGATAAAGGCTTGAAACTGCATTTTCCTAGTAAACAAGGCAAGTTTTGGGTGAAAATACACTTACACCTTCATTCAAGCAACTATTGTGAATTTTGCATGATTTCATGAGATTTTTTGCCAGAATTACATGATATTTTAATGATGCATGATCTCATGATTTTGGCTAGAGCTTTGATGCACTTTAATTGCTTGATTTCAGGACAAATAAAGCATGGAAGAATCATGTTAGCATTCACGTTAACTTAGTTAACGTGACTACTAACATGGGATGGCAATTGGCTTGCAACATTAATGAGAAAAGTGATCACCAATAACGCTTGCGAAGCCACTTCATAGCCTACGTTAAGAGCCACGTTAACTAAGTTAACGTGGTACTTAACGTAGAAGGAAAGGAGGACTCCACGTTAATGAGAAATGTGAACTCCAATAACGTTGAGAAACTAGGCAATGCCCCACGTTAAGAGTCACGTTAACTAAGTTAACGTGAACTCTAACGTGGACAAGGATCAACACTGCCAACGTTAGTGACACTCACTTTTGTCACAAACGTTGGATCATTTTCATTGCCTACGTTAACTCTCACGTTAATATTGTTAACGTGAAAGTTAACGTGGATTGGGGTTCAAAGAACCAACGTTAGTGACACTCACTTTTGTCACTAACGTTGGAAGATGGCTTCATTACTACATTAAGAGCCACGTTAACTTAGTTAACGTGGGTTCTAACGTAAGGGATTAAGGCAATTAGAGCGTTAGTGACAAAGGTGAGTGTCACTAACGCTCTCGAAGGTGATAGGTGCCCACGTTAAAAGCTACGTTAGCTAAGCTAACGTAAGACCTAACGTAGGAGGAAAAAGGCAAGCAACGTTAATGGGAAAAGTGATTCCCATTAACGTTTGCGAAAAGAGGCACAAGCCAACGTTAATGGGAAAAGTGAGTCCCATTAACGTTAGCCAAGAATTGAGAAGGAACGTTAGAAATCACGTTAAGACTTCTAACGTTGAGAATAACGTGGGCATATAAAGGTGGAACGTTAGTGGAAAAGGTAAATGCCACTAACGTTCTCGCACCCAGAAATGTATTCCACGATTAATCTCACTAAATGCCCAAGCCTAATTCATATTTCTCTGCAAGCTGGGCCCACTAAAGATGAGGATTGCTTCAAATCAAGGTCCAAAGCCCACATCCAAGACTTGAAGAACTCATTAGAAGATCATGAAGAGTAGTATATATAGGAGTAGTTTTGAACTAGAAAAGAACTTTTGGCATCTGGGAGAACTACTCTCTACATATTTGCTTTTCTGTACTTCTAGCATAGATTATTCTTTTCTGCCATTTTTGATTCCTAGAGCTATGAACAACTAAACCCCTTTCATTGGGTTAGGGAGCTCTGCTGTAATTTGATGGATCAATATTAGTTTTCATTCTTCTTCTTCTATCTTTTCTCTTGATTTTACTAGAAAGCTTTCAATCTTAATTCAATTGGTTAGTTATCTTGGAAAAGAAACTCTCCATAATTGGATCTCTTCGGAACCTTGGAAGAGGAATGAAGAGATCATACTAGAATTGCTTTCTCATGCTGGACCAATTTAGGTTGGGATGGATATGTGACTATAATGCCCTCAATACTTGAATTGGGAAATGTATGTGGTATAATCAGTGACCATACTTCATCTCTTCTCATGAGCAATGGACCAAGGAATTGGATATTGATCAAGATTTGAGAGATTGAATTACCAAGGAATTGGGATTCAATCACTTAAGATTGCCAAGGAGATCAATGAATGCATTGATTGAGGAAGAGATGAGAATGAACTTGATCCAGAGAATTGCAACATCTCCTAAACCCAATGATTCCCCCATTTTTGATCTTACTCATTCTCTTTAATTTCTGTCATTTACTTTTATGAGCATTACCCAATTCCCCATTTAAGATTCTGCACTTTAATTTCTGCTATTTACTTTCTAGTCATTTAAATTTCTGCATCTCAATCTAAACTCTGTTTAGCTCAACTAGTATATTCTTCTAACTAAAGTTGCTTGACCAATCAATCCTTGTGGGATTCGACCTCACTCTATAGTGAGTTTTACTTGACGATAATTCGGTATACTTGCCGAAGGAAAATTTGTTGAGAGACAAGTTTCCATGCATCAAGTCTCAACTCCACATCTATGCATGAAGTTCCCAACTGCAGAAGGAATAGCTACAATAAAAGCAGACTAGAAGACGGCGCGTCGCTGCTATAACAAAAGTTTAAACCTCAGAGGCAGAGGAGAAGAATTCCACAAAATCGAACTCGGTGGAGCTCAGAAGCGGGAAGAACTCCACCCACAACCCGAAGGTGAAGTAGAAAAAGTCCAGATCGGAGATATCCCGGACCAAACAACTAATATCGGTACAATCCTAAAAGGAGACATAAAAGAATCACTCGTACAGTTCTTACGAGGTAACGTCGACCTCTTTGCATGGAAGGCTGCAGACATGCCAGGCATAGACCCCAAATTAATGTGCCACAAGCTAGCAGTCTACCAGGGTCTCGGCCATTACAACAAAAACGCAAAAAACTCGGACCAGAATGATCCCAAGCTGTGGAAGAGCAGGTACAAGCTCTACTGAAGGCAAGATTCATAAGAGAAATCACGTACCCACTATGGCTAGCTAACGTTGTCTTGGTAAAAAAATCAAATGGGAAGTGGCGGATGTGCACCGACTACACTGATCTCAACAAAGCATGCCCAAAAGATCCTTATCCACTCCCAAGTATCGATGCTCTGGTAGATGCCTCCTCTGGGTATAAATACCTCTCGTTTATGGACACATATTCGGGATACAATCAAATCCCGATGTATCCACCCGACCAAGAAAAAACCTCGTTCTTAACCCCAAAAGCAAACTACTGCTACATCGTCATGCCTTTTGGATTAAAGAATGCAGGAGCTACTTATCAGAGGTTAATGAATAAGGTCTTTTCGAATCACATCGGAAAAATTATGGAAGTATATGTGGACGACATGATAATAAAGACACGAAGTGAAGAGACATTGCTGTCCGACCTCACCCAAGTATTCGACACTATAAGAAGGCATGGCATGCGACTTAATCCTATAAAATGCACCTTCACAGTAGAAGCTGGCAAATTCTTGGGTTTTATGCTCACATACACAAAGAGGAATCAAGGCAAATCCGGATAAATGCCGGGCCATACTTGACATGAAGAGCCCGACTTATGTCAAAGAAGTATAACAACTCAATGAAAGGTTGGCAGCCTTGTCCAGATTTCTAGCGGGATCAGCAATAAGATCTCTCCCCTTCTATGCCACTCTAAAGAAGGGAAAGTGGTTTGAATGGACAATGGAGTGCGAGCAGGCCTTCCAAGATTTCAAAAGATTTCTGGGACAGCCACCTATCCTAACTCGGCCTCGGGAAGGAGAACCACTTATATTATATCTCGCAGTAGGAAGTCGGGCAGTAGCCTCAGCATTAGTCCAAGAAGATGACAATGGGCAACAACCTGTGTACTTCATCAGCAAAGCATTTCTAGGATCCGAGTTGAACTACCAAAAAATAGAAAAATTCGCCTATGCTCTCATATTAACATCTCGACGACTTCGTCCATATTTCCAAGCTCACACCATTAGGGTTCGGACCAACCAACCCATGAAAGGAATTTTGCAAAAAACAAATTTAGCAGACAGAATCTTGCAATGGGCAGTCGAGTTGTCCGAATTCGACCTTCAATATGAAGCTCAGACAGCCATCAAATCGCAATATTTAGCCGACTTCATTGCATAATTTACAGACACCCCGGAAATTCCTACAGAATGGAATCTCTACATAGACGGTTCCTCGAATAAAATGGGAAGCGGCGCGAGTGTGATAATTGAAAGCGACCAGGGAACCCAAATCAAACTTTCCCTCAAATTCGGGTTCCCTGCCTCAAACAACCAAGCAGAATATGAGGCGCTACTAGTTGGTTTGAAGCTGGCCAAGGAGGTTGGAGCTCAAAAGCTTATCATCTTTAGCGACTCACAAATTGTCACTTCGCAAATAACAGGGAGCAACCAAGCCAAAGATCTCACCATGAAAAAGTACTTGGACAAAACCAGGGAACAACTTGGACAACTCGGGGAATATGAGGTCCACTACATACCCCGAGAACAGAACGCCCGAGCTGATGCACTCTCAAAACTAGCCAGTACCAAACCAGGGGGAAACAATAGAAGCCTCATCCAGGAAATGCTACAAAACCCGTCAATCTCGGAAGAAGAAAAAATCCTAGCCATAACAAGTCAGGATCAAGGATGGATGACCCTCATAATTAACTACCTCAAAACAGAAACGCTCTCCACAGATGAAAATGAGGCAAAGAGGTTGAAACGGGAGGCACAATACTACACTATCATAAATAATACTATATACAAAAGAGGAATCTCAATACCATTTTTAAAATGTGTGCCGACTTCTAACACAAAGGAAGTTCTAGAAGAAGTACACAGTGGCATCTGTGGCAATCATCTTGGGGCACAGGCGCTCACCAAAAAAGTACTCCGGGCAGGATTTTATTGGCCAACTCTACAAAAAGAAGCCACAGAATTTGTAAAGACATGTCCACCATGTCAGAAACATGCCAACTTCCACATCGCCCTGCCAGAAGAACTCATCAGTGTAATTTCACCTTGGCCATTCGCAAAATAGGGACTCGACCTTCTCGAACCTTTCCCTCAGAGAATGGGACAAGTCAAATTCCTCATAGTAGGGATAGACTATTTCACAAAATGGATCGAGGCAGAACCCCTAGCTCATGCCACCGCTCAAAGAAGCCAAAAATTCCTATATAGAAACATTGTTACAAGATTTGGGGTTCCATACTCCATCACCACAGACAACGGTACCCAATTTATAGATACGGGCTTCAGAAAATTGGTGGCCGATTTGAACATAAAACACCAATTTACGTCTGTAGAACACCGTCAGGCCAATGGACAAGCAGAAGCTGCCAACAAAGTCATATTGGCCGGGCTAAAACGAAGATTACAGGATGCAAAGGGAGCTTAGGCCGAAGAGCTCCCACAAGTCCTATGGGCATATCGAACAACGCCACATTCCACCACAAAGAAATCCCCTTTCAGATTAGCTTACGGGATGGAGGCAATGATCCCAGTAGAGGTCGAAGAAGGGTCGCCTAGAGTGATCCATTATAGTGAAGAGGCTAATTTCCAACTTCAAAGGGAAGGACTCGACCTATTTCCAGAAATTTGAGAAAGAGCTCGGATTAGAGAAGAGGCATTAAAATGTTGAATGGCTTCAAGATACAATAAAAAAGGTAATACCGCGAGGTTTTTCCGAGAACGACCTCATCCTAATCCAAAATGATATCGGAACAACTCAACCTGGAGAAGGAAAGCTGGCAGCAAACTGGAAAGGACCCTACCGAGTCATGGAAGGGCGAGAGCTTCCCAGGTCATGGCATGCCTGCAACCTAAGAAGATACTACATTTAGAGGTAATAAAGATCTTAGGATAAGGTATACTCTTTTTCCTAAAAAGGTTTTTTAATGAGGTGCCAAGCCAAGATCTACAAAATTGGTCGACCTATAGGGATAAAACTCCCACATGTATATATGTGCATTTTCTTCTGAATAAAGTTTTTTAGATTTTCACAAATCCTCAAGACGCATTAGTCTGAAATGCTAAAAAATTCATTGCCCGATTATAAAGCTAGAAGATCAGTAGAAAGTGAAGATTAAATTCACTGTCCAACCACAATAAAGATAAAAAAAGATGAAAACCAAATTCATCAAAAGTTCAACCAAACAAGGATCAAACCTGACTTCAACAAAATCGGCTAGATGAAAAAGCGACAAAACAAAATAATGCGAGAAGTTATCGAAAGTGATCCATAAAAAGGACCTGACGAGGTCTTAATATAATGTGTTGCTAAAAATAACTTAAAAGGCAGGCCGACATAGAGAAGTCGGACCAGTCGATCATAATAACCAAAGTTATAAAAAGTCAATCCCTGAAAAGAGGCCTGACCATCCCTAAAAAAGAGGATTACTAAAGATAACTTAGAAGGGACCGACGCAAAGAAGTCGGCCCCAAAATCAGAAAGTTATAAAAGGTAATCCCTGAAAGAGACCTGACAAAGGTCCAAGAAAGAGGATTACTAGAAATAACTCATAAGGGACCGACATGTTGAAGTCGGCCTCCTACAAACAAGTTATAAAAAGTAATTCCTGAAAGAGACCTGACAAAGGTCTAAGAAAGAGGATTACTAGAAATAACTTATAAAGGACCGACATGATGAAGTCGGCCCCCCCATAAACAAGTTATAAAATGCAATCCCTAAAGGAAACTTGACAAAGGTCAAAAAGAGGATTACTAGAAATAACTTCAAACCGAAGTAAGGAAGTCGACATACAAGTTGGACCCAAACATCCACAACCTCAAAAAGAATCAAGCCACAAGTATGAAAATACAAGGGCAATCCAAAGAGGTCAGACAATAAAGTTCCAACACTCTCAAAAACCTAAAAAGGTGCCAGACAGATGTAGACAAACGTATCATAAAAAGCACAAGTTATAATAATAACATACTCAAGAGGCCACCAAAATGAACCCCAAGAGCTTGAAAACTACTTTATTTTTCAAAATAAAGTTGCTAAACAAGCAACTAAGAAAGTAGCAAAAAGTTAGAACCACCAGTTACAAAATATAAAAAGTTCAAAAGCCCACAAGCCGGGCTATCTACACAAACATCCAGAAAAATCATTGAGGACCCAAAGACTTCTCAGTAGTATCAACATGGGGTTAAGGAGGATGAGTCTGAAGAGGCACTACATCCACTGTCCCATCATTCCGGTTCAAGATTTGACAATCAGGTTCTGACTCAAGACGACCAACCTCAGATGAAGAAGTTAAAGAGGTCGGCGCAACAGAGGTTTTGGTGGCAGGCATTGAAGGAGGGACGACATCATCATCATCAAGGTCATCAGGAACAATTTTATCGTCTTTCACGACGTTGTCCAAATTGAAGAGAGTAAGGTCGAGCTCGGGTGCAAGAACCCGAACCTGCTTCTTCAGGTTCTCATAAGCAGCATTTACGCTGCCAAGGTGACCCTGGAGCTCGGCATAATCAGCTCAAGCAGACTCTAAATCATCCTTGAGACGCATCATCTCCCTATAAGTCGTGACATAGTTCTCCTTGTGCTTCAATGCTGTATCCTCAGCCAACTTCACAGAAGCCGCCAAGGTAAGAGAACTAGCCTTTTTGCCCTCCAACTCCTTCTCCAGCTTGGTCACTTTCACCTCGAGCTCCTCCTTTAAACCCTTCATCTGGTCGAACTCCAACTTAGCTTCCTCCATAAAGGCTTTTGTAGCATGAATGGGAAGATCTTGGGCAGTCCGATATAAAGTCGCACCCATGTGTGCCATCTTGACACTGCTCCGAGTAATAAAGTCCAAATGGCGAAGAAGAGAAACATCATCAGTAGGCATGGTACCATAAGGACCAATTTGCTGGTCCACAAACTCGAGGTGTCAAAGTCAGGAGCATCAAGGTTAAAGGGCTCAGTGGTTTTTTGCTTTTTTGGAGGAGGAGCGCTGGTAAAAGAAGAGGTAGATGCAGAAGGCTGTGGGGGATCAACCAAATGAACTTGAGGGGTAGAAATCATCCTCCTCGGTCTGGGAGAGCTCGGCACCGATGGCTTGGACAAAGCATGAGAAGATCCTTCCCCAACTACTTCGGTCAAGATGTTTTGGACCACCGTAGCCTTCCTTGCCTTTTTAAAAGCCTTCATAGAGTCATTTTTCTTGGCCATCTCTGAAAAACAAGATCAACCAAAGAAGTGGATCACGAAACTGGAAAAAGAAGGAAACAAAATAAAAACAAAGAAAAATATATTGATTAATACCCAGCACAGTTCGGACAAGGGACGGATCCCCCAAAAACTTCCTAGTATCAAGATGGGGAGGTTCCCCCCAAATATCCTCCATGACATTCACAAAAGACTGCTCAATCTCGTCAAGCATCTCCCACGTATACCGAGACACTACCACATTCTTTTGCCAACACAAGGGGAAGGCAGGCTCATTATTTGCTTATAAGAAAAAAGGTCGAGCTCCCTCAACAGCTCGGGCCTTAAAAAAGTAATTCTTAAAGTCCCTAAAGGACTCATCATACATAGCAAAAACTTTATGTCCCTGGGCAGACCTAAAAGAAACCCAAGAAGCTTTCTTTTTGGTAGTCTCAGGCTTGGTCAAAACAAAGAGATACAGAAAGAGAGTCTGAGAAGGGGTGACACCCAACTCTTAGCAAAACAACTGAAAATTCTTGATAAAACCCCAGGAGTTCGGATGGAGTTGGGATGGAGCTACATTACACGACCACAACAAGTCGGTCTCAAAGGAAGTAAAAGGCAAAGTAATGTTCAACTGGCTGAAAAAATAGTCATAAGCATAAAAGAAGGGGCGTTCCTCCCGGGTCAGAGCAGAAAAGCAAACCCTCTCCTTAGAATCAGGCTCTACCAGTTCATAATTCTTCTCCTGCTCCCGATCACTACAAATCCTGTGATGTTTTTTCAGCTCCACACAATACTAAGAATTTACCACAGAAACATACATCAACACGAGGGAATCTAGCCAGTCCGACATACCTTCAGGGACTCTGGAAGAGGTCTCGACAATATTCTTGCGAGACGACATGGGTCAACTAAATCCTACAGTAAGAAAAAGAAAAAGGGGTTACTAATCAAACAACTCGGGCATAAATGGATACAACTCAAACTAAAGCATATAGGTGTCAAGAAGCCAGACAAAACAACAAAAGGAGATCCCAGGACCCACACTAAATATCCAGGGGCATCCTTTGGAGGCAAGTATGGAACAAGGACTCAGGAAAATCTATAAGCCTACATCTCTACACTTCCTAACAGGAAGATAGTGTCTCTATTCCAACAAAGGTAACATTCTGGAAAACCACAAACTGGATAAAGCCATCAAAACAGCCACCTCTCAAACTACAGTTTCAGTCTATCAACAAAAGGAACTACCAAACAGCAAGAGCATGCCAAGCGAAAAATTGTCAAAAACACAATCTTTCTTCAGAATCAAACAAGCCATCATCAAAAAGAGTTATTATCAGCAAAATATAGAAACAGGCAATAACATGCAAAGACCTAAAAGCTTCAACCATCAGGAAAACATCAGAAAAGAGGACCAGAAATCACATTGACAAAAAGTATAGAAGTGTGAAAAGATTCAAGCTCTCCAATATACACTTAAAGATCAAAACTTAACCAAAAGAAACAAGAACAATACAGAAAAAGAAATGGAAAGGAGAACCAACCTGGAAAAAGGAAAAAGCTTCGAAGAAATTGAAGACAGAAAGATGGAGTTCTGAATCGCCTTCCAAAGCAACAATGGCACCAACAATCACTAAACGGCGTTGCAGAGAGAAACACGAGTCTCAGGCAAACAGAAAGGTAGAAAGAAAATGGGGAAGTTACAGCGAATAAACGAGAAAAGAGAAACCGTTTTTTGTGTG
This sequence comes from Arachis duranensis, assembly GCF_000817695.3. Classification (NCBI taxonomy): domain Eukaryota; kingdom Viridiplantae; phylum Streptophyta; class Magnoliopsida; order Fabales; family Fabaceae; genus Arachis; species Arachis duranensis. The sequence goes on along the minus strand of NC_029774.3, from coordinate 103,442,955 downwards.
AAAAAGTTCAAAATAAACGTGGGAGGCAAAGAAACGGAGCATTAAAAGAATTAATGAGGGTAATTAAACCCTCGTGCATTCCCAAAGCAAGGAGACGCGAGTTTTCAAAAGAATGAAAATTCAAAGAAAAAACGTTCCGCATTCGAATGAGAACTCTACAAAGAATAAGTTGACAAAATGCTCGAGTTCGACTTCACCAAAAAGGGACTGATGTCCTAAAAACTAAAGGCTTGACCTCAAAAAGGAAGACCGAGCTTGAGCAGGGGCACTGTTCATACCCTGGATCGAGCTATCCAACCCGGGATGTTCTACCGATAAATCGACCGACCTCTTCAGGTCAGGAAAATTTGACCTCTTCTCAAAGAACTCGGCCAAATCACCAAGAAAAGTCCAAAAAGGGCCCAATAGAGGAACACGATCCAAATCCTAAGGCAGTCCAAGCCTATAGAGATAAGGGCGGTTCCCTTGAAGATAAGACGACCTCACTCAAAGATAAGATAAGATAAAATAAGATAATTATCTTATCTCCAGAAAGGTCACACCACACCATTATAAATACACTGGAGCACCCAGGTATAACTCATACTCTGATTCTACTAAAAACCTGCTTAATACCCTTGCTAACTTAAGCATCGGAGTCCCTTGTAGGTACCACCACCCTCCGGTGACGAAGGATCAGCACCACCACCAAGTCTAACAAGTCAGACACAGCGGCTCCAGCCACTATCATCAAATCGGACACGACAGCGCCGACTAGCACAGAAGATCTCGTCCGAGATCGACCTACAGTTTCAGGTAACCCTCGAAACACTACCTACCCTACCTGCAGAAATATTAATTTTTTTCAAAGCAAATATAAAATTCAATAATTCCAAATTTTATACATATAAATAATATAAAAAATAAAAAACTAATGCTTCAAATTACTAAATTAACTAACTAATTTAGTGGTTGCTCACTTATTGCAAGTTATGACATGAGGGAGGTTGTGGGTTTAACTCTCACTTCCTTCACTATATACCTAATTTTTATGAAATATGTGTTATATATGGGGTGCGGGTAGGGTAGGGTAGGGTACATCCTAAACCCGTACCCTACTCTACCCGCATGCATTCCTGGACCGAGCTCTACCCTACCCGCAGCGGGTCGGGTAGCCTACCCTACTCGAACGGGGTTACACCGGGTTGGGTACCCACGGGTAGGGTATGTATTGTCAGCCCTACACAAAATGGGAATCAAAATATTGTGCCGATTGCTTTTGCCATCATGGAGGGGAAAACCGCTGATGCGTGACATTTTTTTCTTAGAAATTTATGAAGTCATGCTTTTAGAAGACACGACGTGGATATAATCTCTGATCGTCATGAGTCAATCTGGAAAGCGGTAAATTGTAGCGGAGGTGATTGAAAACCTCTAAGAATATGGTAGATGTTTTGTATTTGGCACATTGGTAGCAACTTCTTAAGAAAATTCAAGGTCTCGTACTTGCAAAAGCTTGTTGTCAACATAGGATATTCAAGGAAAGTGGAGAGTACAACATCAACTACAAGAGGTTGGAAGCATGAGGCGAGGCATGTTCTTGGTGGTGCAACAACATCGAACGTCCCAGTGAGTATTGGCATTTGACGAGGGACATCGATGGGGTCACATGACGATGAAACTTGTCAACTGCATCAATTCAGTATTGAAGGGTGCCCAAAAATCTTCTTGTGTTGGTGCTTGTCTGAGCAATATATTATCTGTTGAACGAGCTATTTATGCGAAAGAGTACCAAGGCTCACCAGTGCAAGCGTGCTGAATTTACTTATCTTAATTTTTCACTCAGCAGATAGAAGCAAATATGCAGCATGCAGGAAACATAGTTGTGCACCATTTTGATAGAAGAAATGAGGTATTTGAGGTTCACGAAATGTTTAGTGGAACAGTGTTAATAGTTGATCTTGCGTGGCGGATATGCGATTGTGGGCATTTTCAGGTGGAGCGACTACCATGTCGCCATGTTATTACTTGCTGTGCTAACCAACATCTTGATTGGCAGGTGTATGTCAGAAATTTGCAAGGTCTACAGAGTGGAGTTTGTCTCGTTGGGAAACATAGAGACATGGCCTGATTACCTGGGACTGACGATGGTCGCGAATCCTACCTTGAGACGAACATCAAAAGGTCGTCCCAAATCAACCCGCTATCTGAAAAAAATGGACTCACGAAAAATGCGTGATACTCGGGTATGCCATCTTTGTAGGAAACAGGGTCACAGTCATAGCAGATGTCCTCAACGTGTTGGATCGAGTGGGGATGGTGGTAGTGGTGGTTTGTAGGTATTTTTTCGGTGTTGTGTTTCTAAGTTAATGTTATTGAATTCTGGAGTCAATGTTATTCCTTATAATGTGGTTGTATTTTTAAGTTAATGTATTTGAAATATGAATTTCTATGTTAATATTTTGAATGACTGTATTTGAATTTATTTGGTAACTTCATGAATTAATGTATTAAAAAGATTACAGTTACGATTACAACTAAATACAACTAAATTCGAGTAAACAGAATATTAATACAACCATACGATACAATGAACTAAATTCGACTAAACAGAAGATTAACACAATTAGTACAGAGATTTAAGAAAAAAATAGAAGATTAATACAAAGATTAAAAAAAAGAAAGATTAACTTACTTCTTCTTGGACATCCACCTCATCCCCTTGTTCGCTAACTTATTAATACTTGATGGAGTAAACCTGATTGGTGTACGGACCTCTGTCCGTAGGTTATACTGATGACCCCGGCCAATTGTCTTTCCCTCTACCATACCTGATGGAGGAAAAATCATCGGTAAAGATTTTCACAAAAATAAGCGTTGCAAGTATAGCTCTAAACCGACAATTCAACCTCAATCAAATTTAATTTGTTTGTCACAAATACAAACCCAATAAAAGTAAACCGAAGTATTCAAACCTCGGGTCGTCTCTCAAGGAATTTCAGGGAAGTGTATATTATTGGTTATGATCAAATATATTTTTGGGTTTTTCAAAATAAGGAACAAGAAAGTAAAATGGCGAGTAAATAAACTAATAATTAAGTAAGCTCTTAGCAAGGAAAGAGATTTAGAAGTCCTATCCCAATTATCATTATCAATTGTGATGGTAATTGCCTTTTGCTTTCACTTAGTTAACCTCTAACTATGAAGGAAAGTCAAGTGAGCAAAATCAACTTAGGTTCACAAGTCCTAATCAAAGACTAGATTTAGTGAAGCTTAAGCCAACTAGCAAGTCTCAATTACCAATCAACAATAGACTTTTGATAACTCAAGAGTCTCTAAATAATCAATCCAAGTTAAGAATTCTGAAAATTCTAATTTAAAATCCTACCAAGCATTTTATCAAACACTTGGTAGGCACAAAATAAAAACATAGAAAATTAATAAGGAAAAATAAATCTAAACAACCAAATGCAAGGAATCAATAACAACAAATAAAGAAAGAAGCAATAAACATAAAATACCTTAACTAGCATTAATAGGAACTTGAATCTAACATGAAGAGTACATAAACTAAATTGGGAAAATAAGAAATCAACAAGAGAAGATAAACTAAAATACTAGAACAATAGAATGTAGAATAGAAACTAAATTAAAGCAAGATGAAATCTGAAATTGAAAAGAAATAAAACTAAAAACCTAAAACCTAGAGAGAGGAGAGAGCCTCTCTCTCTAGAAAACTACATCTAAAACCTAATGTGTGAATAGTGAAAAGTGGATGATTGATTCCTGTTCCGAGGGTTTGATGCACGGAAAATTCGTCTCGTAACAAATTTCCTTCGGCAAGTGTACCGAGTTGTCGTCAAGTAAAAACTCACTATAGAGTGATGTCAAATCCCACAGAGATTGATTGATCAAGCAACTTTAATTAGAGGAATGTTCTAGTTGAGCGAATCAGAATTTGATTTGAGATTTGCAGAAAATTAAATAGCGAAAAAGTAAATAGTAGAAAAAGTAAATGCTAAAAATAAAGAGCTGAATGTAAATGGCATAAAGTAAATTACAGAATCTTAAATAGAAATGGGGGAAATGCTCATAAAAGTAAATGGTAGAAATTAAAGAGAATGGGTAAGATCAGAAATGGGGAGTTCATTGGGCTTAGGAGATGTTGCATTCTCCGGATCAAATTCATTTTCATCTCTTCCTCAATCAATGCATTGATTGATCTCCTTGGCAATCTTAAGTGATCGAATTCCAATTCCTTCGTAATCCAATCTCTCAAATCTTGATCAATAGCCAATTCCTTGGTCAATTGCTCATGAGAAGAGATGAAGTATGGTCACTGATTATACCACATGCATTCCCAAATCAAGTATTGGTAGGATTATAGTCACATATCCATCCAAACCCAATTTGGTCCAGCATGAGAAAGCATTTCTAGCATGATCTCTTCATTCCTCTTCCAAGGTTCCGAAGAGATCCAAGTATGAATAGCTTCTTTTCCAAGATAACTACCCAATTGGACGAAGATTGAAAGCTTTCTAGTAAAATCAAGAGAAAAGATAGAAGAAGAATAATGAAAACTAATATTGATACATCAAATTGCAGCAGAGCTCCCTAACCCAATGAAAGGGGTTTAGTTGTTCATAGCTCTGGAAAATGAAAACAAAGATGGAGAATACATCCTGAAAGTAAAACTAGAAGTTGCAGAGAAAGTAAAATACAGAGAGTAGTTCTATGCCCAAAGCTCCTAAAGTTTCCAAAAAGAAAAAAAACCCCTATCTAATTCAAAGCTACTCCTATATATACTATTCTTCTGATCTTCTAGTTGGCTCTTCAAGTCTTGGGTATGGGCCTCTGGATCTTGAGTTTGAAGCAGTTATCCTCTTTATTGGGCTTAGCTTTACTTGCAGAGAGAAAATGTGAAGTAGGCAGGGACTTTGGCTTAGGACGTTAGTGGTGTCAACGTTAAGTGAAAGTGTGGGTTCGAGAACGTTAGTGACAATCACCTTTTTCACTAACGTTCCTAACCCAAGTATGATCACGTTAACTTCAACGTTAATGGCACTAACGTGACCACTAACGTTGCCTCTTGGTCCTTCGCATACGTTATTGGGACCTACCTTTCCCAATAACGTGGAGAGTCACCCCTTCTCCCTACGTTAGAATCCACGTTAACTAGGTTAACGTGGCTTCTAACGTAGTAATGCCAATCCTTCGAGAACGTTAGTGACACTTATCTTTGTCACTAACGTTCCAATGTGCCCCTACTTCCCACGTTAGAGTCCACGTTAACTAGGTTAACGTGGCTTCTAACGTAGTAATGCTAGCCATCTCCAACGTTAGTGACAAAGGTGAGTGTCACTAACGTTGGCTCATTATCTTTTTATCCACGTTAGCTTCCACGTTAACTAAGTTAATGTGGGAGTTAACGTTGCTTATGGTGGCTTGTGGTGGTTCACCCCAACGTTAGTGACAAAGGTAAGTGTCACTAACGTTGGCGATCACTTGCTTTCTCCACGTTAGCTTCCTCGTTAACTAAGTTAATGTGGGAGTTAACGTGGCTCATTGTGGCTCAGCCAACGTTAGTGACAAAGGTTAGTGTCACTAATGTTGGCATCTCTTTTGCTTTCCAACGTTAGAGTCCACGTTAACTAAGTTAACGTGGCAACTAACGTGGCCACTCATGACCTTGGTCCAACGTTAGTGACAAAAGAGAGTGTCACTAACGTTGGCCTTGTTTCTTCTTCCACGTTAGAGTTCACGTTAACTTAGTTAACGTGACTCTCAACGTGGGCTATGATGGCTTCGAGGGCGTTATTGGCGATTACCTTTCTCATTAACGTTGCAAGCTAGCTCCCATTCTATGTTAGAGGTCACGTTAGTTAGACTAACGTGGCTGCTAACGTGGTTCTTCTTTGCTTCCTTTGTCCTGAAATCAAGCAACAAAGTGCATCAAAGTTCTAGTCCAAGTCATGAGTCATGCATCATCCAATTTGTCATATAATTCATGCAAAATTCTCATGAAATCATGTAAAGTGCACAATGTAAGCTTGAATCAAGATGTAAGTGAATATCCACCCAAAACTAGTTTATTTCTTAAGAAAATGCATGAAACTACCATAAAAACAGTAAAGAAAGGTCAGTGAAACTGGCCAAAATGCCCTGGCATCACAACACCAAACTTAAAGCTTGCTTGTCCCTAAGAAAGTACTGGAACAAGAGAATGATGAATGGAATTCCAAGAGAAATGAGTCATTCTTGTGGAAGTCATGTCCCTGGTTTTATGGTG
>NC_029774.3:103417551-103436599 GCF_000817695.3 Arachis duranensis | reverse complement strand
CTCACTTGATTGCATCCCATGAGACTTTTATTCATTGATCCTTTTGTTGTCATTTCAGGGCTTATTTGTGTTCTTAGGCTAAGTGCTCTGTAAGGGGGCAACTCTTTAGAATAAGCTTTCAGCCAACACTCCCGAACCAGTTGGTTTAAGGTGCTAGGTGTTGAAACACCCCTAAGGACTTACTTCCTCAAGTCTCTCCCCCATATATACACACCACAGGCACATGGTTTGTTTATTTTCTTTCCTTGAGGTCTTGGTGTCCAGCACCTCTTTGGGCTACTAAATGTTCTGTAGCAAAGATTGCTCTTGATAGTGGACTTTCAGCTGATAATCTCGGGTTAGTTAACCCAAGTTACCAGGTGATAAAGCACCCCTGAGAGCTTAGTAATCCAAGCAGATCCTTGGTACAAGAACACCATAGACACATCCCTCAAGACTCAACCCCTTGGTGCCTAGCCTCTTTTCTTGCTATTTTTCTTTTATTCTTCATTTTCCTTTTTCTTTCCCTTTTTCTTATTAGGATCTTGTTATTTAGTTAGTCTCATAGGGTGTGTTCAAAGCATAGGATTCAGGACAGATAGTTGTCTTCCCATCTTGTTGGTGAACCAACTTAGCTACTTATGATTGCACCACAAACTTAGGAACTTACTCCATAATATGAACTCCACTCTGGTCCTTTATAAAATACTCATTCTCTTTTCATTTGATTCAAAAGGACAAGCATACAATTAAGTAAAGAAAAGATGCAGTGACATTCAGACTAGCAAACATAGACCTAATCAACGAAAAGTTTAAAAGACAGATTCAAAAAAAGGTTCAAACTATCATGGAAGCAATATCTATTTCATACAAGATCTTCCTTATTTAAAGCATAAAAAAAGATGGACCAAAGAAGGAACTTCACCACCTTTTACTCATGTGGATGCCCATGCTCCCCTCCTTGTTTGTCTTCTTTTTGTCCCTCTCGAGTGCTTGAACTTCCACTCCCTTTGCTTTTTCCAATCAACTTCTTTCAAAAGCCAGCATCTTCCATCTTCTTCTTTAATGTTTCCTTCTGCTGTTTCACCTTCCCTTCTTCTTGTTCTACAAAGTCTTTTTGGACCTCATCATATGTAGGGATGGCATAGTGTAGAGGATGCATATGACTAGACATGTAATTCAACTTGGCTTGAGTGTTTATGTTGAACTCTTCCCTATGTAATCGCCGTCCTTCATTAAGTACACTGAACTCGTTGAATGCTTTTATCTGAGCTTGCTGCCGCTGGTTGAGTTCCTGGAGGCGTTTATCTTGGCTTTCTTGCGTTTCATACACTTGATTGATGGCCTGAGTAAGCTTGGAATAATGCTCTTGTTGCTGCTCCACTAGCTGTTTCTGCCATTCCCTTTGTTGATTCATCCAATTTGTTAGCATTTCCTCTTGCCGATCCATTCTTTGAGATTGAAGTTGTAGTTGTTATTCTTGTCCTTCCATGTATATCCTTGACAAATCATCGATGGCTCCTCTGATGTGACCCAAGTTGATGTTGGTTGGGTCATGATATCCTTCTTGATGATACTCCATGGGTTAGGGTTCTCCTTGGAGAGGCTCTTCCTCTTGTGCTTCTTCTGATGTTCTCTTCCTTAGATGGGGTCTTTTTTGCTGTTGAGCTGGAGTCACATGGGTTATGCATTGAAGTGTAAGTGATCTCCCAAGACCTAGCCAAGTTGGATTGCTATCCTCAAAGACTACCTTGGCTTTCATGCATAATCTAAGGATGGTGCTGGGGTACCAAAGTCTAGCACCTGAGTCCTTCTTCTCGGCTGATTCTTGGATTCCTTCAGCTATAATTTCATGCACGTTGATGCTTCCACTCTTTATCAAGCAATGTACCATGGTAGCTCGAGTAATATTGACCTCAGAATTGTTTGCTGCTGGAAGGATAGATCGTCTCATAAGCTCAAACCATGCCTTGGCTTCCAGGATGAGGTCTCCTCTCCTGATGAACCGTGGTCTCTTATCTGAATACCTTTCCCAGTCAGATCCCACAGTGCATATGTCACCCATGATCTCTTCCAATTTATCATTGTCGGCACCTTTATTTATTCTTTCTTGATAACCAAGCTCAACAAAACGTGGGGATTTCAATTGGAGAGCTCTAGTGATTGCATTGGGGCTAAAGTCCACCTCTATTCCTCTTACATAGCTCTTGAAGGTGGGGGCTGTGGTCTTATCTTCTCTAACCACATTTGCATAAAATTCTCTGATGAGGTTTGCGTTTGCCCTTGCTTCCGGGTTAGTGAGCTTTTCCCAACCCCTTTTTTCAATCTTCTCTCGAATTTGTGGACACTCATCTTCATCAAACTGGAAGTTGATTCAGGCAATATCTTCTTGTCCTTTATCCGTTCAAATTCGAGCTCATGGAATGCACTTCTGAATCTCCTTGAATCGAACTGACGTTGCTCCATGGGTTCCTTTCCTTTTCTTCTGTTAGAGCTTGGAGATGCCATGATTGGGAGTTAATGTGTGATGGTGGTGAAGTTTGTGGACAGATAATGATTATTGGTGAGGTTGAAATAGAGTAGGAGAGGGTGTTTCTGATGCTGAGTTCCGAAAAGGAGAAGCACAAAAGAGGGGAATTTGGAATGTGAAAGGGGTATGGAGGGAGAGCTACTTATATAAGGACGTGGTGGGTAAATGAAGGGTTTGGATAGATGATTTGAGTGTGAGATGGACGGATGGGGTTTAGCATGGAGAAAGGACAAGGATCATCAACTTTATGAAGAATTTTGTCCGGTCTTCAATGGTCTCATCCTTTTAAATGTTGCATGGCAACATTTTCCAATGCATCCCCCCTTGAGGCATGTGTGTAGTACCCTCCTTTTGTGATGTCCAAACCTTCCTCATTTAATTGTCCAATCAATCCCCTTCAATGCTCCTTTCCTTTTCCTATAAAATAAAATAAAGAAAAACTAATATCATTGAAAAAGCTAAACTTTTCGGCAAGAGTAATAAGGAAAAAATTAGATTGCTTATTCATGAATACCAACTAACTAACTAACTGTGTATCCTTATATGCACCTTGGTGGCACCATGGGTGACACCAAACTTAGTTTGTAGCAATGTGATGAAAAGGTTCTGTTCAAGGCTCCAAGAATAGCATGATCTAAATTGCATTCATGCTCTCTTGGTATGCCTTGAACACCAAACTTGTTCTTCACTATATACTGCATAATAAGGATTTCGCTAAGTGTTTGTCAAGGTTAGTTTGGAACTCATGAATATTGAATTATTCACTATTCTAAAAGCATATAAAACATGGGTTGCCTCCCATGAAGCGCTTCTTTAGCGTCACTAGCTTGACGTTTTTTCCTTTATCAGGGAGGTTGATAGTGTTTCAAGTCTTCTCCTCTGGCAGTAGACCTATATCCATTGGTTGTATCAATGATCTCTACATGTTCCAAGGAGAGAACTCTGTTGATGGTGAAGACTTTAGGTAATTGAGATGGTACAGTGGGGAGATCAGGGGGGATGTCTGGGAAATAAGCTGAGATTACTTTATCCCCTGGAGAGAAGTCCTCTGTAGGGATCTTCCTGTTCCTCCACCTCCTTGGTACCTTCTTCTTTGTTCCTTGTGATGTTGTCTTGCTCTTTGTGACCTTCTCCTCTAAGGAAATGTTGTTGCTGGTCTCATATGATTCTGGTGGTTTAGGTTCCTCCTGATTTTCTTTGAGCTGTGGCGATTGCTGTTTGCCTTTGTTCATACCCTGGGTCGAGGTATCCGACCTGAGATGTTCAAACAGACAAAGCGACCGACCTCTTCAGGTCAGGACAACCCGACCTCTTCCCAATGAACTCGGTCAAGTCCGCAGGAAAGCCCAGAGAAGGGCCCAAATAGAGGAACACGCCTCAAATCCTAAGGCGGCCCCAGGCCTACAAAGAGAAGGGCGGTTCCCTTGAAGATAAGATGACCTCACTTAAAGATAAGATAAAGATAAGATAAGATAACTAACTTATCTTATCCACCACAGGCCACATCTCACCATTATAAATACACTGGAGCACCCAGGTATAACTCATACTCTGATTCTACTCAATACCTGCTTAATACCCTTGCTAACTTAAGCATCGGAGTCCCTTACAGGTACCCCCCACCCTCCGGGGACGAAGGATCAGCAGCACTTTCAGTCCCACAAGTCGGACACACCAGCTCCGGCCGCTATACACCTGCCGGGCACGTCGGCTCCGACCAACACAGAAGATCTCGACCGAGATTGACCTACAGTTTCAGGTAACCCTCGAAACATTGGCGCCGTTGCCGGGGAACCTGGAAGTCATCCCAACACCATGGCAGACAAGCATGACAACGACCACGACTCAGGTTTGGAAGATAGAACGCCACACAAAAACACGGATGCTATACTTAAAGATACTCCGGAATCCAATGGAGACAAAAATTCATCAAAACCCGGGGCGATAGAAGCACTTCAAAATCGATTGAAGCAACTTGAGAAAGAAGCCCAACATCAACGCGAAAAAGAAGAGGATCTACGTCGGGAGATAAGGCGGCGCCCAGAATTAGAAGATAAGCTTATGAAACTCGAAGCCGATCTCAAAGCTAAAGCTGCACGACCCTCCACAGAGGATAGCTTTCAGAAAGATCAAGATCCATTCACCAGGGAAATTTTGAAGACCAAAATCCCAAAAGATTTCAAAATTTCGGATATGACTCTATATGACGGCACCTCGGACCCCAACCACCATCTCAGCAACTTCAGAAGTAGAATGTACCTCACTGACGCCTCAGATGCAGTTCGCTGCAAAGCCTTTCCAACAACTCTTACCAAGACAACCATCAGATGGTTCGACAACCTACCTCCAAAATCCATCTCAAGTTTTGACGACCTGGCCAAAAAATTCCTGGCCCGATTTTCCATACAAAAGGACAAAGCTAAACACGCACCCAGCCTACTAGGGATCAAGCAAGGAGATCGGGAGAGTCTTCGCAACTACATGGAAAGATTCAACAAAACATGCATGGATATACAAAATCTACCAATGGAGGAGAATTCTCGACTTGGGGAAGCCTCGAGGTTCGGTTCTGCCTACCGAGATAAAGATAAAGAATCCAGGAAAAAAAAAGATCGCTCCGGAGAGAAAATCAAAAAATATCATAACTACACCCCTCTTAGGGTATCCCTGGTAGATATTTACAAAGAAGTCTGCCATACGGAAAAAATACCCCCAGCTCGGCCACTTAAAGGCAAAAGGGGAGGAGGAAATCGGAACGAATACTATGAGTACCATCGAGTCCGAGGACATTCCACCAACGAATGCTTTGACTTGAAAAAGTCATAGAGAAATTAGTTAGGGAAGGAAAACTAGATCGGTTCCTGGCCAACCGGGACGAAGAACCAAGAAAAAGAAGAAGCGATGAAGATGTCGGACGATCTGAACGATCACCCCGCACACCTGAAAGACATATCCACGTGATACACGGTGGATTTGCTGGAGGAGGAATCTCCAAATCATCCTGCAAGCGACACCTCAAAGAAGTGTATCATGTCGAAGGCAAGAAAGAGGTGCCAGACATCCCAGCAATCACGTTTACCAAAGAAGATGCATCCGGAATCATCTCAGGACATGACGACCCCATGGTCATCACAATCATATTGGCAAACGCCAACCTCCACCGCACATTAATTTACCAAGGAAGCTCCGCCGACATCTTATTCAAAACTGCCTTCGACAAACTCGGCTTAGAAGAAAAAGAGCTAAGAGCATACCCAAACAGCCTGTTCGGACTTGGGGATACCCCAGTACAGCCACTGGGATACGTATCGTTACATACAACCTTCGGAAAGAGGAACCAATCCAAAACACTTAAGATAGATTATATCGTGGTCGACGTAAGCTCAGCCTACAATGCCTTAATAGGTCGGACAACGTTAAATCAACTCGGAGCAATAGTTTTAACTCCACATCTATGTATGAAATTTCCAACTATAAAAGGGATAGCTACAATAAAAGCAAATCAAAAGATGGCTCGTCGCTGTTATAACGAAAGTCTAAATCTCCGAGGAAAAGGAGGAGAGTTCCACACGATCGAACTCAGCGGAGATCAGAGACGAGAAGAACTCTGCCCACGACCCGGAGGAGAAATAGAAAGAGTCCAGATCGGAGATACCTCGGACAAAACAACTAATATTGGCACGATCCTGAAAGGAGACGCAAAAGAATCACTAATACGGTTTCTACGAGATAATGTTGATCTCTACGCATGGAAAGCTTCCGACATGCCGGGCATAGATCCCGAACTAATGAGCTACAAGCTGGCAGTCTACCTGGGATCCCGGCACAACAAAGACGAAGAAAACTCGGGCCAGACCGATCTCAAGCTGTAGAAGAACAAGTACAAGCACTACTAGAGGCAGAGTTTATAAGAGAAGTTAAATACCCACTATGGCTAGCAAACGTCGTCTTGGTGAAAAAGTCAAATGGGAAGCGGCGAATGTGCACCGACTACACCGACCTCAACAAAGCCTGCCCAAAAGACCCTTATCCACTCCCAAGCATCGATGCTCTAGTCGATGCCTCATCAGGATATAAGTATCTCTCATTCATGGACGCATACTCAGGCTACAACCAAATTCCAATGTATCCACCAGATCAAGAAAAGACCTCGTTTCTTACACCAAAAGCAAATTATTCCAATGTATCCACTGGATCAAAGGCTAATGAATAAAGTCTTTTCAGACCACATCGGAAAAATCATGGAGGTCTATGTGGACGACATGTTGATAAAGACACAAAGTGAAGAAACATTACTAACCGACTTGGTTCAAGTGTTCAACACCATACGGAAGCACGACATGCGACTCAACCCGGCTAAATGCACCTTCGCAGTAGAGGCAGGAAAATTCCTGGGCTTTATGCTCACACAAAGAGGAATCGAGGCAAATCCAGATAAATGCCAGGCCATACTCAACATGAAAAGCCTGACCTGCGTCAAAGAAGTCCCACAACTCAATGGGAGACTGGCGGTGTTCATACCCTGGGTTGAGCTATCCGACCTGGGATGATCGACGACAAAGCGACCGACCTCTATAGGTCAAGCGAACCGACTTCTTCATAAAGAACTCGGCCGAGTCAACGAGAGAGCCCAATAAAGGGCCCGGGTAGAGGAACACGACTCAAATCCTAAGGTAGCCCAAGCCTATAGGGATAAAGGCGGTTCCGTTGAAGATGCGCTGACCTCAACTCAAGGATAAAAGATAAGATAAGATAACTAACTTATCTTATCCAAAAGGTCACATCTCACCATTATAAATACACTGTAGCACCCAGGTATAACTCATACTCTGATTCTACTCAATACCTGCTTAATACCCTTGCTAACTTAAGCATCGGAGTCCCTTGCAGGTACCCCCCACCCTCCGGGGACAAAAGAATCAGCACCACCACCAAGTTCAACAAGTCGAACACAATAGCTTCGGCCGTCTCCCACCAGCCGGACACGTTAGCACCGACCCGTACAGAAGATCTCATCCGAGATCGACCTCCAGTTTTAGGTAACCCTCGGAACATTGGCGCCGTTGCCGGGGAACCTGGAAGTCATCCCATCACCATGACGGACAACCATGACAACAACCACGATTCAGGTTTGGAGGATCGGACACCGCACAAAAACACGGATGTCACGCTATAAAACACTCCGAAAACCAACAAAGACAAAGACTCACCAAATTCAGGGGCAATAGAAGCGGTCTTGGATCGCCTAAAACAATTGGAAAAAGAAACCCAACAACAACGGAAAATTAGAAGAGATCTCCAAAGAGAGGTGCGGCGACGTAGGGAGTTGGAAGAAAAACTACAGTAATTGGAAGCCGATCTCAAATCAAAAGCCCCCGGGCTAATCTCGAGGAAAATTCACGCAAAGAGCAAGACCCGTTCACCAGGGAAATCATGAAAACCAAAATTCCAAAAGACTTCAAACTCCCGGATATGACCCTGTATGATGGCACCACGGATCCCAACCATCACCTCAGCAACTTCAGAAGTAGAATATACCTCACTGATGCCCCAGATGCTGTTCGCTGCAAGGCTTTTCCAACAACTCTCACAAAGACAGCGATCCGATGGTTCGACAACCTACCCCCGAAGTCCATCTCAAGCTTTAATGAGTTAGCTAAAAAATTCCTAGCCAGATTCTCCATTCAGAAAGATAAAGCCAAGCACGCCCCCAGTTTACTAGGGATCAAACAAGGAGATCGGGAGAGCCTCTGCAACTACATGGAGAGATTCAACAAAACATGCATGGACATACAAAGTTTACCAACGGAGGCTGCCATTATGGGACTCATCAATGGCCTACAAGAGGGACCTTTTAGCCAATCTATCTCGAAAAAATACCCAACCTCCTTAGATGAAGTACAGGAACGAGCAGAAAAATACATCAATATGGAAGAAAACGCTTGGTTAGGAGAGACCTCAAAATTAGGGGCCTCCTACCGAGACAGAGACAAGGAATCCAAGAGAAGATCGACAAGGGGAGAAAGTCAAAAAATACCATAATTTCACTCCTCTCAGGGCATCCCTGGTCGAGATATACAAAGAAGTCTGCCATACAGAAAAAATCCCCCAGCACGGCCACTCAAAGGCAAAAGGGGAGGAGAAAACTGGAAGGAATATTGTGAATACCATCAAGTCCGAGGACACTCCACAAACGAATGCTTCGACTTAAAAAATATCATAGAAAAATTGGTGAGAGAAGGAAAATTAGATCGATTCCTGGCCACCCGAGATGATGATCAAAGAAAGAGACGAAGGGATGAAGATACCGAACGAACAGAACCATCACCTCGAACACCAGAAAGACATGTCCACATGATACACGGCGGATTCACAGCAGGTGGGATCTCCAAATCCTCTCGCAAAAGATATCTCAAAGAAGTATATCATGTCGAAGGAGAGGAGAAAGCACTCAACATTCCGGCAATTACATTCACTAAAGAGGACACATCCGGCATTATCACAGAACACGATGATCCCATGGTTATCACCATCATATTGGCAAACGCCAACCTACACCTCACATTAATAGACCAAGGGAGTTCTGCCGACATCTTATTCAAAACAGCCTTTGATAAACTCGGCTTGGAAGAAAAAGAACTTAAAGCATATCCAAACAGCCTGTTTGGGCTAGGAGATACCCCGATTCGACCACTCGGATACATACCACTACATACAACCTTCGAAAAAGGGGACTAATCCAGGACCCTCAAAATAGACTACATCGTAGTTGATGTAAGTTCAGCTTACAACGCTCTCATAGGACGGACAACACTCAATCAACTCGGCGCAATAGTCTCGACCCTACACCTATGTATGAAGTTCCCAACCCCAAAAGGGATAGCCACGATAAAAGCAGACCAGAAGACGGCACGTCGTTATTATAATGAAAGCCTAAAACTCAGAGGCAAAGGAGAAGAGTTCCACACAATCGAGCTGGGCGGAGTTCACCGACGAGAAGAACTTCGTCCCCAGCCAGAAGGTGAGATAGAAAAGATTCAGATCGGGGACACCTCGGAAAAAACAACCAATATCGGCACAATCCTAAAAGGAGATTTAAAAGAGTTACTAATACAATTCTTACGAGATAACGTCGATCTCTTCGCGTGGAAAGCCACAGACATGCCAGGCATAGACCCTAAGCTAATGTGTCATAAGTTGGCAGTTTATCCAGGATCTCGACCGGTGCAGCAGAGATGAAGAAAACTTGGGCCAGAGCGATTCCAAGCTGTGGACGAGCAAGTACAGGCACTACTGGAAGCCGGATTCATAAGAGAAGTCAAATACCCGCTATGGCTAGCCAACGTTGTCTTGGTGAAAAAATCAAATGGGAAGTGGCGAATGTGCACCGATAACACCGATCTTAACAAGGCTTGTCCAAAAGATCCATACCCACTCCCAAGTATTGACGCTCTAGTAGATGCTTCCTCCGAATACAAATATCTCTCGTTTTTGGACGCATACTCGGGGTACAATTAAATCCCCATGTATCCACCAGATTAAGAAAAGACCTCGTTTCTAACACTGAAAGCAAACTACTGCTACATCGTGATGCCTTTCGGTCTCAAGAACGCAGGAGCTACTTATCAAAGGCTAATGAATAAAGTCTTCTCAGATCACATCGAAAAAATCATGGAAGTTTATGTGGACGAAATGTTGATAAAGACACAAAGCGAAGATACATTATTATCTGACCTGACTCAAGTGTTTTACACTATAAGGAAGCACAACATGCGGCTCAATCCCGCAAAATGCACTTTCGCAGTAGAAGCAGGCAAATTCTTAGGCTTCATCCTCACACAAAGGGGAATTGAAGCAAATCCAGACAAATGTCAAGCCATACTCAACATGAAGAGCCCAACCTGTGTCAAAGAAGTACAATAACTCAATGGGAGGTTAGCCACCCTATCCCGATTCTTAGCAGGAGCTGCGATAAGATCTCTCCCTTTCTATGCTACTTTAAGAAAGGGAAAATAGTTCGAATGGACGACAAAATGTGAGCAAGCCTTCCAAGACTTCAAGGAGTTCTTAGGACGGCACCTATCCTATCTCGACCACGAGAAGGAGAACCGCTCATATTATATCTCGTAGTAGGGAGCCGGGCAATAGCCTCAGCACTAGTTAGAGAAGACGAAAATGGGCAACAACCCGTCTACTTCATTAGCAAAGCACTACAGGGATCCAAGCTAAACTACCAGAAAATAGAAAAATTTGCCTATACCCTCATTCTAACATCTCGACGACTCCACCCATACTTCCAGGCTCACACTATTAAGGTTCGAACTAACCAGTCCATAAAAGGAATATTGCAGAAAACAGATCCGGCAAGCAGAATTCTACGATAGGCGGTCGAGTTTTTAGAGTTTGACCTCCAATATGAAGCACGGACGGCCATCAAATCACAGTATCTGGCCGACTTTATCGCAGAATTCACAGATGCCCTAGAAACCCCCACAGAATGGAATATTTACGTGGACGGTTCTTCAAATAAAACTGGAAGCGGCGCAGGCGTGATAATAGAAAGCGACCAAGGAACCCAAGTTGAGTTCTCCCTCAAGTTCGGGTTCCCGGCCTCAAACAACCAGGTAGAATATGAAGCATTATTAGCCAGTTTGAAGCTGGCTAAAGAGGTCGGAGCTCAAAAACTCAACATTTATAGTGATTCACAAGTGGTCACATCACAAATAACAGGGAGCTACCAAGCCAAAGATCCCACCATGAAAAAATATTTGGATAAAACCAAAGAACAGCTCGGACAAATTGGGGAGTATAAAATATGCCACATACCCCGCGAACAAAATGCCCGAGCTGATGCACTCTCAAAACTAGCCAGCACCAAACCAGGGGGCAACATAGGAGCCTCATCCAGGAAATGTTACAAAACCCATCAATCTCGGAAGAAGAAAAAGTCCTGACTATAACAAGTCAGGACCAAGGATGGATGACCCCCATAATCAACTACCTCAAAACAGGAATGCTCCCCACAGAAGAAAAGGAGGCAAAGAGATTAAAAAGGGAGGCACAGTACTACACCATCATAAACAACATCCTGCACAAAAGAGGAATCTCAACACCTTTACTAAAATGCGTGCCGACCTCCAACACAAGGGAAGTGCTAGAAGAAATACACAGCGGCATTTGTGGCAATCATCTCGGAGCATGAGCTCTCGCCTTCGTGAAGTGGGGACTCGATCTTCTCGGCCCCTTCCCACAGGGATCAGGACAAGTTAAATTCCTCATAGTAGGGGTAGATTACTTTACAAAGTGGATTGAAGCAGAGCCCCTAGCCAATGCCACCGCTCAGAGAAGTCGGAAATTCTTATATAGAAACATTGTCACAAGGTTCGGGGTTCCATATTCAATAACCACAGACAATGGCACTCAATTCATAGATGCAGGCTTCAGAAAACTAGTAGCTGACTTGAATATAAAGCACCAGTACACCTCCGTTGAACACCCACAAGCCAATGGACAGGCTGAAGCTGCTAACAAAGTCGTATTGGCCGGATTAAAACAGAGATTACAAGACGCAAAGGGAGCCTGGGCGGAGGAGCTTCCACAACTCCTATGGGCATATCGAACAACGCCACATTCCACCACGAAGGAATCCCCCTTCCGATTAGCATACAGAATAGAGGCGATGATTCCAGTAGAGATTGAGGAAGGGTCGCCTAGAGTAGTTCACTACAATGAGGGAGCAAACTCCCAACTTCAGAGAGAAGAGCTCGACTTGTTACCCGAAATCCAAGAAAGAGCTCGGATCAGGGAAGAAGCTCTAAAGCGCCGAATGGCTTCCAGATATAATCAAAAGGTAGTGCCAAGAAGTTTTGCAGAGAATGATCTCATCCTAATCCGAAATGATATTAGAACAACTCAACCAGGAGAAGGAAAGCTGGCAGTAAACTGGAAAGGACCCTACCGAGTTGTAAAAGTACTTGGAAAGGGCTACTATAGACTGTCAGAACTCGATGGATGAGAGCTTCCCAGGTCATGGCACGCCTGCAACCTAAGAAGGTACTACAGTTAAAAAAGACAAAGGATCTCAACATTTGATGCACTCTTTTTCCTGAAAAGGTTTTTTAATGAGGCACCAAGTTGAGATTTAGACAATCCCATATGTATATATTCGCAGTTTTTCCTTTAAATAAAATATATTAGATATTCTACAAAGATTTCAAGATGCATTAATCTGAAGCATTCATCGTCCGATTATAAAGCAACAGATTGGCAGAAAGTAAAAAACAATTTCACTGCACGATCACGATAAAGATAACCGTCCGATAAAGGTGAAAACGTGATTCACCCAAAAGACGATTTAGAGATGACAACGAATTTCTACAAATCGGCAAAGATGAACACAGAATAATGTAAGAAGTTATCGAAAGTGATCTAAAAAAAGAACCTGACGAGGTCTTACGGATCGCTAAAATAATAACTTAAGGACTGGTCGAATGAACCAAGTCAACCCAAGTTATAAGTAAACCCTGGAAAGAGGTCTGGCCAACCCTATTAAAGAGGATTACTTTAACTTAGAAGGGCCTGACATAACAAAGTCAGCCCAAAATAAAAAGTTATACAAGTAGTCCCTAAAAGAGATCTGACAAAGATCCAAGAAAGAGGACTACAAAAGATAACTTAAAGGAGACCGACATAACCAAGTCGAACTCCTATCACTAAAAAGTTATACAAGTAGTCCCTGAAAGAGATCTGACAAAGATCTAAGAAAGAGATCTGACAAAGATCCAAGAAAGAGGACTACAAAAGATAACTTAAAGGAGACCGACATAACCAAGTTGGACTCCTATCACTAAAAAGTTATACAAGTAGTCCCTGAAAGAGATCTGACAAAGATCCAAGAAAGAGGACTACAAAAGATAACTTAAAGGAGACCGACATAACCAAGTCGGACTCCTATCACTAAAAAGTTATACAAGTAGTCCCTGAAAGAGATCTGACAAAGATCCAAGAAAGAGGACTACAAAAAATAACCTAAAGGAGACCGATATAACCAAGTCGGACTCCTACCACTAAAAAGTTATCAAAGTAATCCCTGAAAGAGACCTGACAAAGGTCCAAGAAAGAGGATTACAAAAATAACTTAAAAGGGGACCAGCGTAAAAGAACCACCAAGAAACAAGTTGGACCCATAAGTCACAACCTCAAAGGATCCATGCTACAAACAATAAAACAAAGAAATCCGAGGAGGTCGAGATACAAGATTTCAAACATCAATAGAAAACTGAAAAGATGCCAAGTCAAAAAACTACCTCTATTACTCCAAAAAAGTTATAAGGCCCCGGAAGGCTACCAAAACCTACCGTGAAGGGATAGCGAGCTACCTTTTGTTTTTCAAAATAAAAAGTTGCTAAACAAGCAACTAGGAAATGTCAGCAATTAAATAAAAAGTTTTAAAAAGCCCACAAGTCTGGCCAACTACATATCAAGAAAGAGATCAGCAAACATCAGAAGCCTTCTTGGCAGCATCAGGGCAAGGAGAAGGAAGACGAGTCTGAATCGGCACTGCGTCCACAGTCCCATCCTCCCGGTTCAGAATCTGGCAATCCGAGTCGGGCACAATCGGAGGAGCAGAAGAGGTCGACACTTTGGCAGAGGACACAGGAGGAGGATCAGCATCATCATCACCATCGTCATCAGGGACAATCTTGCCATCCCTGACAACATTGTCCAGGCTGAAAGGGGTGAGATCGGCCTCGGGAGCAATGACCCGAACTTGCTCCTTCAAGTTCTCGTAAGCAACAGTCACGCTGCCAACGAGATGACCTTGGAGCTCAGAATAATCTTCCCGGGCATTATTCAACTCCTCCCTCAGGCGCATCACCTCCCGATAAGTCGTAACGTAACTCTCCTTATGCATCAAGGCTGTGTCCTTGGCCAACCTCAAAGAAGCTGCCAGTGAAAGGGAACTCGCCTTCTCATTCTCTAGATCCTTCTCCAACTTGGTCACCTTTAATTCAAGCTCCTCCTTCAGCCCCTTCATCCGGTCAAACTCCTGCTTTGCCTCCTCCATAAATGCCTTGGTAGCATGGAGAGGAAGATTTTGAGCAGTCCGGTATATAGCAGCCACCATAAACGCCATCTGTACGTGATTTCGGGCCATAAATTCCAAATGATGAAGGATGGACACATCGTCCATTGAGAGGGTACCATAAGGACCGATTTGCTGATCCACAAATTCAATGGCATTAAAATCGGGAGCGTTGAGGTCGAAAGGCTCAGCTGTTTTTTGTTTTTTATTGGGAGGAGCAACGGAAGGAGCAACAAAACAGATGGAGCGGCAGAAGTAGGATGAGGATCCACCAATCGGACTCGGGGTGTAGGGATCACCTTCTTCACTCCAGGGGAACTCGGCACGGATGGCTTCTCGCGCACTTGGGAGGACCCCTCCCCAGCCGCCTTGGCCATAATATTTCTGGTAGCAGTCGCCCTCTGCGCCCTCTTAAAAGCTTTCATGGATTCATTGTTCTTCATTGCCTCTGCAAATAAAACAGAAATCAAGCTACAAGTCGGGTAAGTCGGAAAGACAGCTACAAGCAACATAAACAGATAATAAAAGATACCCAGTTCAATTTGAAGAAGAGCAGGATTGGTTAGAAATTTCTTTGTGTCAAGATGGGGAGGTTGACCCCAGCGTTCTTCCAAGACAGTCACAAAAGCTCGCTCAGCCTCATCTAACATTTCCCACGAATATCTGGAGACCCTCACATCTTTTTGCCATTCCAAAGGAAAAGCAGGTTCGTCATTTTCATCCAGAAAAAAGGGCCGAACTCCTTCAACAGCTCGGACCTTGAAAAAGTAGTTTTTAAAATCTCGAAATGACTCATCAAACATGGAAAAGACCTTCTTTCCTTGGGTAGAACGAAAGGAGACCCAAGCCGACTTTTTTTTTACTACACCAGGCTTAGTCAAGACAAAAAGATAGAAAAAGAGAGATTGGGAAGCAGGAATACCAAAACCATTGCACAACAATTGGAAAATTTTTATGAAACCCCAAGAATTGGGGTGAAGTTGAGAGGGGGCAACATTACAGGACCATAACAAGTCAGTTTCAAATTGAGTAAAAGGAAGGGTAATACCCAGCGTACCGAAGAAAAAATCATAAACATAAAAGAAAGGGCGATCATCAACAACCCGAGTAGAAAAGTAGACTCTCTCGTCAGAAGAATGAGGAATAAGCTCGTAGTTCTTCTCATCACTGGATTTACTACAAACACTATGAAATTGCCTAAGCTGCGCATAAAACTCAGAATCAACCAAAGAGACACACATAAAAACCATTGAGTTCACCCAATCGGCTATACCCTCAGGAACCTGGGAAGGCATCTCTACAACGTTATTTCGGGAAGACATGAGGCCAACTAAATCCTACAAAAGAAAAGAAGAAAGGATTACTCAAAAAACATCTCGGACAAGAGGCAAAACATCTCGACGGGCGAATACACAGAAAAGGAAAAACCCCAAGACTCAAACTAAAAGTCCCGGGGCATCCTTTGGAGGCAGTAACAAAGCAAGGAGAAAGACAAAACACAAACAAAATAGAAAGTCATATTCCTACAGTCTATCAGCAAGAAATAAACATACCAGGCAAAAAGAGTCAAAGATGCAACCTTTTTTCAGAATCAAACAAAATTATCAATCCAAAGCTTCAAAATCAAAAGCATTTCACAACATGCAAAAGCCCTAAAGGTATCAAGCAGCGGGAAAAGCGAAAAAGACCATGCAAAAGACGAAGAAATTACGAGACGCACAGTGATCAGGCATAGCAAAAAGCAGAAAAGATCCAAACTTTTCCCAACCAAGATAAAAACTTTCTCAAAAGAGACACAAAATGGCGTAGAGGGAGGAAGAAAGAAGAACCAAATCTGGGAAAATGAGAGAAAGCTGCAGAGGAGCGGAAGGCAAAATCCAGAATCACCCCTTCTACCACGAAAAAAGCGAAGTCACAAAGCAACGTCGCTAGGCTGAAACGCGAAAACTATAGGCGGAGGCTTCAGAAAAGTCAAAAGGAAAAAGTTGAAAGTGAGAAAGTAAAGGGAGAAGTTACGAAGAGGAAGTGAAGAAGAGAAACCGTTTCTGATCGAGAAATTCAAAATAAAAACCAAGAGAAAATGAAGGCAATTAATGCCAATTAAACGCTGATATTAAAACAGCTTGCGTTCCCAAAAAGCGCTGATATAAAAGCGTGCGATTTTAGAGAAAAACGTTCTACATTCAAAAGCTGCTACAAAAAGGAGTCGACAAAATGCTTGAGTTCGGTTTCACAAGAGAAGGACCGAAGTCAAGGACTCGACCTCGATAAAGAAGACCGAGCTCAAGCAGGGGCACTGTTCATACCCTGGGTCGAGCTATCCGACTTGGGATGATCGACGACAAAGCGACCAACCTCTATAGGTCAAGCGGACCGACTTCTTCATAAAGAACTCGGCCGAGTCAACGAGAGAGCCCAATAAAGGGCCCGGGTAGAGGAACACGACTCAAATCCTAAGGCAGCTCAAGCCTATAGGGATAAAGGCGGTTCCGTTGAAGATACGCTAACCTCAACTCAAGGATAAAAGATAAGGTAAGATAACTAACTTATCTTATCCAAAAGGTCACATCTCACCATTATAAATACACTGGAGCACCCAGGTATAACTCATACTCTGATTCTACTCAATACCTGCTTAATACCCTTGCTAACTTAAGCATCGGAGTCCCTTGCAGGTACCCCCCACCCTCCGGGGACAAAAGAATTAGCACCACCACCAAGTTCAACAAGTCAGACACAACAGCTCCGGCCGTCTCCCACCAGCCAGACACGTTAGCACCGACCCGTACAGAAGATCTCATCCGAGATCGACCTCCAGTTTCAGGTAACCCTCGGAACAGGCGGCCTTGTCCAGATTCCTAGCAGGGTCAGCAATAAGATCCCTCCCCTTCTACGCTACCTTAAGGAAGGGAAAAAACTTCGAGTGGACAACGGAATGTGAACAAGCCTTCCGAGACTTTAAAGAATTCCTGGGATAGCCCCCCATCCTATCTCGACCATGAAAGGGAGAACCACTCATACTATACCTCGCTGTAGGAAGTAGGGCAATAGCCTCAGCACTAATTAGAGTAGATGAAGAGGGACAACAACCCGTCTACTTCATTAGTAAAGCACTACAGGGGGTCAGAGCTGAACTACCAGAGAATAGAGAAGTTTGCCTATGCCTTGATACTCACATCCCGACGACTTCGCCCATACTTCCAAGCGCACACCATCAAAGTTCGGACCAACCAAGCCATAAAAGGGATACTGCAGAAAACAGATCTAGCAGGAAGAATCCTACAGTGGGCAATCGAGTTGTCCGAGTTCGACCTCCAATACGAGGCACGAACAGCCATCAAATCACAATACCTAGCCGACTTCATTGCAGAATTCACAGACACCACAGAAATCCCCATAGAGTGGAATATATATGTGGACGGTTCCTCAAATAAAGCCGGAAGCGGTGCAGGTGTGATAATCGAAAGCAACCAAGGAACCCAACTTGAGCTTTCCCTGAAATTCGGATTCCCGGCCTCAAACAACCAGGCGGAATACGAAGCGTTATTAGCTGGTTTGAAGCTGGCTAGGAAAGTTGGAGCTCAGAAACTCAACATCTACAGTGACTCACAAGTCGTTACCTCACAAATAACGGGAAGCTACCAAGCCAAAGATCCTACCATGAAAAATATTTGGATAAAACCAAAGAACAGCTCGGACAACTTGGAGAATATAGGATCTACCATATACCCCGCGAGTAAAATGCCCGAGCTGATGCGCTCTCAAAGCTAGCCAGCACCAAACCAGGGGGCAACAATAAAAGCCTCATCCAGGAAATACTACAGAACCCATCAATATCGGAAGAAGAAAAAATCCTAGCCATAACAGGTTGGGATCAAGGATGGATGACACCCATAATTAACTACCTCAAAACAGAAGCATTTCCCACAGATGAAAAGGAGGCAAAGAGGTTAAAAAGGGAGGCACAGTACTACACTATCATAAACAACATCCTATACAAAAGAGGGATCTCAACACCATTGTTAAAATGCGTCCCGACATCCAATACAAAGGAAGTCTTGGAAAAAGTACACAGTGGCATTTGTGGCAATCATCTCGGAGCACAAGCTCTCACCAAAAAAGTACTCCGGGCAGGATTCTATTGGCCAACTATACGAAAGGAAGCTACAGAATTTGTAAAGACATGTCCACCATGTCAGAAGCATGCCAACTTTCACATCACCCCGCCAGAGAAACTCATTGGCGTGACCTCACCCTGGCCATTTGCAAAATGGGGACTCGATCTTCTCGGATCCTTCCCACAGGGATCGGGACAAGTAAAATTCCTCAGAGTAGGAGTAGACTATTTCACGAAATGGATCAAGGCAGAACCCCTAGCCAATGCCACTGCTCAAAGAAGCCGGAAATTCCTATATAGGAACATCATTACAAGGTTTGGGGTCCCATACTCCATT
>NC_029774.3:103404804-103417506 GCF_000817695.3 Arachis duranensis | reverse complement strand
TCAGAAAGTTAGTGGCCGACTTGAATATAAAACACCAGTTCACCTCCGTCGAACATCCCCAAGCCAATGGACAAGCCGAAGCGGCCAACAAAGTCATATTGGCCGGGTTGAAGCGTAGACTGTAAGAAGCAAAGGGGGCTTGGGCCGAGGAACTTCCACAAGTCCTATGGGCGTATCGGACGACCCCCATTCTACCACGAACGAATCACCATTCTGACTAGCATACGGAGTGGAGACAATGATTCCAATAGTGGTCGAGGAAGGATCTCCCCGAGTAGTCCACTACAATGAGCAAACAAATTCTCAACTCCAAAGAGAAGAGCTTGACCTACTTCCAGAAATCCAAGAAAGAGCTCGGATCAGAGAAGAAGCACTAAAGCGACGAATGGCTTCCAGGTATAATCAGAGGGTAGTGCCAAGAGATTTCACGGAGAATGATCTCATCTTATTCCGAAATGATATTGGAACAACTCGACCTGGAGAAGGAAAGCTGGCAGCTAATTGGAAAGGACCCTACAGAGTCACAGAAGTACTTGGGAAGGGCTACTACAGACTGTCCGAACTCGAGGGACGAGAACTCCCCAGATCATGGCATGCCTATAACCTAAGAAGGTACTATAGTTAGATAAAGGTCTCATCACAAGACGCACTCTTTTTCTTGAAAAGGTTTTTTAATGAGGTGTCAAGATAGAGATTTAATTTGACTTAAGGGTATGAAAAACTCCCGCCTGTATATATTTGCACTTTCTTTAAATAAAAATACATTTCAAATATTCTACAAATGCTCAAGACGCATTAATCTGAAGCATTCATCGTCCGATTATAAAGCAACAGATCGAACAAGAAGTGAAGAACAGATTCACTATACGATCTTGATATGAATAATCAACCGACAAAGGTGAAAACGCGATTCACCTAAAGGTCGATTAAACCAGGACAGAAACCACAATCTACAAATCGGCAAAAGATGAACAGAGAATAATGCAAGAAGTTATCGAAAGTGATCCCGAAAAAGAACCTGACGAGGTCTTATGGATTGCTATATAATAACTTAAAAAAGACTGGCCGAATATTAAAAAATCGGATCAAACCAGTCCAAGTTATCAGCAAATCCCTGGAAAGAGGTCTGGCCAACCCTATTAAAGAGGAATTGCTATAACTTAGAAGAGATCAACCTAACGAAGTCGGTTTCCTACAAAACAAGTTGTAAAAGTAATCCCTGAAAGAGACCTAACAAAGGTCCAAGAAAGAGGATTACAAAAACAACTTAGAAGAGATCGACCTAACAAAGTCAGTTTCCTACAAAACAAGTTGTAAAAGTAATCCCTAAAAGAGACCTAACAAAGGTCCAAGAAAGAGGATTACAAAAACAACTTAAAAGAAGATCGACCTAACGAAGTCGGTTTCCTACAAAACAAGTTGTAAAAGTAATCCCTAAAAGAGACCTAACAAAGGTCCAAGAAAGAGGATTACAAAAACAACTTAGAAGAAGATCGACTTAACGAAGTCGGTTTCCTACAAAACAAGTTGTAAAAGTAATCCCTGAAAGGGACCTAGCAAAGGTCCAAGAAAGAGGATTACAAAAACAACTAGGAAAAGATCGACCTAATGAAGTCGGTCTCCTACAAAGATAAGTTATAAAAGTAATCCCTTAAAGAGACCTGGCAAAGGCCCAGAAAAGAGGATTACAAAAATAACTTAGAAGGGAACCAACATAAAGAAATCGGTTATAAGGCGCTAAAAATACAAAACAAAAGCGAGGAAACCGAAAAACGAGTTGGACCCCCCACAAGTCACGACCTCAAAAGGAACCAAGCTACAAACAAAAGTATGAATGCAATCTAAAGAGGCCAAGCAGCAAGATTCCAACAGACACCCTGCCAAAGCACAATGAAAGCATAGTATGATAAAGCTTCAAAGAGGCCACCGAAGTCAACCTCAGAGAAAGCATTTTGTTTTCAAAATAAAGTTGCTAAAAATAGCAACTAGAGTATCAACAGTCAACAAAATATCATTCACAAAAACAAGTCCAAAAGCCCACAATTGGGCTATTTACACAAATATTCAGAAAAAATATCAGCTAAGATCGGGAGCCTTCCCGGCAGCATCAGTACGGGAAGAAGGAGGGCGAGTCTGAAGGGGCACAGCATCTACAGTTCCATCATCCCGGTTCAGAATCTGGCAATCCGGATCAGACATAACGGGAGGAATCGAGGAGGTCGACACCTTAAGAGAAGGCATTGGGGGAGGGTCAGCATCATCATCATCCTGGTCATCAGGGACAATTTTACCATCCCTCACAACATTGTCCAGGCTGACAAGAGTCAAGTCGGCATCAGGGGCAACAATTCGGAACTGCTCTATTAGGTTCTCGGAGGCAGTAGTTACGCTGCCCACAAGGTGACCCTGAAGCTCGCCATAATTAGCCCGAGCAGTTTCCAACTTATCCCGGAGGTGCATTAATTCCCTATAAGCTGAGACATAGCTATCCTTATGCTTCAGGGCCATGTCCTCAGCCAACTTCAAAGAAGCAGCCAGGGCAATAGAGCTGGCCTTCTCACCCTCCAGCTCCTTCTCCACCTTCACCAACTTCACCTCCAACTCCTCCTTCAGACCCTTGATTTGATCAAATTCCGACTTGGCCTCCACCATGAAAGATTTTTGTGGCATGAATCGGAATCCCCTAAACTGTTCGGAAAATA
The DNA here is from genome assembly GCF_000817695.3 of Arachis duranensis. Lineage (NCBI taxonomy): Eukaryota > Viridiplantae > Streptophyta > Magnoliopsida > Fabales > Fabaceae > Arachis > Arachis duranensis. The sequence goes on along the minus strand of NC_029774.3, from coordinate 103,414,804 downwards.
GCCGCACCCATATGAGCCATCTTCACACTACTTTTGGTGATAAAATCCAGATGCTGAAGAAGAGACACATCGTCCATGGAAAGCCCACCATGGGGGGCAATTTGCTGGTCAACAAACTCGATAGTATCAAAGTCCGGGGCATCCAGGTTGAAGGGCTCGGATGTCTTTTGCTTTTTTAAGGGAGGGACACTAGAAGTAGCGGCAGAAGTCTGAGGAGGATCGACCTGATGAAACCGAGGAGTAGGAATTACTTTCCTCGGCCCAAGGGAACTCGGCACAAGGAGGCTTCACTGGGACCTGTGACGATCCCTCGCCGGCCACCTTGACCGAGATGTTCAGAGCAGCAGTTGCCTTCTTTGCCCTTTTGAAGGCCTTCATGGAGTCGTTGTTCTTTGACATCTCTACAAATACTGAATTAGCCACAGCAAAGCGTTACAGTCACAAACAAGAGGAGAAAAAATTAAGAAGCAAATATAAAAGGCAAGTCAGACAAATACCCAAAAGAGTCTGAACCAAGGACGGGTCATTCAAAAATCTTTTGGTATCAAGATGGGGTGGTTTCCCCCACAGATCCTCAAGAACAACAACAAAAGCATGCTCAACATCATCAAGCATCTCCCAGGTATAGCGAGACACTCTCACATCCCTCTGCCACTCCAGAGGGAAAGAAGGTTCATCATTTTCATCAAGAAAAAAAGGGGGGCCCCCTCGACAGCACAAACCTTAAAGACATAATTCTTGAAGTCCTTGAAGGACTCATCATACATAGCAAAAACTTTGTGGCCCTGGGTGGACCTGAAGGAAACCCAAGAAGCTTTCTTTTTTGAAGAACCGCCAGGCTTGGCGGAAACAAACAAATAAAGGAAAAGAGTCTGGGAAGGTGTTACATCTAATTCATGGCAGAGAAGTTGAAAAATTTTAATAAAACCCCATGAATTGGGGTGAAGCTGGGATGGAGCAATATTACACGACCACAACAGGTCGGTCTCAAAAGCAGTAAAAGGAAAGGTAACGTTCAATTGGCTGAAGAAGTATTCATAGGCATTGGAGAAGGGACGCTCCCTCTCAATGGAAGTCGGAAAACAAACCCTCTCATCAGAATCAGGAGCAATAAGCTCGTAATCCTCAAACAGATCCTATGGCGCTTCCTCAGCTCTATGCAAAACTCAGCATCCACAATAGAAACACACAACAAAACAAGGGAGTCCAGCCAATCGGACATCCCCTCGGGAACTCTGGAAGACATCTCTACAATGTTATTGCGAGAAGACATGAGGCCAACTAATCCTACAAGTAAGAAAAGAAGATGGGGTTACTAAAAACATCTCGGACAAGGGAGAAAACAACTCAATACAATACAGGCGAAACAAACAGAAAAGGAAAACCCCAAGACTCAAACCAAAAGCCTTAGGGCATCCTTTGGAGGCAATAATCAAGTAAGGTTTCTAGGAAAATCTACAGCTCCTACCCCAGCATTTCTCAAATAAGGAAAAGACTTCAAACAAGCAAGCATTTTCAGAAGCATAAAGTCATCACAGTTTACCAAGAAAAAAGTATTCCCAAACGTCAAAGCGCGCCAAGTAGAAATCATTAAAGGTACAAGCTTTCTCAAAATCAGAAATAAAAAGCAGCAAACTCCAAAAGAAAACTGAAGATGGAAGACGGAATCTGGGGATGCCTCCTCACAAGCAAAGGAAAGAACGAGAACAAAGGGTAATGTCGCAGGGAGAAACACGAAACTCCAGGTGAAAATAGAAGCTCCAGAAACGCCAAAACGACGCCGCAAAAACAGAAGAGTGGAGAGAGTGGAGAAAAGAAGTTATGAAAAAGGCGAAAGAAGAGAAACCGTTTCTGGGCTTTCAAAATCAAAATAAAGAGCCAAAAAGGGAAACGGGGCAATTAATGCTAAAATTAAGGAAAGCATTAAACCCTCACACATTCCCAAAGCGCCGATATAAAAGCGCGCACTTTTTTAGTGGAAACGTTCTACATTCAAAAGCTGCTACAAAGGAATCGACAAAATGCTTGAGTTTGGCTTCACCAACAAAGGACCGAAGTCAAGGACTCGACCTCAAAAAGAAGACCGAGCTCAAGCAGGGGCACTGTTCATACCCTGGGTCGAGGTATCCGACCCGGGATGTTCGAACAGACAAAGTGACCGACCTCTTCAGGTCAGGACAACCCGACCTCTTCCCAATGAACTCGGTCAAGTCCCCAGGAAAGCCTAGAGAAGGGCCCAAATAGAGGAACATGCCTCAAATCCTAAGGCGGCCCCAAGCCTACAGAGAGAAGGGCGGTTCCCTTGAAGATAAGATGACCTCACTTAAAGATAAGATAAAGATAAGATAAGATAACTAACTTATCTTATCCATCGAAGGCCACATCTCACCATTATAAATACACTGGAGCACCCAGGTATAACTCATACTCTGATTCTACTCAATACCTGCTTAATACCCTTGCTAACTTAAGCATCGGAGTCCCTTGTAGGTACCCCCCACCCTCCGGGGACGAAGGATCAGCAGCACTTTCAGTCCCACAAGTCGGACACACCAGCTCCGACCGTTATACACTTGCCGGGCACGTCGGCTCCGACCAACACTGAAGATCTCGACCGAGATCGACCTACAGTTACAGGTAACCCTCGGAACAGCCTTGTTCCTCAATCAATGGGATCCCCAGATGTGCTGGTTGTGCTTCAGTGCTTGTTTCTTCCTTTAGTATCTCACATTGATCTTTCCTTGGTTCATTATTCTCTTGATCTGTTTCTGACATTGAAGGTGAGTTGTTCATCATGGATCCTCAGAATTAGCTCCCCTCGCTCTACATTTATGAGTGCTCTGGCTGTAGCTAGGAATGGTCTTCCCAATATGATTGGGTGAGTGTGACTCTCTTCCATGTCCAATATGACAAAGTCTGTTGGGAGGAAGTATTTCCCAACCTTTACCAACACGTTTTCCACCACTCTTATTGCTTGTTTTTGAGTTTTGTCAGCCAGCCTGATGACTACATCTGTGGGCATTATCTCATTGATCTGCAGCCTCTTCATAAGGGATAAGGGCATTAAGTTGATGCTTGCTCCCAAATCGCAGAGTCCTTTATCAAACATGGTTTCTCCTATGGCACAGGGAATGTAGAAACTCCATGGGTCCTTTCTTTTTGTAGGCAACTCTGGTTGAATGAGAGCACTACACTCCTTATTCATCACTATAGTTTGGCCTCCCTTGAGTGAGCTTTTCCTGGGAAGCAGCTCCTTCATATACTTGATGTATGCCGACATTTGTTGGAGGGTCTTGATGAATGGTATGTTTACATGGAGGGATGCAAACAAATCAAGAAACCTTGAGTATATTCTCTTCTCCACAGCACCATTGAGTAATTGGGGAAAGGGTACATAAAGTCTCAGCAACTCCTGTTGTGAGATTTTGGGTTCTTGGTGATCTTTTTCTTGCTTCTCTACTGAGATATCTTCAGGTTGTTCTGACAGCTTGTTTGGTTCGTCCTTGGTCTCCTGATAACTTATAGTGACCATCTTGCAATCTTCCCATCTTACTTTCTTTGTTTTTCCTCTCGGATTTTTCTCCGTATCACTTGGGAATCCATCTGTAGGTTTGGGAATCTGCTCAGAGAGATAACCTACTTAAGATTCCAACCTCTTGATGGTGTCTCCCTGGTTCTTAAAGTTGGCTTGCACTTCCTCCTTGAACACCTTGTTGTCTTGAATCTCTTTCCATATGCTTTCAAGTAAGTTCTCAATCCTTGAGAGTCTGTCATCAGAAGGTGATGGTGAGTTGAGATTTGAGGGATGAGAATGGTTAGGTTGGCTTTGGTATAGGTGTTGAGAGGGGTTGTTATGTGAGTGTTGATATGGTCTAGGTGTGGCATGTTGGTGAACTATGTTGCTAGGATTTGGACGTCTTTGATCTTAGCTTTGATCTTGTTGATTTCCCCATCCAAAGTTGGGGTGATTTCTCCATCCAGAATTGTAAGTTTTAGAGTATGGATCATGGACTTGTCTAGGTGAATTTCCCACATAGTTGGCTTGCTCCCAGTCACCTTCTTCTCCTATGTTTACTCTTTCTTGAGTTGGTGATGAGGTGATGGCTGCTGCAACTTGGTTCTCTTCCACCTTCTTGGTAAGATATGCTAGCTACTTGGTGATCATCTTGTTTGGGCTAACAGTGCATCCATGTGGTTCAGCTCCATTACTCCTCGAGTGTTACTTCTTTCAGAGGCATAGAAGTAGTCATTCTCAGCAACTGTTTTAATGACATCTATGGCTTCTTCAATGGTTTTCTTCTTGTTTAAAGAACCTCCTGATGAATGATCTACAGCCTTCTTGGACTCATAGGAAAGACCTTCATAGAAGATGTGAAGTTGAACCCACTCATTAAACATCTCTGATGGGCATCTCCTTGTTAGATCCTTGAACCTTTCCCAAGCTTCATAAAGTGTCTCTCCATCTTGCTATCTGAACGTCTGCACTTCAGTTCTCAGCCTATTGATCCTTTGAGGGGGGTAAAACCTTGCCAAAAACTTGTTCACTACCTCTTCCCAATTAGTCAAGCTCTCCTTTGGAAAGGATTCAAGCCACTTGGATGCCTTGTCCCTGAGTGAAAACTGGAACAAGAGCAACCTATAGACATCGGGGTGGACTCCATTGGACTTCACCGTGTCACAAATCCTCAAGAAGGTGGTCAAGCATTGGTTAGGGTCTTCTTGAGCACCTCCTCCAAATGAGCAATTATTTTGCACCAAAGTGATGAGCTGGGGTTTTAGCTCAAAATTAGTTGCATGTATGGTGGGTTTCTGAATGCTGCTCCCACAGTTTCCAAGATTATGATTGATATAGGATCCTAAGACCCTCCTTTCTTACCCAGCACGGTTGGCATGGCCTTGATTATGAGCCTCCTCTTCATGGTTGTTCTCCAAATTCTCTTCCATGTTGGGTTCGAAGTATTCTTCCTCTTCTTCAGCACCTACTACTTTCTTTCCTCTTGCTTCCCTCCTTAATCTAAGGAAGGTCCTCTTAGGTTCAGAATCAAAGGAAGTTGAAGCCCCGCTTCTTCTCCCTGTCATACAATCAACAAGGCACAAGCAAGGAAATAAATGCAGAAACTATTCTTGTAAAAAAAATGCTGTTAGTGTGAGTGATGCAATATATCAAATAGTTAGTGGGCGAGTGAAAAAGATTATAAACAACTAGAATAAAAGGGTTAAAGGGATGGGAAGAAAAACAACTGAAACTGAAAGTAAATTGCTCAAACAGAAATTTAAATCAGCAGAATGAAAAATGCTTAATCTAGTTATCCTCCAACTTAATCATTGTTGATACAAAATCAATCCCCGGCAACGGCGCTATAAACTTGATGCACGGAAAATTCGTCTCGTAACAAATTTCCTTCGGCAAGTGTACCGTGTTGTCGTCAAGTAAAAACTCACTATAGAGTGAGGTCGAATCCCACAGAGATTGATTGATCAAGCAACTTTAATTAGAGGAATGTTCTAGTTGAGCGAATCAGAATTTGATTTGAGATTTGCAGAAAATTAAATAGCGGAAAAGTAAATAGCAAAAAAAGTAAATGCTAAAAATAAAGAGCTGAATGTAAATGGCATAAAGTAAATTGCAGAATCTTAAATAGGAATTGGGGAAATGCTCATAAAAGTAAATGGCAGAAATTAAAGAGAATGGGTAAGATCAGAAATGGGGAGTTCATTGGGCTTAGGAGATGTTGCATTCTCCAGATCAAATTCATTTTCATCTTTTCCTCAATCAATGCATTCATTGATCTCCTTGGCAATCTTAAGTGATCGAATTCCAATTCCTTGGTAATCCAATCTCTCAAATCTTGATCAATAGCCAATTCCTTGGTCAATTGCTCATGAGAAGAGATGAAGTATGGTCACTTATTATACCACATGCATTCCCAAATCAAGTATTGGTAGGATTATAGTCACATATCCATCCAAACCCAATTTGGTCCAGCATGAGAAAGCATTTCTAGCATGATCTCTTCATTCCTCTTCCAAGGTTCCGAAGAGATCCAAGTATGAATAGCTTCTTTTCCAAGATAATTGATGACATGTCACCATGTCATGTTTTTCTACGCTTTTTCATACAAGAAATTGATGATTTGTGCTTAAATATTGAATGCTTTTATGCTTAATTGGTATATTTCTTTGATCTTTTAATTTTATAAATCTTGTAGGAAATAAGAAGAAAAAGAAGCAAAGAAGCACAAAATAAGCTAAAAAGGAGAAAAAAAGAGCTTTGGGGAACACTTTGAAGTTGGAGCACACTTTGGAGCCTTAGGCCACGCTTTTAAAAACGTGGCCCATGACCAAATTAAAGGAAAAATTGCAATCAGCACACAAAGCTCCGCTCATGCCAAGAGCAGAGCATCATCCTGATGCATTTTCAACTTGGAAGCAAAATTTTGGCTAAGTTAAAACCTGGGCGCTCACAGCATGACCATGCCTCCTTCAAAGGGCTATAACTTGAGCTACAGATGTCTAATTGATGTGCTTCCAGTTGCGTTGGAAATCTGACATTCGGAGCTTTCCAACGATGTATGGCAATCCATATTTGACATGAAATTGAGGCACTAATGAAATGCATCTTTAAGGGCCAAAAACAAGCAAAAATAGACCAAAGTGCAACCACCAAGATTCGAAGAGGGAGCCTCACTCCAAGGCAAAGAGACGCTTCTAATAGCGCTCACTTGGAGAGCACAGCGCTCACTTGGAGAGCATTGTCATGCTCTCTTCATAAAAATTCAAGGAAAATCTTTTCTCCAAATGTTTTCACCAAGGCTTGAACTTGGGACCTCCCCTTGGAAGCCAATGCTCAGCTCACAAGGTGAGCAGAGCGCTACTCATGAGTGCACACAAACATGCTTGACACGGTCCAGAGAAGGAAGGCGCGCATCATGACATGGCCAAGGCGCGCTACAAGGGATCTCCAACATAAGCTCCAATGCTCTGCTCCCCACTTGAGCTGAGCATCCTCCTGGGAGCAATTTTTACATGGGCCAAAAATTCAATAAAAATCCAATTTAATTCAATTCTTCTCCAAATTGAATCAAGGCCAACCAAACCCATTTCTCCTCAAATCCAAAGCAAGCAAAGCCCACATCATCACTCAAAGGCACAAGAACAAGCTATAATTAGTATTTTCATTTAATTTGTTTTTCATTTCAATTTCATTTTGTAAAAAGCCTATATAAAGCACCATTTTCATCTTTGTTAGAGGAGTTGGCTCTAATAGAGAGCATTGGTAGGGAGTTCCACTAGGGAGTAGTAGGATTAGAGAACTCTCTCTTTAATTTTCATTTCTGTTTTAAATCTTGGATTGAGAGTGGAAGGAATTCTGTTTTCATTCTTGATGAGCGGATAATTTATACGCTTTTTGGCATTGTTTTTAGTATGTTTTTAGTATATTTTAGTTAGTTTTTATTACATTTTTATTAGTTTTTAGTTAAAATTCACTTTTCTGGACTTTACTATGAGTTTGTGTGTTTTTCTGCGATTTCAGGTATTTTCTGGCTGAAATTGAGGGACCTGAGCAAAAATCTGATTCAGAGGCTGAAAAGGACTACAGATGCTGTTGGATTCTGACCTCCCTGCACTCGAAGTGGATTTTATGGAGCTACAGAAACCCAATTGGCGCGCTCTCAACTGCGTTAGAAAGTAGACATTCTGGGCTTTCCAGCAATGTATAATAGTCCATACTTTGCCCGAGATTTGATGGCCCAAACAGGCGTTCTATGTCAGCTCAAGAATTCTGGCGTAAAACGCCGGAACTGGCACAAGAATGGGAGTTAAACACCCAAACTAGCACAAAAGGCGGCGTTTAACTCCAAGAAGAGTCTCTACACGAAAATGCTTCAATGCTCAGGCCAAGCACACACCAAGTGGGCCCGGAAGTGGATTTTTATGTCAATTACTCATCTTTGTAAAACCTAAGCTACTAGTTCTCTATAAATAGGACCTTTTGTTATTGTATTAGACATCTTCGTTCTTCTGGTTCCCTCTCTGGGGCTGAAGCCAATGATCACCATTATTACTTATGTATTTTCAATGGTGGAGTTTCTACACACCATAGATTAAGGTGTGGAGCTCTGCTGTACCTCGAGTATTAATGCAATTACTATTGTTCTTCTATTCAATTCAGCTTATTCTTGTTCTAAGATATTCATTCGCACCCAAGAACATGATGAATGTGATGATTATGCGATGCTCATCATCATTCTCACTTATGAACGCGTGCCTGACAACCACTTCCGTTCTACAAGCAAACAAGGCTTGAATGTTTATCTCTTGGGTTCCTTAATCGGAATCTTCGTGGTATAAGCTAGAATTGATGGCGGAATTCAAGAGAATCTGGAAGGTCTAAACCTTGTCTATGGTATTCTAAGTAGGATTCAAGGATTGAATGACTGTGACGAGCTTCAAACTCGCGATTGTGGGGCGTTAGTGACAGACGAAAAAGAATCACTGGATTCTATTCCGACATGATCGAAAACCGACAGCTGAATAGCCGTGCTGTGACAGAGCGCGTTGAACATTTTCACTGAGAGGATGGGAGGTAGCCACTGACAACAGTGAAACCCTACATACAGCTTGCCATGGAAAGGAGTAAGAAGGATTTGATGAAGACAGTAGGAAAGCAGAGAGACGGAAGGGACAAAGCATCTCCATACGCTTATCTGAAATTCTCACCAATGAATTACATAAGTATCTCTATCTTTATTTTATGCTTTATTCATAAATCACCTATAACCATTTGAATCTGCCTGACTGAGATTTACAAGATGACCATAGCTTGCTTCATACCAACAATCTCCGTGGGATCAACCCTTACTCGCGTAAGGTTTATTACTTGGACGACCCAGTGCACTTGCTGGTGAAGCTTGGCTAGCCATGTCTAATTCCTTTAGACTGAAGCTTTAGACTAACATTGCATGATTCCTGGAATTCTTATTAAATATTTTGAATTTCTTTATTTTCTTCTCCATATAATTTTCGAAAAAAAAAAAACAAAAAAATTACAAAATCATAAAAACCAAAAATATTTCTTGTTTGAGGCTAGTGTCTCATTTTAAGTTTGGTGTCAATTGCATGTTTCTGGTCTTCTTGCATTTATCATGTGTCTTCATTGATCTTCAAGTTATTCTTGATGATTTACTTGCTCTGATCTATAAATTCTCTTGTTTTGTGTGTTTTGTTGTTTCTCATATGCATACTCAATTTGTTAGTGTCAGTAGTATACAAACTTCTAAGTTTGGTGTCTTGCATGCATTGTTTATTTGATTTTAGTTGCATTTTTATTTTTCCTCATTATTAAAAATCCAAAAAATTTTTAATTTGTGTCTTTTCAAGTCAATAATACAGAGAATTAAAGATTCAGAACATACAGCAGAGGAATTACACAGAAAAAGCTGGGCGTTCAAAATGCCCAGTGAAGAAGGAAAACTGGCGTTTAAACGCCAGCCAGGGTGCCTGGCTGGGCGTTTAACGCCCAAAAGGGTAGCGTTTTGGGCGTTAAACGCCAAAATGTATACCATTCTGGGCGTTTAACGCCAGGATGACACAAGAGGAAAGATTTTGTTTTCAATTCAAATTTTTTTCAAGTTTTCATAATTTTTCAAAATCAAATCTTTTTCAAATCATATCTTTTCAATCATATATTTTCAAAATCAATTTCTTTCCATTTTCAAAAATACTTGCTAACAATTAATGATTTGATTCAACATTTCAAGTATGTTGCCTTTTCTGTTGAGAAAGGTTTAATGTTTGAATCATATCTTTTCTTGTTAGCCAAGTCATTGATTTTAAAAATCAAATCTTTTTAAATTGTTTTTCAAATCATATCTTCTCAATCACATCTTTCTAAAACCATAACTTTTCAATCATATCTTTTTAATCACACCTTTTTCAAAATAGTTTTCAATCATATCTTTTTAATTTCTAATTTCAAAATCTTTTTCAAAAATCACTT
>NC_029774.3:103404414-103404687 GCF_000817695.3 Arachis duranensis | reverse complement strand
AATTTATTTTCGAAAATTTCTTCCCCTCTTCTCACATCCTTCTATTTATGGACTAACATGCACAATCCGAACTCTATCCCTCTTGATAAGTTCGAATTTTCTACCTCTTCCTTCTATTTTTCTTTTCCTCTTACACCTCAAGGAATCTCTATATTGTGACATAGAGGATTCCATATTTTCTTGTTTTTTTCTCTTTCACATGAGCAGGAGCAAAGCAAAAGCATTCTTGTTGAGGCTGACCCTGAACCTGAAAGGACCTTGAAGTGAAAGCTA
>NC_029774.3:103403259-103404210 GCF_000817695.3 Arachis duranensis | reverse complement strand
AAGTTCTTTCCACCTCAAAAATTGAGTAAGCTTAGAGTGGAAGTCCAAACCTTCAGACAGAAGGAAGGTGAATCCCTCTATGAAGCTTGGGAAAGATACAAACAATTGATCAGGAAGTGTCCTTCTGACATGCTTTCTGAATGGAGCATCATAGGTATCTTCTATGATGGTCTATCTGAACTGTCTAAGATGTCATTGGATAGCTCTGCTGGAGGATCTCTTCATCTGAAGAAGACGCCTGCAGAAGCTCAAGAACTCATTGAAATGGTTGCAAATAACCAATTTATGTACACTTCTGAAAGGAATCCTGTGAACAATGGGACGAATCAGAAGAAAGGAGTTCTTGAGATTGATACTCTGAATGTCATACTGGCTCGGAACAAAATATTGACTCAGCAAGTCAATACGATTTCTCAAAGTCTGTCTGGAATGCAAGCAGCACCAGGCAGTACTAAGGATGCTTCATCTGAAGAAGAAGCTTTTGATCCTGAGAACCCTTCAATGGAAGAGGTGAATTACATGGGAGAACCCTATGGAAACACCTATAATCCTTCATGGAAAAATCACCCAAATCTCTCATGGAAGGATCAACAGAGACCTCAACAAGGTTTCAACAACAATAATGGTGGAAGAAACAGGTTTAGCAATGGCAAGCCTTTTCCATCATCTTCTCAGCAACAGACAGAGAATTCTAAGCAGAGCCACTCTGACTTAGCAACTATGGTCTCTGATCTGATCAAAGCCACTCAAAGTTTCATGACTGAAACAAGGTCCTCCATTAGAAACTTGGAGGCATAAGTGGGTCAGCTAAGTAGGAAAGTTACTGAACTCCCTCCTAGTACTCTTCCAAGCAATACAGAAGAGAATCCAAAAGGAGAGTGCAAGGCCATCAACATGGCTGAATTTGGAGAGGAGGAAGAGGCAGTGAACGCCACTGAGGGAGACCTCAAC
>NC_029774.3:103396589-103403058 GCF_000817695.3 Arachis duranensis | reverse complement strand
TACCTTGGAGCAATCATGAAGCTAAATGACAAGTTATTTGGTAATGAGGCTTGGGAGGCTGAACCCCCTTTGCTCACCAAAGAACTGGATGACTTGTCTAGGCAGGAATTACCTCAAAAGAGACAGGACCTTGGGAAGTTCTCAATACCTTGTACATTAGGCACCATGACCTTCAAGAAGGCTCTGTCTGACCTAGGGTCAAGTATAAACCTCATGCCTCTCTCTGTAATGGAGAAGCTAGGGATCTTTGAGGTGCAAGCTGCAAAAATCTCACTAGAGATGGTAGACAATTCAAGAAAATAAGCTTATGGACTTGTAGATAATGCTCTGGTAAAAGTTGAAAACCATTACATCCCTGCTGATTTCATAGTCCTAGAGACTGGGAAGTACATGGATGAATCCATCATCCTTGGCAGACCCTTCCTAGCCACAGCAAAGGCTGTGATTGATGTTGACAGGGGAGAATTGATCATTCAAGTAAATGAAGAATCCTTTGTATTTCAGGCTCAAGGATATCCCTCTGTAACCATAGAGAGGAAGCATGAAGAGCTTCTCTCAAAGCAGAGTCAAACAGAGCCCCCACAGTCAAACTCTATGTTTGCTGTTGGAAGGCCACAACCAACTTCTAAGTTTGGTGTTGAACCCCCACATTCAAACTCTAAGTTTGGTGTTGGGAGGTTCCAACATTGCTCTGAGTATCTGTGAGGCTCCATGAGAGCCCACTGTCAAGCTACTGACATTAAAGAAGCGCTTGTTGGGAGGCAACCCAATGTTATATTTATCAATTTTTCCTTTGTTATTTTATGTTTTCTGTAGGTTGATGATCATGGAAAGTCACAAAATCAATTGAAAAAGCAAAAATAGAATGAAAAACAGAAAGAAAAACAGCACACCCTGGAGGAAAACCTTGCTGGCGTTTAAACGCCAATAAGGGCAGCAAATGGGCGTTTAACGCCCAGTCTGGCACCATTCTAGGCGTTTAACGCCTGAAAGGGGCACCAGACTGGCGTTAAACGCCAGGAAGGGGCAAGAAGTTGGCGTTAAACGCCAGAAATGGGCACCAGCCCGGCGTTTAATGCCAGAATTGGCATCAAGAGCATTTTTGCTCGCCACTTGGTGCAGGGATGAATTTTCCTTGACACCTCAGGATCTGTGGACCCCACAGGATCCCCCCTACCCCACCACTCTCTCTCTTTTTCACCCATTCACCAATCACCTCAACACCTCTTCCCCAAAAACCCCTCACCTATCAAATCTCACTATTCTCTTCACCACTCACATCCATCCTCTCCACCCCTATATAAACCCATCTTCACTCCTTCATTTTCACACAACCTAAACACTACTTCTCCCCCTTGGCCGAACCACAAAGCCACCTCCATCTCCTCTATTTCTGCTTCTTCTACTCTCTTCTTTCTTCTTTTGCTCGAGGACGAGCAAACCTTCTAAGTTTGGTGTGGTAAAAGCATTGCTTTTTGTTTTTCCATAACCATTTATGGCATCTAAGGCCGGAGAAACCTCTAGAAAGAGGAAAGGGAAGGCAAAAGCTTCCACCTCCGAGTCATGAGAGATAAAGAGATTCATCTCAAGGGTGCATCAAGACCACTTCTATGAAGTTATGGCCAAGAAGAAGGTGATCCCCGAGGTCCCTTTCAAACTCAAAAAGGGTCAACTTTGATCAAAGGTTGGACCAAGTCCTCATAGACATTTGTGAAGAGGGCGCTCAATGGAAGAGATATTCAAGAGGGAAGGCGGTTCAACTAAGAAGGCATGACCTCAAGCCTATCACCAAGAAAAGGGTGGAGCAAACAAGAGATCCCACTCATCATGAAATCCCTGGGATGCCTCAAGGGATGCACTTTCCTCCACAAAATTATTGGGAGCAAATCAACACCTCCCTAGGAGAATTGAGTTCCAACATGGGACAACTAAGGGTGGAGCACCAAGAACATTCCATTCTCCTCCATGAAATTAGAGAAGATCAAAGAGTCATGAGAGTGGAGCAACAAAGGCAAGGAAGAGACATTGAGGAGCTCAAGCACTCCATAAGATCTTCAAGAGGAAGAACAAGCCGCCATCACTAAGGTGGACCCGTTCTTTAATTTCCTTGTTCTTTATTTTTCTGTTTTTCGAAAATTAATGTTTATGTTTATCCATGTTTGTGTCTTATGATCATTAGTGTCTTAGTGTCTATGCCTTAAAGTTATGAATGTCCTATGAATCCATCACCTTTCTTAAATAAAATATGTTCTTAATTGAAAAAGAGTAGAATTGCATGAATTTTGAATTTTATAACAGATTAATTATTTTGATGTGGTGGCAATACTTTTGACTTCTGAATGTATGCTTGAACAGTGCATATGTCTTTTTGAATTTGTTGTTCATGAATGTTGGATCTTGAAAGAATGATGAAAAAGGATACATGTTACTGAGGATTTGAAAAATAAAAAAAATGATTCTTGAAGCAAGAAAAAGCATTGAATACAAAAAAAATTCGAAAAAAAAGAGAAAGAAAAAAGAAAAAAAGAAAAAGAGAAAAAGAAATAATAAAGTTGTGATCCAAGGTAAAAAGAGTGTGCTTAAGAACCCTGGACACCTCTAATTGGGGACTCTAGCAAAGCTGAGTCACAATCTGAAAAGGTTCACCCAGTTATGTGTCTGTGGCATGTATGTATCTGGTGGTAATACTGGAAGACAGGGTGCTTTGGGCCACGGCCAAGACTCATAAAGTAACTATGTTCAAGAATCATCATACTTAACTAGGAGAATCAATAACACTATCTGGATTCTGAGTTCCTATAGAAGCCCATCATTCTGAATTTCAAAGGATAAAGTGAGATGCCAAAACTGTTCAAAGGCAAAAAGCTAAAAGCCCCGCTCATCTAATTAATACTGATCTTCATAGATGTTTTTTAAATTCATTGCATATTCTCTTCTTTTTATCTTATTTGATCTTCAGTTGCTTGGGGACAAGTAACAATTTAAGTTTGGTGTTGTGATGAGCGGATAATTTATACGCTTTTTGGCATTTTTTAGTATATTTTAGTTAGTTTTTATTACATTTTTATTAGTTTTTAGTTAAAATTAACTTTTCTGGACTTTACTATGAGTTTGTGTGTTTTTCTGTGATTCCAGGTATTTTCTGGCTGAAATTGAGGGACCTGAGCAAAAATCTGATTCAGAGGCTGAAAAGGACTGCAGATGCTGTTGGATTCTGACCTCCCTGCACTCGAAGTGGATTTTATGGAGCTACAGAAACCCAATTGGCGCGCTTTTAACTGCGTTAGAAAGTAGACATTCTGGGCTTTCCAGCAATGTATAATAGTCCATACTTTGCCCGAGATTTGATGGCACAAACAGGCGTTCTAAGTCAGCTCAAGAATTCTGGCGTAAAACGCCGGAACTGGCACAAGAATGGGAGTTAAACGCCCAAACTGGCACAAAAGCCGGCGTTTAACTCCAAGAAGAGTCTCTACACGAAAATGCTTCAATGCTCAGCCAAGCACACACCAAGTGGGCCCGGAAGTGGATTTTTATGTCAATTACTCATCTTTGTAAAACCTAAGCTACTAGTTCTCTACAAATAGGACCTTTTGTTATTGTATTAGACATCTTGGTTCTTCTGGTTCCCTCTCTGGGGCCGAAGCCAATGATCACCATTATTACTTATGTATTTTCAACGGTGGAGTTTCTACACACCATAGATTTAGGTGTGGAGCTCTGCTGTACCTCGAGTATGTTTCTACACACCATAGATTTAGGTGTGGAGCTCTGCTGTATCTCGAGTATTAATGCAATTACTATTGTTCTTCTATTCAATTCAGCTTATTCTTATTCCAAGATATTCATTCGCACTCAAGAACTTGATGAATGTGATGATTATTCTCACTTATGAACGCGTGCCTGACAACCACTTCCGTTCTACAAGCAAACAAGGCTTGAATGTTTATCTCTTGGGTTCCTAAATCAGAATCTTCGTGGTATAAGCTAGAATTGATGGCGGCATTCAAGAGAATCCGGAAGTCTAAACCTTGTCTATGGTAATCTGAGTAGGATTCAAGGATTGAATGTCTGTGATGAGCTTCAAACTCGCGATTGTGGGGCATTAGTGACAGACGCAAAAGAATCACTGGATTCTATTCCGACATGATCGAGAACCAACAGCTAAATAGCCGTGCTGTGACAGAGCGCGTTGAACATTTTCACTGAGAGGATGGGAGGTAGCCACTGACAACGGTGAAACCCTACATACAGCTTGCCATGGAAAGGAGTAAGAAGGATTGGATGAAGACAGTAGGAAAGCAGAGAGACAGAAGGGACAAAGCATCTCCATACGCTTATCTGAAATTCTCACCAATGAATTACATAAGTATCTCTATCTTTATTTTATGCTTTATTCATAAATCACCTATAACCATTTGAATCTGCCTGACTGAGATTTACAAGATGACCATAGCTTGCTTCATACCAACAATCTCCGTGGGATCGACCCTTACTCGCGTAAGGTTTATTACTTGCACGACCTAATGCACTTGCTGGTTAGTTGTGCGAAGTTGTGATAAAGAGTTGAGATTGCAATTGAGCGTACCATGTTGATGGCGCCATTGATGATCACAATTTCGTGCACCAATTCTCTATCTGCAACTTCTCTTGTTATTCTTCTGCAATTTACTTTTCCATTTTCATTTTGCAATTGTTCTTGTTGGATCAAGGAAGGATTTGAGATCTAGACTTGTTTTCTAGTCTTTTCCACTCCTGAGATCTTCAACATTCTTTTAATTGCTGCAATTTAGCACCAGTTATTTTCTGTTTTTAATTCTTCAAGCATTTTTACTTTCTGTTTCATTCCTCTTCAATTTCCTCTCCTGCATTTTGCAATTTCACATTTCTGTTCACATTTAGCTTGGTTTAATTTCCTGCACATTTATACTTTCCTGCAATTTAAATTTCCAGTTGCTTGATCTATTGCTTTCTTTAATTTCCAGCACCCACTCCCCTTTACATTTAATGCAATTTACATTTCTTGCAATTTAAGTTTTAGCTATTTTACTTTCTTGTTCTTTAAGTTACTTGCAATTTTACTTTCTGCATCTTTTAAATTCCTTGCAATTTACTTTTTGTTGGGCACATTTCAAAATATTTTCAAAATCTTTTTCTTATCTTTATATCAAATTTTTGAAATTACACTAACAAGTAATATGATTGATTCAAAAATTTGAAGTTTGTTACTTTCTTGTTAAGAAAGGTTCAGTCTTTAAAATCTAGAATCCTATCCTTTTAAGTTTCTTGTTAGTTAAGTAATTAATTTTAATTTTAAAATTAAATCTTTTTCAACCATATCTTATCTATCTTATCTTTTTATCTTATCTTTTTCAAAATTTTATCTTTTTCAATTTTGATTTCAAAATATCTTATCTTATCTTGTCTTATTATCTTTTCAAATTTGATTTTAATATCTTTTTAAACTAACTATTTGACTTTTTGTTTGTTTCTTATCTTTTTCAAAACCAACTAACTACCTATCCATCTCTAATTTTCGAAAATACCACTTTCTTTTTCAAAAATTCTTTTTAATTGTTTTAAATTTAAATTTTAATTATATCTTATCTTTAATTTTCGAAAATCACTAACCACTTTTTCAAAATTATTTTCGAAGTACTCTATCTCTCCTTCTATCTATTTATTTATTTATTCACTAACACTTCTCTTCATCTCTCTTCATCTCAGATCACCACCTCTATCCTTACCCATTCTTCTTCACTACTCTGCCCTTTCTTCTTCTACTAACATAAAGGAATCTCTATACTTTAACATAGAGGATTCCTCTTTCTTTTCTTGTTCTCTTCTTCCCTATATGAGTAGGAACAAGGAAAAAGATACTCTTGTTGAAGCTGATCCAGAACCTGAAAGGACTCTGAAGAGGAAACTAAGAGAAGCTAAACTACAAGAATCCAGAGGCAACCTTTCTGAAATTTTCGAACAAGAGAAGGAGATGGCAGCCGAACCCAACAACAATAATGCAAGGAGAATGCTTGGTGACTTCACAAAACCAACGTCCAAATTTGATGGAAGAAGCATCTCCATTCCTGCCATTAGAGCCAACAATTTTGAGCTTAAGCCTCAACTAGTTGCTTTAATGCAACAGAACTGCAAGTTTTATGGACTTCCATCTGAAGATCCTTACCAGTTTTTAACTGAGTTCTTGCAGATTTGTGAGACTGTTAAGATAAATGGAGTAGATCCTGAAGTCTACAGGCTCATGCTTTTCCCTTTTGCTGTAAGAGACAGAGCTAGAACATGGTTGGACTCACAACCTAAAAATAGACTAGATTCCTGGGATAAGCTGGTCACGGCCTTCTTGGATAAATTCTTTCCTCCTCAAAAGCTGAGCAAGGTTAGAGTGGATGTTCAGACCTTCAAGCAAAAAGATGGTGAATCCATCTATGAAGCTTGGGAAAGATACAAGCAG
>NC_029774.3:103395370-103396529 GCF_000817695.3 Arachis duranensis | reverse complement strand
ATCTGAATGGATGGCAACATGCATCCAACAGTACTAGAGAGGCAGCTTCTGAAGAAGCTTATGATCCTGAGAACCCTACCATGGCAGAGGTTAATTACATGGGTGAACCTTATGGAAACACCTATAACTCATCATGGAGAAATCATCCAAATTTCTCATGGAAGGATCAACAAAAGCCTCAACAAGGCTTTAACAATAGTGGAAGAAATAGGCTCAGTAATAACAAGCCTTTTCCATCATCTTCTCAGCAATAGACAGAAAATTCTGAACAGAGCCCCTCTAATTTAGCAAACTTAGTCTCTGATCTGTCAAAAGCCACTTTAAGTTTCATGAGTGAAACAAGGTCCTCCATTAGAAATATGGACATGACTGAAACAAGATCCTCCATTAGAAACTTGAAGGCACAAGTGGGTCAGCTGAGCAAGAAAGTTACTGAACTCCCTCCTAGTACTCTCCCAAGTAATACAGAAGAGAATCCAAAAGGAGAGTGCAAGGCCATTAAGTAATCAATATGGCCGAATGCACAAGGGAGGAGAAGGATGAAAATCCTAGTGAGAAAGACCTCCTGGGACGTCTCTCAAGCAAGAAGGAGTTCCCCATTGAGGACCTAAAGGAATCTGAGGCTCATATAGAGACCATAGAGATTCCACTAAATCTCCTTCTGCCATTCATGAGCTCAGAAAACTATTCCTCCTCAGAAGAGGATGAAGATGTAACTGGAGAGCAAGTTGCTCAATATCTAGGAGCTATCATGAAGCTGAATGCCAAGATGTTTGGTAATGAGACTTGGGAAGGTGAATCCCCCTTGCTCATTAGTGAACTAGATACATGGATTCAGAAAACTCTACCTCAAAAGAGACAAGATCCTGGTAAATTCTTAATACCCTGTACCATAGGCACCATGACCTTTAACAAGGCTCTGTGTGACCTGGGGTCAGGCATAAATCTTATGCCACTCTCTGTAATGAAGAAACTGGGGATCATTGAGGTACAGCCTGCCTTATTCTCACTTCAATTGGCAGACAAGTCAGTAAGACAAGCTTATGGATTAGTAGAGGACGTGTTAGTAAAGGTTGAAGGCCTTTACACCCCTGCTGATTTCATAATCTTAGACACTAGGAAGGAAGAAGATGAATGCATCATCCTTGGAAGACCCTTC
>NC_029774.3:103394275-103395290 GCF_000817695.3 Arachis duranensis | reverse complement strand
CTTCAATTGAATGGGGACTACCTTGTGTTTAAAGCTCAAGGACCTTCCTCTGCAACCATGGAGAGGAAGCATGAAAAGCTTCTCTCAGTACAGAGTCAAAAAGAGCCCCCACAGTCAAGCTCTAAGTTTGGTATTGGGAGGCCACAACCAAACTCTAAGTTTGGTGTTGAGAAGCCCCCTCATTCAAACTCTAAGTTTGGTGTTAGGAGGCCCTCATCATGCTCTGAATATCTGTGAGGCTCCATGAGAACCCACTGTCAAACTAATGACACTAAAGAAGCGCTTGTTGGGAGGCAACCCAATTTTTATATATCTAATTTTAATTTTATTTTATTGTTATTTTGTGTTTTATTAGGTTCATGATCATGTGGAGTCACGAAAAAAATACTAAAATTAAAAATAGAATCAAAAATAGCAGAAGAAAAATCACACCCTGGAGGAAGGACTTACTGGCGTTTAAAGGCCAGTAAGGTGCATCTGGCTGGCGTTCAACGCCAGAACAGAGCATGTTTCTGGCGCTGAACGCCAGAAACAAGCAACATCCTGGCGTTTGAATGCCAGGAATGTGCCTTGAGGAAAGCTGGCGCTGAACGCCAGTAACAAGCATGGAACTGGCGTTCAACGCCAGAAACATGCTACACATGGGTGTTGAACACCCAGAGTGTGCATCACTTCGGCGTTTAAACGCCAGAATGGTGTGCAAAGGCATTTTACATGCCTAATTGGTGCAGGGATGTAAATCCTTGACACCTCAGGATCTGTAGATCCCATAGGATCATCTCAGGATCTGTGGACCCCACAGGATCTCCACCTAACATATTCTCCCCTCTTCTCAACATTCATTCTCTCTTTCCAATAAACACACTTCCCTAAAAACCCTTCACCAATCACCTCAAACCTCTCTTCCCAATTACCCCCTTCACCACTCACATCCATCCACTCTTCCCCATAAACCCCACCCACCTTCAAAATTCAAAAATCTTTTCCACCCAAACCCACCCTAAATGACCGAAAA
>NC_029774.3:103393186-103394127 GCF_000817695.3 Arachis duranensis | reverse complement strand
CATATTTTCTTCTTCTTCTTCTTCTCTTCTTTCTTCTCTTGCTCGAGGGCGAGCAATATTTTAAGTTTGGTGTGGTCAAAGCATAATCTTTTTCTTTTTCCATTACCATCAATGGCACCTAAGGCCGAAGAATCCTCTAGAAAAGGAAAAGGAAAGACAAAAGCTTCCACCTCCGAGTCATGGGAGATGGAAAGATTCATCTCCAAAAGCCATCAAGGCCACTTCTATGATGTTGTGGCAAAGAAGAAGGTGATCCTTGAGGTCCCTTTCAAACTCAAGAAAAATGAGTATCCGGAGATCCAACATGAAATCCGAAGAAGAGGTTGGGAAGTCCTAACCAACCCCATGCAACATGATTGGAGAGGAAGTAGAAGTTCATGAAGTCATCTCCAATGAATTCTACAAAATAGCCGACAAGCCCTCCACCATGGCAAAGCTAGCTTTTCCTCACCTTATTTGCCATCTATGTTACTCAGCTGGAGTTATCATAGAAGGAGACATCCTCATTGAAGAGGATAAGCCCATCACCAAGAAGAGGATGGAGCAAGCAAGAGAGACACTCCACGGATCTCAAGAGATGCATGAGGAAACTCATCATCAAGAAATCCCTGAGATGCCTCAAGGGATGCACTTTCCTCCCAACAACTATTGGGAACAACTCAACACTTTCCTAGAAGATTTGAGCTACAATGTGGAACAATTAAGGGTGAAAAATCAAGAGCACTCCATCATTCTCCATGAAATAAGAGAAGATCAAAGAGCAATGAGGGAGCAGCAACAAAGGAAAGGAAGGGACATAGAAGAGCTTAAGGACATTGTTGGTCCTTCAAGAAGAAGACGCCACTAAGGTGGATTCATTCCTTGTTCTTACTTTTCTGCTATTCGGTTTTTATATTATATGTTTATCTATGTTTTGTGTCTCTACTTCATGATCATTAGTA
>NC_029774.3:103392424-103392939 GCF_000817695.3 Arachis duranensis | reverse complement strand
AAAACTGTTGGCTCTTGAAAGAATGATGAACAAAGAGAAATGTTATTGATAATCTAAAAAATCATGAAATTGATTCTTGAATCAAGAAAAAGCAGTGAAAAACAAAAGCTTGCGAAAAAAAATATATATATATAGAAAGAAAAAGAAAAAGCAAGCAGAAAAAGCCAATAGCCCTTAAAACCAAAAGGCAATGGTAAAAAGGATCCAAGGCTTTGAGCATCAATGGATAGGAGGGCCCAAGGAAATAAAATCCAGGCCTAAGCGGCTAAACCAAGCTGTCCCTAACCATGTGCTTGTGTCATGAAGGCCCAAGTGAAAAGCTTGAGACCGAGTGGTTAAAGTCGTGATCCAAAGCAAAAGAGTGTGCTTAGAGCCCTGGACACCTCTAACTGGGGACTCTAGCAAAGCTGAATCACAATCTAAAAAGGTTCACCCAGTCATGTGTCTATGGCATTTATGTATCCGGTGGTAATACTGGAAAACAAAGTGCTTAGGGCCACGGCAAAGACTCATAA
>NC_029774.3:103391616-103392279 GCF_000817695.3 Arachis duranensis | reverse complement strand
AAAGTGAGATGCCAAAACTGTTCAGAAGCAAAAAGCTACAAGTCCCGCTCATCTAATTAGAATTAATATTCATTGATATTTTGGAATTTATAGTATATTCTCTTCTTTTTATCTTTTTTGATTTTCAGTTGCTTGGGGACAAGCAACAATTTAAGTTTGGTGTTGTGATGAGCGGATAATTTATACGCTTTTTGGCATTGTGTTTAGGTAGTTTTTAGTAAGTTCAAACTACTTTTAGGGATATTTTCATTAGTTTTTATGTTAAATTCACATTTCTGGACTTTACTATGAGTTTGTGTGTTTTTCTGTGATTTTAGGTAATTTCTGGCTGAAATTGAGGGACTTGAGCAAAACTCTGATAGGAGGCTGACAAAGGACTGCTGATGTTGTTGGAATCTAACCTCCCTGAACTCGAAATAGATTTTCTGGAGCTACAAACTTCAAATGGCGCGCTCTCAACGGCGTTAGAAAGTAGACATCCAGAGCTTTCCAGAAATATATTATAGTCCATACTTTATTTGGAAATTGACGACGTAAACTGGCGCTCAATGCCAGTTCCATGTTGCTGTCTGGAGTAAAACGCCAGAAACACGTCACGACCTGGAGTTGAACGCCCAAACCACGTTACAACTTGGCGTTCAACTCCAAAAGAAGCCTCAGCTC
>NC_029774.3:103388217-103391606 GCF_000817695.3 Arachis duranensis | reverse complement strand
AACTCCAAGAAAAGCCTCAGCTCGTGGATAGATCAAGCTCAGCCCAAGCATACACCAAGTGGGCCCTGGAAGTGGATTTTTGCATCAATTACTTACTCATGTAAACCCTAGTAGCTAGTCTAGTATAAATAGAATAATTTACTATTGTATTAGACATCTTTAGTCTCAGTTTTATTTTATTCTTCATCTGAGGAGACTATTGATCACGTTATGGGGGGGGGGCTGGCCATTCGGCCATGCCTGAACCTTTAACTTATGTATTTTCAACGGTGGAGTTTCTACACACCATAGATTAAGGGTGTGGACCTCTGCTGTACCTCAAGTTTCAATGCAATTACTATTATTTTCTATCCAATTCGATTTATTTCTGTTCTAAGATACTCGTTGCACTTCAACCTGATGAATGTGATGATCCTTGACACTCATCATCATTCTCACCTATGAACGTGTGCCTGACACCCACCTCCATTCTCCCTTAGATTGAGTAGATATCTCTTGGATTCCTTAATCAGAATCTTCGTGGTATAAGCTAGAATTGATGGCGGCATTCATGGGAATCCGGAAGGTCTAACCTTGTCTGTGGTATTCCGAGTAGGATTCCGGAATCGAATGACTGTGACGAGCTTCAAACTCCTGAAGGCTGGGCGTTAGTGACAGACACAAAAGAATCAAGGGATTCTATTCCAACCTGATTGAGAACCGACAGATGATTAGCCGTGCTGTGACAGAGCATTTGGACCTTTTTCACTTAGAGGATAGGATGTAGCCACTGACAAGGGTGATGCCCTACATACAGCTTGCCATGGAAAGGAGTAAGAAGGATTGGATGAAGCAGTAGGAAAGCAGAGATTCAGGAGGAGTACAGCATCGCCATACACCTATCTGAAATTCCCATCATGGAAATACATGAGTAACTTTATCTTTATTTTATGTTTATTTACTATTATTTGATTTTCCAAAATCCATAATCAATTACTATCCGCCTGACTGAGATTTACAAGATGACCATAGCTTGCTTCATACCAACAATCTCTGTGGAATCGACCCTTACTCACGTAAGGTTTATTACTTGGATGACCCAGTACACTTGCTGGTTAGTTGAATGGAGTTGTGACCACACATAGTAAAGAGCTATTATCTCGAATTAAATTTCATACATGTACAAAGAGTACGAATCACAATTTCGTCCACCAATCACCCACTAAAGTTGCTTGGTCCATCAATCCCTGTGGGATCGACCTCACTCTAAGTGAGTTTTACTACTTGATACGACCCGATACACTTGCCGGTGAGTTCTAGGTGTTTTGGAAATTCATTTTTCCACAAAAACATCATCAAGTTTTTGGCGCTGTTACCGGGGATTGATTTTGATCAACAATGATTAAGTGGGTGAGAAGTCTAGATCATGCATTTTCTTTATTTTTGTTTTCTGTTTTAGATTGAAACCAAGGTGTTTGAGTTTTTGCCTCACTAAGAAATTCTCATCTCTGATATGAGTAATTTCAATTTTCCTTGGTGTTGTGGTTTACAAAATTCAAATGGAGTTCAACTCATCTTATGATTAAACAAATTTCATGGGATATTATCCACCATCACCAATCTCTAATGGTGGCTGGAAATATCACCAAGAAAATACAAATTCTGAGCACTCCAATCCATGGAGATTTGCTTCAGAGACACAAGATGAGCAAGAGAATCATATGGGATATTTTCCTCCACCACAAAATGATGCAAGTTGCTATTCTAATGGTGGATGGGAGTATCACCAAAAGTGTGAACAATTAAGAGAAATGAATTTCCTCCTAGAGCCACAAAGTGAACCATGCTGTTATGACACTGACACAAACTTGGCTGGGAAGGGAATTTTAATTCTCCAAATGCTATTCATCAAGAGACATCATCTCTTGATTATGCTTTCAACAAATTCATGCAAGATTCCTCCCAGGGACCATAAGATTGTCCATACTATGATGATTTTAACAATTCTTCAAGTTGTGCCTGGGAGGAGCAAAACCAGAAAGCATTTGAGAGTCCATATTCCACTTATCAAGAGCCATCTTCACTTGAACGTGCCTTCAATTCACTTCTGCAAAACTGTCCAACCTCACCTCCTAGTTCTCCATTTGAAAATTCTTCATCACTTAACTATCCCTTGACACAAGATCTCATCCAAAACTCATAGTCCTCACAAACTTCTATGAACCAAAGCCTCTCAAGGCTTGAAACCATGTTTGAAAAATATGAAAGGGAAGCACAGAGATCATGGAAAGAACAAGAGAACTCCCTCAAAAACATGAAAATGTTGCTAAATCAAATGCTAAATGAGAAGGAGGAAGTAGAGAACCAAGATGAAGAGGTCCCTGTGTCAAGCAAACTTTCAATGAAGAATGAAGTGGTGGAAGTGTTTGAACCTGAAGCTCCATATCCACAGAAGCCAATTGAAGTGACAATAGACCATGAAGATTCCCTCCCAAAGGACTTTATGGAAAGTCATGAAGAAAGAATGGAGGAAGACAATCAAGAGAAGTCACACTCAATTGAAGTTGAGGATTACATGAAAGAAGAGCTCACGGAACCACCAATGCAAGAGGTTTTTGATGAAGAAATCACTCCAATAATCACACAGCAACCAAGTTTTGAATCCAAAGAAGTGAAGGCAACTAACAAGAGCACCAATCCTGTCCCTGATCCAGCAAGCAAGATCAACCAAGCCATTTGCAAAAGGAAGCTTGCTGAGGAAAGGCCAAGACAAGGGACAGTAGCTAAATCTTCTCCCCCCTTGAGGTCATTCCTCTTAACAAATTAGAAGAAGAGGAAGAAAGTGAAGAACAACATGCCAACAGTAGGTAATATTTCTCTTCCTTGCTTTGCTTTCTTTCTTTGCTTTGTTTAAATTCAATAAATTAGCATATGGTTACATTTCAAGTTTGGTGTTGCCTTGCAACAAATTGTTTTCAATATTTTTGGATGATTGCATCAAATCAAAAATGAAAGTGACACACCAAGATTCTAAGTTTGGTGTGCCACTTATTCTTTTAGGCAATTCATTCAAGCAACACTACTTGTCTGCATAATCATAATGCCTCTGCAATTTTATTTTTCTCTTTTGGTTTAACATTTTAGTTTCCTCTTTATTCATTTACGTGTTTTTAATGCTTTCTTTTATTAACTGTATTTGTTAATACATCACCAAGAGAGCTTTATTCATGACAAGATTCTTAGCTTGGTGATTGTATTTAACATACAACAGTTTCATTTAGTCTTGTTTCAAATAAATTGACAGAGGATTGCATTCTAAGTTTGGTGTTGCTATGCAACAAAATTTGGTTCCAATTCTTACAAGATACTTGCATTAATTCCAAGTGAAAGTGTCACACTAAGTTTGGTGT
>NC_029774.3:103375022-103387192 GCF_000817695.3 Arachis duranensis | reverse complement strand
GTTGAATCTAATAGACAAATAAAAAAATATCTATATGATAATATCCTAATATTTTAGCATATTATAAATCATATTATAAATTTATATATCATATTATAATTTTAAGTCAACTTGATGACATGTCACCATGTCATGTTTTTCTATGCTTTTTCATACAAGAAATTGATGATTTGTGCTTAAATATTGAATGCTTTTGTGCTTAATTGGTATATTTCTTTGATCTTTTAATTTTATAAATCTTGAAGGAAATAAGAAAAAAAAAGAAGCAAAGAAGCACAAAATAAGCTAAAAAGGAGAAAAAAAGAGCTTTGGGGAACACTTTGAAGTTGGAGCACACTTTGGAGCCTTAGGCCACGCTTTTAAAAGCGTGGCCCATGACCAAATTAAAGGAAAAATTGCAATCAGCACACAAAGCTCCGCTCATGCCAAGAGCGGAGCATCATCCTAATGCATTTTCAACTTGGAAGCAAAATTTTGGCTAAGTTAAAACCTGGGCGCTCACAGCATGACCATGCCTCCTTCAAAGGGTTATAACTTGAGCTACAGATGTCCGATTGATGTGCTTTCAGTTGCGTTGGAAAGCTGACATTCAGAGCTTTCCAACGATGTATGACAATTCATATTTGGCATGAAATTGAGGCACGAATAAAATACATCTTTAAGGGCAAAAAATAAGCAAAAATAGACCAAAGTGCAACCACCAAGATTCGAAGAAGGAGCCTCACTCCAAGGCAAAGAGGCGCTTCTAATAGCGCTTACTTGGAGAGCACAGCGCTCACTTGGAGAGCATTGTCGTGCTCTCTTCATAAAATTCAAGAAAAATCTTTTCTCCAAATGCTTTCACCAAGGCTTGAACTTGGGACCTCCCCTTGGAAGCCAATGCTCAGCTCACAAGGTGAGCAGAGCGCTACTCATGAGTGCACACAAACATGCTTGACACGGTCTAGGGAAGGAAGGCGTGCATCATGACACGGCCAAGGCACGCTACAAGGGATCTCCAACATAAGCTCCAATGCTCTGCTCCCCACTTGAGCTGAGCATCCTCCTGGGAGCAATTTTCACATGGGCCAAAAATTCAATAAAAATCCAATTTAATACAATTCTTCTCCAAATTGAATCAAGGCCAACCAAACCCATTTCTCCTCAAATCCAAAGCAAGCAAAGCCCACATCATCACTCAAAGGCACAAGAACAAGCTAGAATTAGGATTTTCATTTAATTTGTTTTTCATTTCAATTTCATTTTGTAAAAAGCCTATATAAGGCACCATTTTCATCTTTGTTAGAGGAGTTAGCTCTAATAGAGAGCATTGGTAGGGAGTTCCACTAAGGAGTAGTAGGATTAGAGAACTCTCTCTTTAATTTTCATTTCTGTTTTAAATCTTGGATTGAGAGTGGAAGGAATTCTGTTTTCATTCTCTATCTGCAACTTCTCTTGTTCTTCTTCTGCAATTTACTTTTCCATTTTCATTTTGCAATTGTTCTTGTTGGATCAAGGAAGGATTTGAGATCTAGACTTATTTTCTAGTCTCTTCCACTCCTGAGATCTTCAACATTCTTTTAATTGCTGCAATTTAGCACCAGTCATTTTCTTTTTTTAATTCTTCAAGCATTTTTACTTTCTGTTTCATTCCTCTTCAATTTCCTCTCCTGCATTTTGCAATTTCACATTTCTGTTCACATTTAGCTTGGTTTAATTTCCTGCGCATTTATACTTTCCTGCAATTTAAATTTCCAGTTGCTTGATCTATTGCTTTCTTTAATTTCCAGCACCCACTCCCCTTTACATTTAATGCAATTTACATTTCTTGCAATTTTAAGTTTCAGCTATTTTACTTTCTTGTTCTTTAAGTTACTTGCAATTTTACTTTCTACATCTTTTAAATTCTTTGCAATTTACTTTCTGTTGGGCACATTTCACACAATTCACTAAATGTTAGCTTGACTAAACTAATCACCCACTAAAGTTGCTTGATCCATCAATCCCTGTGGGATCGACCTCACTCTAAGTGAGTTTTACTACTTGATACGACCCGGTACACTTGTCGGTGAGTTCTAGGTGTTTTGGAAATTCATTTTTCCACAAAAACATCATCAATAACTACCCAATTGGATGAAGATTGAAAGATTTCTAGTAAAATCAAGAGAAAAGATAGAAGAAGAAGAATGAAAACTAATATTGATCCATCAAATTGCAGCAGAGCTCCCTAACCCAATGAAAGGGGTTTAGTTGTTCATAGCTCTGGAAAATGAAAACAAAGATGGAGAATACATCCTAAAAGTAAAACTAGAAGTTGCAGAGAAAGTAAAATACAGAGAGTAGTTCTATGCCCAAAGCTCCTAAAGTTTCCAAAAAGAAAAAAAACCCCTATCTAATTCAAAGCTACTCCTATATATACTACTCTTCTGATCTTCTAGTTGACTCTTCAAGTCTTGGGTATGGGCCTCTGGATCTTGAATTTGAAGCAGTTATCCTCTTTATTGGGCTTAGCTTTGCTTGCAGAGAGAAAATGTGAAGTAGGCAGGAACTTTGGCTTAGGACGTTAGTGGTGTCAACGTTAAGTGAAAGTGTGGGTTCGAGAACGTTAGTGACAATCACCTTTTTCACTAACGTTCCTAACCCAAGTATGATCACTTTAACTTCAACGTTAGTGGCACTAACGTGACCACTAACGTTGCTTCTTGGTCCTTCGCATACGTTATTGGGACCTACCTTTCCCAATAACGTGGAGAGTCACCCCTTCTCCCTACGTTAGAATCCATGTTAACTAGGTTAACGTGGCTTCTAACGTAGTAATGCCATTCCTTCGAGAATGTTAGTGACACTTACCTTTGTCACTAACGTTCCAATGTGCCCCTACTTCCCACGTTAGAGTCCACGTTAACTAGGTTAACGTGGCTTCTAACGTAGTAATGCTAGCCATCTCCAACGTTAGTGACAAAGGTGAGTGTCACTAACGTTGGCTCATTATCTTTTTATCCACGTTAGCTTCCACGTTAACTAAGTTAACGTGGGAGTTAACGTTGCTTATGGTGGCTTGTGGTGGTTCACCCCAACGTTAGTGACAAAGGTAAGTGTCACTAACGTTGGCGATCACTTGCTTTCTCCACATTAGCTTCCTCGTTAACTAAGTTAACGTAACTCTCAACGTGGGCTATGATGGCTTCGAGGGCGTTATTGGCGATTACCTTTCTCATTAACGTTGCAAGCTAGCGCCCATTCCACGTTAGAGGTCACGTTAGTTAGACTAACGTGGCTGCTAACGTGGTTCTTCTTTGCTTCCTTTGTCCTGAAATCAGGCAACAAAATGCATCAAAGTTCTAGTCCAAGTCATGAGTCATGCGTCATCCAATTTGTCATATAATTCATGCAAAATTCTCATGAAATCATGTAAAGTGCACAATGTAAGCTTGAATCAAGATGTAAGTGAATATCCACCCAAAACTAGTTTATTTCTTAAGAAAATGCATGAAACTACCCTAAAAATAGTAAAGAAAGGTCAGTGAAACTGGCCAAAATGCCCTGGCATCAGGGTTACCTGAAACTGTAGGTCGATCTCAGACGAGATCTTCTGTACTGGTCGGCGCTGTGGAGTCCGACTTGATGATGGTGGCTGGAGCCGCCGTGTCTGGCTTGTTGGACTTGGTGATGGTGCTGATCCTTCATCCCCGGAGGGTGGTGGTACCTGCAAGAGATTCCGATACTTAAGTTAGCAAGGGTATTAAGCAGATATTTAGTAGAATCAGAGTATGAGTTATATCTGGGTGCTCTAGTATATTTATAATGGTGTAGAGCAACCTTCTTAGATAAGATAAGTTAGTTATCTTATCTTATCTTTATCTTTCAAATGAGGTCATCTTATCTTCAAGAGAACCGCCCTTTTCTCTGTAGGCTTGGGCTGCCTTAGGTTTTAGGGCTCGGTCCTCTATTTGGGCCCTTTTTGGGCTTTCCTGGTGATTTGGCCGAGCTCTTTAAGAAGAGGTCGGATAGTCTGACCTGAAGAGGTCAGTTGCCTTGTCGCTAATCATCCCGGGTCGGCCAGCTCGACCCAGGGTATGAACAGTGCCCCTGCTCGAGCTCGGTCTTTTCTTTTGAGGTCGAGTCTTAGTTTTAGGACTTTGATCCTTCTCTGGTGAAGCCGAACTCGAGCATTTTGTCGACTTCTTCTTTGTAGAGTTTCTCCTTTGAATGCGGAACATTTTCTTTTGAATTTTATTCTTTGAAAACGCGCGTCTCCTTGCTTTGGGAATGCGCGAGGGTTTTAATAACCTCATTAATTCTTTTAATGCTCCGTTGCTTTGTTTATTTTGAACTTTTCACAAAAACGGTTTCTCTTCTCTGATTCGTAACTTCCCTTTTTCTTTCTCACTTTCTGTTTTCGTCTGAAATTTGCATTTTCACGTTTCTCTGATTCCGGTTTCTATTTTTCCATCCTCAGTTTCCTTTGAAGCTTTCTTTTTCCAGGTTGGTTCTTCTTTCTGCTTCTTTTTTTTTTGCTTTGCCTTCGGTTCTTTGGTAAAGTTTTGGTTTTGCTTGAATGCATGTTGGGAAGCTTGAACCTTTTTGCGTCGTCGTGCTTACTTGTTGCTGTGCTGCATGTTTTTTTGGTTTTTATGAACCTGTTTTCTTTACCTAAAAGATTGCTCCTTTTGATGACTTTCATTATGTTGATGATTTTACTGATGAACCTTTATAGAAAGTAATGATTTTTTTCTGGTGGCTCGTTTTGATTTTCTTCTTGGTAGTTCCGTTTGTTGATAAGCTGAGACTGTGAGTTGGGGAGGTGGTTATCTTAATGAATTTTGATTTGTAGCTCGTGGCTTTCTTCTCAGAGTGTTGCTTTTGTTGAAAAGGGCATTATCTTCCTGTTAGGATGTGTAGGGATGTAGACTTGTAGGTTTCCCGGAGTCCTTATTCCATAACTTGCCTCCAAAGGATGCCTCTGGATCTTTAGTGTGGGTCCTGGGGTTTTATTTTATTGCTTGTATTGCTGTATCATATTTGTCCAATATGTTTTTTAGTAATCCATTTTCTTTCTTGTTTGTAGGACTAGTTGGCCATGTCTTCTCGCAAAAATATTGTAGAGACGTCTTCTAAGGTTCCTAAGGGGACGTCCGATTGGTTGGACTCCCTTATGTTAATGTGTGTTTCTGTGGTGAATGCTGAGTTTTGTATGGAGCTTAGGAAACATCACCGCCTCTGTAAGAGTAGAGATCATGAAAGGAACTATGAATTGGTAGCACTTGATTCTGAGGAGAGGGTTTGCTTTCCTGCTCTGACCCGGGGGGAGCGCCCTTTCTTTTACCTTTATGACTTTTTTTCAGCCAGTTGAATATCACTTTTCCTTTTACTTCCTTTGAGACCGATCTGCTGTGTTCGTGTAATGTAGCTCCATCCAAACTCTTGGGGGTTTATCAAGATCTTTCATCTTCTTTGCCAAGAGTTGGACGTTACTCATTCTTAGACTCTTTTCCTTTATCTGTTTATTTTAACTAAGCCCGGGATTTCTTCAAAAAAGAAAGCCTCATGGGTTTCCTTTAGATCTGCCCAAGGACATAAAGTTTTTTCCATGTATGACGAGTCCTTCAGGGACTTCAAGAATTACTTTTTTAAGGTCTGAGCAGTTGAGGGAGCTCGGCCATTTTTTCTGGAAGCAAATAATGAGCCTGCCTTCCCCTTGTGTTGGCAACAGATTGTAGTGGTGTCTCAATATACGTGGGAGATGCTCGATGAGGTCAAGTAGGCCTTTGTAAATGTTTTAGAAGATATTTGGGGGGAACCTCTTCATCTTGACATTAAAAAATTTTTGGGCGACCCGTCCCTTGTCCGAACTGCATTGGGTATTAAAAATTGATATGTATTTTCCTTTTCTGCTTTCTTCTTATTTTCTGGCTTGTAAACTCTTGTATTTTATTTTTCAGAGATGGCCAAAAATAACGACTCGATGAAGGCCTTTAAGAAGGCGAGGAAGGCTACTGCGACTCAGAACATCTCGGCCAGGGTGGTTGGGGAGGGATCTTCTCATGCTTTATCCAAGCCATCAGTACCGAGCTCTCCCGGACCGAGGAGGATGATCCCTACCCCTCGGATCCACGTGCTCGATCCTCCCCAGGCTTCTGCTACTGTTTCTTCTCCTACGGCCGCTCCTCCTTCAAAAAGACCCTGGACTATCGAGCCTTTTAATTTAGATGCTCCCGATTTTGATGCGGTCGGGTTTGTTGATCAACAACTGGTCCTTACAGTGTCATGCCTACTGATGATGTATCCATTCTTCGTCACTTGGATTTTATCACTCGAAGTGGCATTAAACTGGCACACATGGGAGCAGCTTTATACCGGACCGCTCAAGATCTTCCTATCCATGCTACAAAGGCCTTTATAGAGGAGGCCAAGTCGGAATTTGATCGGATTAAGGGCTTGAAGGAGGAGCTCGTGGTGAAAGTGGCCAAGTTGGAGAAGGAATTGCAAGGGGAGAAGACTCGGGCTGTTGCTTTGGCGGCTTCTGCCAAGTTGTCTGAGGATACGGCTTTGAAGCATAAGGATAGTTATGTTACCACTTATCGGGAGATGATGGGTCTAAGGGAGGAGTTGGAATCTGCCCGAGATGATTATGCTGAGCTCCAGGGTCATCTGGTGGGTAGTGTAAATGCTACTTATGAGAACCTGAAGGAGCAGGTTCGGGTTCTTGCACCCGAGCTCGACCTTACTCTCTTCAGTTTGGACAACATCGTAAGAGACGGTAAAATTGTTCTTGATGACCCTGATGATGATGTCGACCCTCCTTCAATGCCTGCCACCAAAACCTCTGTTGCGTCAACCTCTTTAACACCTTCAACTGAGGTTGGTCATCTTGAGTCAGAACCTGATTGTCAAATCTAAAACCGGGATGATGGGACAGTGGATGCAGTGCCTCTTCAAACTCGTCCTCCTTCACCCCGTATTGATGCCGCTGAGAAGTCTTTGGATCCTCAATGATTATTCTGGATGTTTATGTAGATAGCTTGACTTATGGGCTTTTGAACTCTTTATATTTTGTAAATGGTGGTTCTGACTTTTTGCTACTTTCTTAGTTGCTTGTTTAGTAACTTTATTTTGAAAAACAAAGTAGTTTTCAAGCTCTTGAGGATGATTTTGGTGGCCTCTTGAGTTTGTTATTATTATAACTTATGCTTTTTATGACATGTTTGCCTGCATCTGTCTGGTACCTTTTTAGGTTTTTTGGGAGTGTTGGAGTCTTATTGTCCGACCTCTTTGGATTGCCTTTGTATTTTCATACTTGTGGCTTGATTATTTTTGAGGTTGTAGATGTTTGGGTTCAACTTGTATGTCGACTTCCGCACTTCGGTCTGATGTTATTTCTAGTAATCCATTTTATGTGGACCTTTGTTAGGTCTCTGTCAGGAATTACTTTTTATAACTCGTTTTTGGGAGGCCGACTTCATCATGTCGGTCCCTTCTAAGTTATTTTTAGTAATCCTCTTTCTTGGACCTTTGTCAGGTCTCTTTCAGGGATTATTTTTTATAACTTTTTGATTTTGGGGCCGACATCTTTGCGTCGGTCTCTTCTAAGTTATTTTTAGTAATCCTCTTTCTTGGACATTTGTCAGGTCTCTTTCAGGGATTACTTTTTATAACTTTTTTATTTTGGGGCTGACTTCTTTGCGCCGGTCCCTTCTAAGTTATTTTTAGTAATCCTCTTTCTTGGACCTTTGTCAGGTCTCATTCAGGGATTACTTTTTATAACTTTATTATTTTGGGAGGCCGACTTCATCATATCGGTTGGTGCACGAAATTGTGATCATCAATGGCGCCATCAACATGGTACGCTCAATTGCAATCTCAACTCTTTATCACAACTTCGCACAACTAACCAACAAGTGCACTGGGTCGTCCAAGTAATAAACCTTACGCGAGTAAGGGTCGATCCCACGGAGATTGTTGGTATGAAGCAAGCTATGGTCATCTTGTAAATCTCAGTCAGGCAGATTAAAATGGTTATAGGTGATTTATGAATAAAGCATAAAATAAAGATAGAGATACTTATGTAATTCATTGGTGAGAATTTCAGATAAGCGTATGGAGATGCTTTGTCCCTTTCGTCTCTCTGCTTTCCTACTGTCTTCATCCAATCCTTCTTACTCCTTTCCATGGCAAGCTGTATGTAGGGTTTCACCGTTGTCAGTGGCTACCTCCCATCCTCTCAGTGAAAATGTTCAACGCGCTCTGTCACAGCACGGCTATTCAGCTGTCTGTTCTCGATCATGTCAGAATAGAATCCAGTGATTCTTTTTGCGTCTGTCACTAACGCCCCACAATCGCGAGTTTGAAGCTTGTCACAGTCATTCAATCCTTGAATCCTACTCAGAATACCACAGACAAGGTTTAGACCTTCCGGATTCTCTTGAATGCCGCCATCAATTCTCGCTTGTACCACGAAGATTCCGATTAAGGAACCCAAGAGATAAACATTCAAGCCTTGTTTGCTTGTAGAATGGAAGCGATTGTCAGGTACGCGTTCAAAAGTGAGAATGATGATGAGCGTCACATAATCATCATATTCATCATGTTCTTGGGTGCGAATGAATATCTTAGAACAAGAATAAGCTGAATTGAATAGAAGAACAATAGTAATTGCATTAATACTCGAGGTACAGCAGAGCTCCACACCTTAATTTATGGTGTGTAGAAACTCCACCGTTGAAAATACATAAGTGATAATGGTGATCGTTGGCTTCGGCCCCAGAGAGGGAACCAGAAGAACCAAGATGTCTAATACAATAACAAAAGGTCCTATTTGTAGAGAACTAGTAGCTTAGGTTTTACAAAGATGAGTAATTGACATAAAAATCCACTTTCGGGCCCACTTGGTGTGTGCTTGGGCTGAGCATTGAAGCATTTTCGTGTAGAGACTCTTCTTGGAGTTAAACGCCAGCTTTTGTGCCAGTTTGGGCGTTTAACTCCCATTCTTGTGCCAGTTCCGGCGTTTTACGCCAAAATTCTTGAGCTGATTTAGAACGCCTGTTTAGGCCATCAAATCTCGGGCAAAGTATGGACTATTATACATTGCTGGAAAGCCCAGGATGTCTAATTTCTAACGCAGTTAAGAGCGCGCCAATTAAGCTTCTGTAGCTCCAGAAAATCCACTTCGAGTGCAGGGAGGTCAGAATCCAACAGCATCTGCAGTCCTTTTCAGCCTCTGAATCAGACTTTTGCTCAGGTCCCTCAATTTCAGCTAGAAAATACCTGAAATCACAGAAAAACACACAAACTCATAGTGAAGTCCAGAAAAATGAATTTTAACTAAAAACTAATAAAAATGTAATAAAAACTAACTAAAACATACTAAAAACATACTAAAAACAATGCCAAAAAGCGTATAAATTATCCGCTCAGCACAAAAATCTATGAAGATCAGTATTAATTATCCGCCCAGCAACTGAAGATCAAATAAGATAAAAAGAAGAGAATATGCAATGAATTCCAAAAATATCTATGAAGATCAGTATTAATTAGATGAGCGGGGCTTTTAGATTTTTGCCTCTGAACAGTTTTGGCATCTCACTTTATCCTTTGAAATTCAGAATGATGGGCTTCTATAGGAACTCAGAATCCATATAGTGTTATTGATTCTCCTAGTTAAGTATGATAATTCTTGAACATAGCTACTTTATGAGTCTTGGCCGTGGCCCAAAGCACTCTGTCTTCCAGTATTACCACCGGATACATACATGCCACAGACACATAACTGGGTGAACCTTTCCAGATTGTGACTCAGCTTTGCTAGAGTCCCCAATTAGAGGTGTCCAGGGTTCTTAAGCACACTCTTTTTACCTTAGATCACAACTTTATTATTTCTTTTTCTCTTTTTTTTCGCATGTACTATCTCTTTTTTTTGAATTCACTGCTTTTTCTTGCTTCAAGAATCATTTTTATGATTTTTCAGATCCTCAGTAATATGTCTCCTTTTTCATCATTCTTTCAAGAGCCCACATTCATGAACAACAAATTCAAAAGACATATGCACTGTTCAAGCATACATTCAGAAGTCAAAGTATTGCCTCCACATCAAAATAATTAATCTGCTATAAAATTCAAAATTCATGCAATTCTTCCCCTTTCCAATTAAGAACATTTTTCATTTAAGAAAGGTGATGGATTCATAGGACATTCATAACTTTAAGGCATAGACACTAAGACACTAATGATCATAAGACACAAACATAGATAAATATAAGCATGAAAATTCGAAAAACAGGAAAATAAGAACAAGGAAGTTAAAGAACGGGTCCACCTTAGTCATGGCGGCTTGTTCTTCCTCTTGAAGATCTTATGACCTTAGTGATGGCGGCTTGTTCTTCCTCTTGAAGATCTTATGGAGTGCTTGAGTTCCTCAATGTCTCTTCCTTGCCTTTGTTGCTCCTCTCTCATGACTCTTTGATCTTCTCTAATTTCATGGAGGAGAATGGAATGTTCTTGGTGCTCCACCCTTAGTTGTCCCATGTTGGGACTCAATTCTCCTAGGGAGGTGTTGATTTGCTCCGAATAATTTTATGGAGGAAAGTGCATCCCTTGAGGCATCTCAGTGATTTCATGATGAGTGGGATCTCTTGTTTGCTCCACCCTTTTCTTGGTGATGGGCTTGAGGTCATGCCTTCTTAGTTGAACCGGCTTCCCTCTTGAATCTTTCTTCCATTGAGCACCCTCTTCACAAATGTCTATGAGGACTTGGTCCAACCTTTGATCAAAGTTGACCCTTTTTGAGTTTGAAAGGGACCTCGGGGATCACCTTCTTCTTGGCCATAACTTCATAGAAGTGGTCTTGATACACCCTTGAGATGAATCTCTCCATCTCTCATGACTCGGAGGTGGAAGCTTTTGCCTTCCCTTTCCTCTTTCTAGAGGTTTCTTCGGCCTTAGATGCCATAAATGGTTATGGAAAAACAAAAAGCAATGCTTTTACCACACCAAACTTAGAAGGTTTGCTCGTCCTCGAGCAAAAGAAGAAAGAAGAGAGTAGAAGAAGAAAAAATAGAGGAGATGGAGGTGGCTTTGTGGTTCGGCCAAGGGGGAGAAGTAGTGTTTAGGTTGTGTGAAAATGAAGGAGTGAAGATGGGTTTATATAGGAGTGGAGAGAGGGTGTATGGTTCGATCATGTAAGGGTGGGTTTGGGTGGGAAAGTGGTTTGAATTTGAATGGTGAGGTAGGTAGGGTTTTATGAAGGATGGATGTGAGTGGTGAAGAGAATAGTGAGATTTGATAGGTGAGGGGTTTTGGGGAAGAGGTGTTGAGGTGATTGGTGAGTGGGTGAAGAAGAGAGAGAGTGGTGGGGTAGGTGGGGATCCTGTGGGGTCCACAGATCCTGAGGTGTCAAGGAAAATTCATCCCTGCACCAAGTGGCGAGCAAAAATGCTCTTGATGCCAATTCTGGTGTTAAACGCCGGGCTGGTGCCCATTTCTGGTGTTTAACGCCAACTTCTTGCCCCTTCCTGGCGTTTAACGCCAGTCTGGTGCCCCTTTCTGGCGTTAAACACCCAGAATGGTGCCAGACTGGGTGTTAAATGCCCATTTGCTGCCCTTATTGGCGTTTAAACGCCAGCATGGTTTTCCTCCAGGGTGTGCTATTTTTCTTTCTGTTTTTCATTCTGTTTTTGCTTTTTCAATTGATTTTGTGACTTTCCATGATCATCAACCTACAAAAAACATAAAATAACAAAGGAAATATAGATAAATATAACATTGGGTTGCTTCCCAACAAGCGCTTCTTTAATGTCAGTAGCTTGACAGTGGGCTCTCATGGAGCCTCACAGATACTCAGAGCAATGTTGGAACCTCCCAACACCAAAGTTAGAGTTTGAATGTGGGGGTTCAACACCAAACTTAGAAGTTGGTTGTGGCCTCCTAACATCAAACTTAGAGTTTGACTGTGGGGGCTCTGTTTGACTCTATTTTGAGAGAAGCTCTTCATGCTTCCTCTCCATGGTTACAGAGGGATATCCTTGAGCCTTAAACGCAAAGGATTCTTCATTCACTTGAATGATCAATTCTCCTCTGTCAACATCAATCACAGCCTTTACTGTGGCTAGGAAGGATCTGCCAAGGATGATGGATTCATCCATGCACTTCCCAGTCTCTAGGACTATAAAATCAGCAGGGATGTAATGGTCTTCAAC
>NC_029774.3:103374451-103374856 GCF_000817695.3 Arachis duranensis | reverse complement strand
AGAGAGAGGCATGAGGTTTATGCTTGACCCTAGGTCACACAGAGCCTTCTTGAAGGTCATGGTGCCTAATGTACAAGGTATTGAGAACTTCCCAAGGTCCTGTCTCTTTTGAGGTAATTCCTGCCTAGACAGGTCATCCAGTTCTTTGGTGAGCAAAGGGGGTTCAGCCTCCCAAGTCTCATTACCAAATAACTTGTTATTTAGCTTCATGATTGCTTCAAGGTACTTGGCAACTTTCTCTTCAGTGACATCTTCATCCTCTTCAGAGGAAGAATACTCATCAGAGCTCATAAATGGCAGAAGTAAATCCAATGGAATCTCTATGGTCTCAGTGTGAGCCTCAGATTCCCATGGTTCCTCATTAGGGAACTCATTGGAGGCCAGTGGACGTCCATTGAGGTCTTC
>NC_029774.3:103372606-103374300 GCF_000817695.3 Arachis duranensis | reverse complement strand
GGTGATTTCTCCATGAAGGATTATAGGTGTTTCCATAGGGTTCTCCCATGTAATTCACCTCTTCCATTGAAGGGTTCTCAGAATCATAAGCTTCTTCTTTAGATGAAGCATCCTTAGTACTGCTTGGTGCAGCTTGCATTCCAGACAGACTTTGAGAAATCATATTGACTTGCTGAGTCAATATTTTGTTTTGAGCCAGTATGGCATTCAGAGTATTAATCTCAAGAACTCCTTTCTTCTGATTTGTCCCATTGTTCACAGGATTCCTTTCAGAAGTGTACATGAATTGGTTATTTGCAACCATTTCAATGAGTTCTTGAGCTTCTGCAGGTGTCTTCTTCAGATATAGAGATCCTCCAGCAGAGCTATCCAATGACATCTTAGACAGTTCAGACAGACCATCATAGAAGATACCTATGATTCTCCATTCAGAAAGTATGTCAGAAGGACACTTCCTGATCAATTGTTTGTATCTTTCCCAAGCTTCATAGAGGGATTCACCTTCCTTCTGTCTGAAGGTTTGTTCATAGAGGGATTCTCCTTCCTTCTGTCTGCAGGTTTGGACTTCCACTCTAAGCTTATTCAATTTTTGAGGTGGAAAGAACTTTGCCAAGAAGGCATTGACTAGCTTTTCCCAAGAGTTCAAGCTTTCTTTAGGTTGTGAATCCAACCATATTCTAGCTCTGTCTCTTACAACAAAAGGGAATATCATAAGTCTGTAGACCTCAGGGTCAACCCCATCGGTCTTGACAGTGTCACAGATTTGCAAGAATTCAGCTAAAAATTGATGAGGATCTTCCAATGGAAGTCCATGGAACTTGCAATTCTGTTGCATTAGAGCAACTAATTGAGGCTTAAGCTCAAAGTTGTTTGCTCCAATAGCAGGGATAGAGATGCTTCTCCCATAGAAGTCGGGAGTAGGTGCAGTAAAGTCACCCAGCACCTTCCTTGCATTGTTGGCATTGTTGTTGTTTTTGGCTGCCATGTCTTCTTCTTTGAAGATTTCTGTTAGGTCCTCTATAGAGAGTTGTACTTTAACTTCTCTTAGCTTTCGCTTCAAGGTCCTTTCAGGTTCAGGGTTAGCCTCAACAAGAATGCTTTTGTCTTTGCTCCTGCTCATATGAATGAAAAGAAACAAGAAAATATGGAATCCTCTATGTCATAGTATAGAGATTCCTTGAGGTGTCAGAGGAAAAGAAAAATAGAAGGAAGAGGTAGAAAATTCG
The DNA here is from genome assembly GCF_000817695.3 of Arachis duranensis. Lineage (NCBI taxonomy): Eukaryota > Viridiplantae > Streptophyta > Magnoliopsida > Fabales > Fabaceae > Arachis > Arachis duranensis. Next base: position 103,373,074 of record NC_029774.3, on the reverse strand, counting down.
AACTTATCAATGAAAGATGGAGTTCAAATTGTGCATTGAGGAGTAGTGTTAGTCCATAAATAGAAGGATGTGAGAAGAAGGGAAGGAATTTTTGAAAATAAATTTAAAAAGATTTTAAAAACATTTTGAAAAATACTAATTGATTTTCGAAAACTAAGAGTGGAAAAGAAATCAAATGATTTTCGAAAAAGATTTTGAAATTAGAAATTAAAAAGATATGATTGAAAACTATTTTGAAAAAGGTGTGATTAAAAAGATATGATTGAAAAGTTATGGTTTTAGAAAGATGTGATTGAGAAGATATAATTTGAAAAACAATTTAAAAAGATTTGATTTTTAAAATCAATGACTTGGCTAACAAGAAAAGATATGATTCAAACATTAAACATTTCTCAACAGAAAAGGCAACATACTTGAAATGTTGAATCAAATCATTAATTGATAGCAAGTATTTTTGAAAATGGAAAG
>NC_029774.3:103357459-103372506 GCF_000817695.3 Arachis duranensis | reverse complement strand
ATTATGAAAACTTGAAAAAAAATTTGAATTGAAAACAAAATCTTCCCTCTTGTGCCATCCTGGCGTTAAACGCCCAGAATGCTGCACATTCTGGCGTTTAACGCCCAAAACACTACCCTTTTGGGCGTTAAACGCCCAGCCAGGCACCCTGGCTGGCGTTTAAACGCCAGCTTTCCTTCCTCACTGGGCGTTTTGAATGTCCAGCTTTTTCTGTGTAACTCCTCTGCTGTATGTTCTGAATCTTCAATTCTCTGTATTATTGACTTGAAAAGACACAAATTAAAATTTTTTTTTTGGATTTTTAGTAATGAGGAATAATCAAAATGCAACTAAAATCAAATAAACAATGCATGCAAGACACCAAACTTAAAAGTTTGTATACTACTGGCACTTAACAAATTGAGAATGCATATGAGAAACAACAAAACACTCAAGCCAAGAGAAATTAAAGATCAGAGTAATGAAATCATCAAGAACATCTTGAAGATCTCTTAAGACACATGAATGCAAAAAGAACAGAAACATGCAATTGACACCAAACTTAAAATGAGACACTAGACTTAAATAAGAAACATAAAATATTTTTTTTGATTTTAAGATTTTATAATTTTTTTTCTTTTTCGAAAATTATATGGAAAAGAAAATAAAGAGATTCAAAATTTTTAATAAGAATTCCAGGAATCATGCAATGTTAGTCTAAAGCTTCAGTCTAAAGGAATTAGACATGGCTAGCCGAAGCAAGCTATGGTCATCTTGTAAATCTCAGTTAGGCAGATTCAAATGGTTATAGGTGATTTATGAATAAAGCATAAAATAAAGATAGAGATACTTATGTAATTCATTGGTGAGAATTTCAGATAAGCGTATGGAGATGCTTTGTCCCTTCCGTTTCTCTGCTTTCCTACTGTCTTCATCCAATCCTTCTTACTCCTTTCCATGGCAAGCTGTCACCGTTGTCAGTGGCTACCTCCCATCCTCTCAGTGAAAATGTTCAACGTGCTCTGTCACAGCACGGCTATTCAGCTGTCGGTTCTCGATCATATCGGAATAGAATCCAGTGATTCTTTTGCGTCTGTCACTAACGCCCCACAATCGTGAGTTTGAAGCTCGTCACAGTCATTCAATCCTTGAATCCTACTCAGAATACCACAGACAAGGTTTAGACCTTCCGGATTCTCTTGAATGCCGCCATCAATTCTGGCTGATACCACGAAGATTCTGATTAAGGAACCCAAGAGATAAACATTCAAGCCTTGTTTGCTTGTAGAACGGAAGTGGTTGTCAGGCACGCGTTCATAAGTGAGAATGATGATGAGCGTCACATAATCATCACATTCATCATGTTCTTGGGTGCGAATGAATATCTTAGAACAAGAATAAGCTGAATTGAATAGAAGAACAATAGTAATTGCATTAATACTCGAGGTACAGCAGAGCTCCACACCTTAATTTATGGTGTGTAGAAACTCCACCGTTGAAAATACGTAAGTGATAATGGTGATCATTGGCTTCAGCCCCAGAGAGGGAACCAGAAGAACCAAGATGTCTGATACAATAACAAAAGGTCCTATTTGTAAAGAACTAGTAGCTTAGGTTTTACAAAGATGAGTAATTGACATAAAAATCCTCTTCCGGGCCCACTTGGTGTGTGCTTGGGCTGAGCATTGAAGCATTTTCGTGTAGAAACTCTTCTTGGAGTTAAACACCAGCTTTTGTGCCAGTTTGGGCGTTTAACTCCCATTCTTGTGCCAGTTCCGGCGTTTTACGCCAGAATTCTTGAGCTGACTTAGAACGCCTGTTTGGGCCATCAAATCTCGAGCAATGTATGGACTATTATAAATTGCTGGAAGCCCAGGATGTCTAATTTCAAAATCAGTTGAGAGCGCGCCAATTGAGCTTCTGTAGCTCCAGAAAATCCACTTCGAGTGCAGGGAGGTCAGAATCCAACAGCATCTGCAGTCCTTTTCAGCCTCTGAATTAGATTTTTGCTCAGGTCCCTCAATTTCAACCAGAAAATACCTGAAATCACAGAAAAACACACAAACTCATAGTAAAGTCCAGAAAAGTGAATTTTAACTAAAAACTAATAAAAATGTAATAAAAACTAACTAAAACATACTAAAAACATACTAAAAACAATGCCAAAAAGCGTATAAATTATCCGCTCATCATCGGTCCCTTCTAAGTTATTTTTAGTAATCCTCTTTCTTGGACCTTTGTCAGGTCTCTTTCAGGGGTTACTTTTTATAACTTTTTGATTTTGGGGCCGACTTCTTTGTGTCGGTCCCTTCTAAGTTATTTTTAGTAATCATCTTTCTTGGACCTTTGTCAGGTCTCTTTCAGGGATTACTTTTTATAACTTTTTGATTTTGGGAGGCCGACTTCATCATGTCAGTCCTTTCTAAGTTATTTTTAGTAATCCTCTTTATTAGGGCTGGCCAGGCCTCTTTCCAGGGATTGACTTTTTATAACTTCGGTTATTGTGATCAACTGGTCCGACTTCTTTATGCCGGCCTGTCTTTTAAGTTATTTTTAGCAACCCATTTTATTAAGACCTCGTCAGGTCTTTTCTATGGGTCACTTTCAATAACTTCTTACATTATTCTGTTTTGTCGCTTTTTCATCTTTGCTGATTTTGTCGAAGTCAGGTTTGATCCTTGTTTGGTTGACCTTTTGATGAATTTGGTTTTCATCTTTTTTATCTTTATTGTGGTCAGACAGTGAATTTGATCTTCACTTTCTACCGATCTTGTAGCTTTATAATCGGGCGATGAACTTTTTAGCATTTCAGACTAATGCGTTTTGAGAATTTGTAGAAAATCTAAAAAACTTTATTCAGAAGAAAATGCATATATATATATATATACATGTGGGAGTTTTATCCGTCTAGGTCGGGCAATTTTGTATATCTTGGCTTGGTACTTCGTTAAAAAACCTTTTCAGGAAAAAGAGTGTACCTTATCCTAAGATCTTTATTACCTCTAACTGTAGTATCTTCTTAGGTTACAGGCATGCCATGACCTGGGAAGTTCTCGCCCTTCAAGTTCAGACAGTCTGTAGTAGCCCTTTCTAAGTAGTTCTATGACTCGGTAGGGTCCTTTCCAGTTTGCTGCTAGCTTTCCTTCTCCTAGTCGAGTTGTTTCGATATCATTTCGGATTAGGATAAGGTCGTTCTCGGCAAATCCTCGCGGTACTATCTTTTGATTGTATCTTGAAGCCATTCAACGTTTTAATGCCTCTTCCCTGATCCGAGCTTTTTTTTGAATTTCTGAAAGTAGGTCGAGTTCTTCCCTTTGAAGTTGGGAATTGGCCTCTTCACTATAATGGATCACTCTGGGCGACCCTTCTTTGACCTCTACTAGGATCATTGCCTCCATCCCGTAAGCTAATCTGAAAGGGGATTCCTTTGTGGTGGAATGTGGCGTTGTTCGATATGCCCATAGGACTTGTGGGAGCTCTTCGGCCCAGGCTCCCTTTGCATCCTGTAATCTTCATTTTAGACCGGCCAATATGACTTTGTTGGTAGCTTCTACTTGTCCATTGGCCTGAGGGTGTTCTACAGACGTAAATTGGTGTTTTATGTTCAAATCGGCCACCAATTTTCCGAAGCCCGTATCTGTGAATTGAGTACCGTTGTCTGTGGTAATGGAGTATGGAACCCCAAACCTTGTGACAATGTTTCTATATAGGAATTTTTGACTTTTTTTAGCGGTGGCGTTAGCTAGGGGTTCCACCTCAATCCATTTTGTGAAATAGTCTACCCTACGATGAGAAATTTGACTTGTCCGGATCCTTGAGGGAAAGGACCGAGAAGGTCGAGTCCTCATTTTGCGAATGGCCTGGATGAGGTTACGCTGACAAGCTCCTGTGGTGGGGTGATGTGAAAGTTGGCATGTTTCTGGCATGGTGGACATGTCTTTACAAATTCTGTTGCTTCTTTTTGTAGAATCGGCCAATAGAATCCGGCCCGGAGTACCTTTTTGGTAAGAGCCTGTGCTTCAAGATGGTTGCCACAGATGCCGCTGTGTACTTCTAAGACTTCCTTTGTATTGGAAGTCGGCACACATTTTAACAGTGGTGTTGAAATCCCTCACTTGTATAGAGTATTATTTATGAGTGTGTAGTGTTGTGCCTCCCGTTTTAACCTCTTTGCCTCTTTCTTTTCTGTGGGGAGTGTTTCTGTTTCGAGGTAGTTAATTATAGGAGTCATCCATCCTTGATCCTGACCTTTGATGGCTAGGATTTTTTCTTCTTCCGAGATTGACGGGTTCTGCAGTGTTTCTTGGATGAGGCTTCTATTGTTACCCTTTGGTTTGGTGCTGGCTAGTTTTAAGAGTGCATCAGCTCGGGTGTTCAGTTCTCGGGGTATGTGGCGAACCTCATATTCCCCGAGTTATCCGAGCTGTTCCCTGGTTTTGTCAAGGTACTTTTTCATGGTTGGATCTTTGGCTTGGTAGCTCCCTGCTATTTGTGAAGTGACTACCTGTGAGTCGCTGAAGATGATGAACTTTTGAGCTCCAACCTCCTTAGCCAGCTTCAAACCAGCCAGTAGTGACTCATAGTCGGCTTGGTTGTTTGAGGAAGGAAATCTGAATTTAAGAGAAAGTTCGATTTGGGTTCGCTGGTCGCTTTCAATTATCACACCCGCGCCGTTTTCAGTTTTATTTGAGGAGCCGTCTACATAGAGATTCCATTCTGTAGGGATTTTCGGGGTGTCTGTAAATTCTGCAACGAAGTCGGCTAGATATTGTAATTTGATGGCTGTCCGAGCTTCGTATTGAAGGTCGAATTCGGACAACTCGACTGCCCATTGCAAAATTCTGCCTGCTAGGTCTGTTTTCTGTAAAATCCCTTTTATGGGTTGGTTAGTCCGAACCCTAATGATGTGAGCTTGGAAATATGGACGGAGTTGTCGAGATGTTAATATGAGAGCATAGGCGAATTTTTCTATTTTTTGGTAGTTCAGCTCGGATCCTTGTAAATGCTTTGCTGATGAAGTACACAAGTTATTGCCCACTGTCGTCTTTTCAGACTAATGATGAGGCTACTGCCCGACTTCCTACTGCGAGATATAATATAAGTGGTTCTCCTTCCCGAGGCCGAGTTAGGATAGGTGGCTATCCCAGGAATCTTTTGAAATCTTGGAAGGCCTGCTCATACTCCGTTGTCCATTCAAACTTCTTTCCCTTCCTTAGAGTGGCATAGAAGGGGAGAGACCTTATTGCTGATCCCGCTAGAAATCTAGACAAGGCTACCAACTTTCCATTGAGTTGTTGTACTTCTTTGACACAAGTCGGGCTCTTCATGTCGAGTGTGGCCCAGAATTTATCCAAATTTTCCTCGATTCCTCTTTGTGTGAGAATAAAACCCAAGAATTTTTCAGCTTCTACTGCGAAGGTGCATTTTGCAAGATTAAGTCGCATGCCATGCCTTTTTATAGTGTCAAATACTTGGGTAAGGTCAGACAGCAACGCCTCTTCACTTTGTGTCTTTATTAACATGTCGTTCACATATACTTCCATGATTTTTCCGATGTGATCCGTAAAGACCTTATTCATTAACCTCTGATAAGTAGCTCCCACATTTTTAAGTCTAAAGGGCATGACGATGTAGTAGTAGTTTGCTTTTGGGGTTAAGAATGAGGTTTTTTCTTGGTCGGGTGGATACATCAGGATTTGATTGCATCCCGAATATGCGTCCATAAACGAGAGGTATTTATATCCGGAGGAGGCATCCACCAGAGCGTCGATACTTGGGAGTGGATAAGGGTCTTTTGGGCAGACTTTGTTGAGATCAGTGTAGTCGGTGCACATCCGCCACTTCCCATTTGATTTTTTCACCAAGACAACATTAGCTAGCCATAGTGGGTACTTGACTTCTCTTATGAATCCTGCCTCTAGTAGAGCTTGTACCTGCTCTTCCACAGCTTGGGATCGTTCTGGTCCGAGCTTTCTACGTTTTTGTTATACTGGCCGAGATCCTACGTAGACTGCTAGCTTGTGACACATTAACTTGGGTCTATGCCTGGCATGTCTACAGCCTTCCATGCAAAGAGGTCGACGTTATCTCATAAGAACTGTATGAGTGAATCCTTTATGTCTCCTTTTAAGATTGTACCGATATTGGTTGTTTTGTCTGGGATATCTCCGATATGGACTTTTTCTACTTCACCTTCAGGTTATGGGCGGAGTTTTTCCCGTCTCTGAGCTCCACCAAGTTCGATTGTGTGGAATTCTTCTCCTCTGCCCCTGAGGTTTAAACTTTCGTTGTAGCAGCGGTGAGTCATCTTTTGGTCTGCTTTTATTGTAGCTATTCCTTCTACAGTTAGGAACTTCATGCATAGATGTGGAGTCGAGACTACTGCGCCGAGCTGATTTAATGTTGTCCGACCTATTAAGGCATTGTAGGTTGAGCTTACGTCGACTACAATGTAGTCTATTTTGAGTGTTCTTGACTGGTTTCCTTTTCCAAAGGTTGTGTGTAGAGAGACGTATCTTAGTGGTTGAACTGGTGTGTCTCCCAGTCCAAATAGGCTGTTCGGATATGCTCTGAGTTCTTTTTCTTCTAGGCCGAGTTTGTCGAAGGCAGTTTTGAATAGGATATCGGTGGAGCTTCCTTGGTCTATCAGTGTGTGGTGGAAATTTGCGTTTGCCAATACGATAGTGATGACCATAGGATCGTCGTGTCCAGAGATGATGCCTGATGCGTCCTCTTTGGTAAAAGTAATTGTAGGGATGTTGCGTGTTTCCTCTCTTCCCTCGACATGATATACTTCTTTAAGATATCTTTTGCGAGATAATTTGGAGGTCTTGCCTCCCGCAAAATCCTCCGTGAATCATGTGGACGTATCTCTCAGGTGTACGAGGTGGTCGTTCTGCCTGTCCGATATCTTCATCCCTTCTTCTTTTTCTGGGATCGTCTGCTCGGCTCGCCAAGTACCGATCTAATTTTCCTTCTCTTACCAGTTTTTCTATGATATTTTTTAGGTCGAAACATTTGTTGGTGGAATGTCCATAGATTCGGTGATATTCACAATATTTTGCCCGGTTTCCTCCTCTTTTTTTGCTTTTGAGTGGTCGAGCTGGAGGTATCTTTTCAGTATGGCATACTTCTCTGTAGACATCCACTAAGGATACCCGAAGAAGGGTATAATTGTGGTATTTTTTTTATCTTCTCCCTATGTCGATCTTCTTTTTTCTTGGATTCTTTGTCCTTATCTATAGAGGAGTAGAAAAATCCAAAATTTGAGGTCTCTCCTACTCGAGAGTTTTCCTCCATGTTGATATACTTCTTTGCTCATTCTTGTACCTCATTTAGAGATGCGGGATGCTTTTTTGATATGGATTAGCTAAAAAGCCCTTCTCGTAGGCCATTGATGAAGCCCATGATGGCCGCTTCTGTGGGTAGACTTTGTATGTCTAGACATGCCTTGTTGAATCTTTCCATGTAGCTGTGGAGACTTTCCCGATCTCCTTGTTTGATTCCTAATAGACTCAGGGCGTGCTTGGTTTTGTCTTTCTGTATAGAAAATCTGGGTAGAAACTTTTTGGCTAGGTCATCGAAGCTTGTGATGGACCTGGGGGATAGATTGTCGAACCACTTAATCGCCGTTTTTGTTAAGGTAGTCGGGAAGGCTTTGCAGCAGACTGCGTCTGAGGCGTCAGTGAGGTACATTCGACTCCTGAAATTACTGAGGTGATGGCTGGGATCTGCCGTGCCATCATATAAAGCCATATCCGGGAGTTTAAAGTCTTTTGGGATTTTGGTCTTCATGATCTCCTTGGAAAATAGATCTTGGTCCTTGTGGGAACTGTCCCCCTGAGTGAATCGAGTCGCTTTGGCTTTGAGACCGGTGACGTGGCAAAAATTGGCGAGTTAAGAAATTATTATAAGAGATACGTTACAAGTACAGTCCTTAACCAGCCGAAAATCCGCTTATCAATTTAGAAGGGTTGTCACAATATTGAAATTAAAATACTGGGAATATGAATCCCAGGTCGTCTCCCAACGAGTTACAGAAAGATGTGCTATTTTATTAATCAGGTATTTTCAAAAATGGTTGAGTTGATAAATAGGAAATTAAATCAGAGAAATTAGATAATTTAAATAAAAGCCTTGACTGGGAGTAGATTAGTTGGAAGCCCTATTCTTGTTGAAGTACTCTCAAGATTAATTGATAATTGAAGATTGCTCTGCTTAGTTATCCTTTACTAGGTAAGGGAAAGTCAAGCAAGTTGAAAAGCTATTTCTAGCCACAAGTCCTAATCCTCTCCCTTGGGAAGGACTAGTGTCAATGACTGAAGGGTGATCTAACAATAAACCCAATTACAATTTCTCTCTTGAGTAATTCAACTCAAGGTTTCCTTTCAATCATCTCCCAATCAAGTTATGGAACTACTCACTCATCATAATTATAGACTTCACAGAATCAATGGAGAAAATAAAAGAAGACATAATAAAAATAGTGAAATGGATTAATTAAAAATAAAAATAGTTCTATATTAATAACTTGTGAAAATAATCCAATGTCAACTCTGGAGGAATTAAGAATATGGAAGAATAAATGAAAAGTAAATAAAAAAACTATAGTAACTAGTACCGGAGGTAGACTCTTCTCCAAAACTAAAGCCAAAATCTTCAAAATCCTAATTATGAATGTTCAAGTGAGAAAACCTAGGGGAGGAGTAAATTCAGATCTAAAAACTAAAAATTATGCAGAATGAATTGTTATTCTGTCTCTGCATATTCCCTGGCTCTAATCTGTATTTCTGGGCCAAAAACTGGGTTGAAATCCGGCCCAGAAACTCTGCCAGCGACTTCTGAAATTCTGCAGATCGCGCACGTCGCACGGCCGCATCGTCCACGCGTTCGCATCACTCAGCGTTTCTCGTACCACGCGTGCGCGTCGTCCACGCATTCGCATCATTCGTGCAGCTTCCAATCCACGCGAGCGCGTCATGTGATTTCTCCCGTTTTGCGCGGTCGCATCATCCATGCGACCACGTGACTTCTCGCTGGTCATCCCCTCAATTCTTTGTGTTCCTTCCATTTTTACATGCTTCCTCTACATTCCTTACGCCATTCCTGCCCTATGAAGCCTAAAATACTTAACACACAGATCACGACATCGAATGGTACAAAGGAAGATAAAAATATACAACTAAAAGATCTTTAGGAAGCAAGTTATCAATCATAGAATATTTTTAGGAAGGAATTGTAAATACATGCAAATCATATGAATAAGTGGGCAAAGACTTGATAAAACCACACAATCAAACACAATATAAATCATAAAATAGTGGTTTATCAACCTCCCTACACTTAAACATCAGCATGTCCTCATGCTAAATTGAAGGAGATGAATATGAATTAGTAGGAACATGTAAGACTCATGCAATGCAACCTATATACATATGAATGCAACTATATGATTTTGTCTACATGATTAAAAATAGATAAGTTCTCTAAGACAAAACATGGGGCAGATTTCACTAATTCAATTCATATTGTAAAAGCAGATAAATTTTTAAGAAGATAGCTTGTGAAAGTAGGGAATATAGGACTGAGCATTGAACCCTTACTATTGGTGCATGTGCACTCTAATCAACTCTAGTATATGGGGTAATCACTCTATCCTTCTCTAATCATGCTTTCAAAAAAAAAATTTGTTTTTCACCTAATCAATCAACAATTTTAAAATGCCAATGCAAACATCATGAGGTCTTTTCATGGTTGTAATGGGGCTAAGGTAAAGGTGAAGATACACATATGGCTAAGGGAGCTCATACATTGAATCTTTAATTAACCTAAGCTCTCACGTAACATACATATATTCTATATAAATTTAATATTCATCTTAGCTACCCAAAATCTCCCTTTCACATTCCATATTCATGTATCAACCTGTATTGTAATTTTTATCACATGTGCATTGATTATTAACTTTGATTTATTATTGGGGCGATTTGTCCCCTTATTCGCTAAAGTAAAAATTTTTTTTATCTTTTTTATTTTTTTTGTATAGCTTATTAATGCACATAGATTTGTAATTTTCTTTTATGGTTTCACATGAATAGGTACCCAAATTCCCTTTGTTCTATTATGACATATTTTCTATCACCCTTTATTTCCACAATTTTTCCATACTCAATTAATTCACAAATTCTATCTTAAGCTAACCAAATATTCAATTGGGATTTTCAATTGTTTTCCACTTAAGGCTAGTAATGTGGTAAAATATAGAATAAATGGAATTAACAACGGCTCAAAGTGGTTAACAAAGGTGATTAAAAGGGGTGGCTTATTTGGGATATGTGAGCTAAACAAACAATGACCTCAATCATATGCATGCATATAACATATTAATATTGGACATATAGCATAAAACAAAATTCAGATTACAATCATAGAGAACTAAATACACAAGAAACAAAAATGTTTATGGTTAAATAATGTAACCATGTATTTAGGCTCAAGGTCTCACGGGTTGTGTGTTCTTTTAGCTCAAAAAATCCTATTCCAATTTCAACTTCAAACAAATTTAACATAAATGTTTTGATTTAAAGTAGTGAAATTTTCAAAAATTATATGGTCTTAAAAGAAACTTATTGTCTTTTCAATCAGGTAGAACATGCATGCAATTAACCTACTAATATGCAATCTATCCTATACTAAAGAAGAAGGAAATTGGTGTTAGGGGAAAGAATTACCTCCGGAAGTCAGGTACTGACCGACCTCCCCACACTTAAGACTTTGCACCGTCCTCGGTGCCATCTGTCAGGAACAATGGTGGGCTGGTGGCAGTATCTCCACAGTCGGGACCGTCATGGCTCCCTGTGATGGTAAAGGAAGTGGAGTCCAAAGTGCCTGGGTCCCCTTCAGGTCTGTGGTTGCCTGTGAGTAGCTCCTTGAGATATTTGAATCGGCGGTGGTTGCGGCGCTCTTGGAGCTTTGCTTTCTGGTCTTGTTGGTCCAACCTCTTCAGTGTTTGATGCAGCATCTGACTCATAGATGGTGGAAGAACTGCAGCATCTTCTGTGGACTGGCTGGTAGTGGCAAGTGGTGGCCTGAGATATCTCCCGTTAGAGACGTACTGATCATCCCATGGAAGTATGGCTTTGGTGTCCCCAGCTCTGTAGGATACTCCGGCTGCTGAGACAAGATCTGAGACCAAGGCGGGAAAAGAAAGGTTGCCCGCGATTTACACGTGTCCCATAACATTCCGGATGTGTATCGGTAAATTTAGAGGCTGGCCTGTGAGGATGCACCATAGTAGAACGGCCATGTCTACAGTGAAGGAAGACTCATAAGTGCTCGGGAAGACGTAATGGGACATAATCTGTGCCCATACGTGAGCCTCTAAGGTAAGTGTGGAAGCCGAGATTCCCTTAGGATGGCAACGATGGTATCCGAAGATCCATTTGCTGCTTGGTTGTGCAATAACTCTGAGAACAGTATCCCAGTCAAATTTGTACCCCTGGCGCTTGAGGGCAGCTTCTTGAAATGCGTCCAATCCTTCTGGAGCAGGGGGAAGATCTAAGGCACGCTGAATGGCATCTTCTGTAATGGGGACTTGCTTATGACAGATGTAAACAGACTGTAGGATCGGCAGGTGAAAGTTGGAGTAGAACTCGACTACCCAAGAAAGATTAACCTATTGTGGCTGTCTCTGTAGGAATCCCCAATGTCTTTGTGCAATTTGCGGCTCAACAAATTTGGAAATACGCGGTGGAAGGATAAGCAAGTGTTCATTATTGTAATTCCGAGCTGGCAGAATGGGGAACATCTGCTCACAGTAATGTTTGGAAAATCGTGCAGTGTCCTTTACTGGGAAGGCTCTCTCTTTTTCATCAACCTTTATAATCCTTTTAATTCTTTTTGTTGAGGGCTTGACTGTAGTTGAAGAAGGCTCTGCCACTAATGCTCTTTTTATTCCTTTCCTTGCTGTGGATTTGGGAGTAGCTTTCTCTTTGCCTTTCTTGGTGGCCATCCTGAAAGGAAACGAGGAAAGACATTAGCATTTCAAGGGTTATAGCAAGGAAAAGAAGGAAAGGTGGTAATCAATGCCTATGAAGGGATAATGAAGTGAACACATGACTACATGTGACAAATCAACAATGGAAATATAGCAAGTGCATGTGATGAAAATTGAATGCAAGGTGTTTATTGGCATGCCAACAAAGGGCATGAGGAGCATAGATCAAGCATTCAATGTCCAAATTAGATTACCAAGTCTTTCAAACTAATAATATGTTTGTAATAACAATTATATATATTTAATAAAATATAAAAAAGGTTTTTGTGAAAAGCAGGCATTTAGAGTAGTAGAGTTAAAAGGAATCTAAAAGTAGTGCAAAATGCCATATGGGAAATATTAATTTGAACATACAAGTAACCCTTAGAAAATAATATATAATTGTTAAACAAGTCCTAAACAATCCACAAGCAACATACAAAAATAATGACCCAAATAAAATTCCAACACCAATAGAAGGAATAGGAAAAGAAAAAGAAAACATGGTAAGGGAAAGTAGAAGAGAAAGAAAAAGAAAACATGATAATAAAGAGAAGAAAGAAAAAGTAAGGAGGGAAGAAGAGAGAAGAAAAACCTTGATAATGGTGGTAGGAAAAAGGGGGTAGAAGAGAGAAAGAAGGGAGGAAGAAGGAAGAGGGGAGAAAGAAATAAGATTGGGGGGAAAAAAAAGATAAAACAGTCTGGCAGATTTGAATGAGTTGGGCGGCGCAAACAACGCGGACGCGTGGGGTAAGCGGTCGCGTGGAAAGCACTTATTTAGGTGACGCGGATGCATCGGTCACGCGGACGCGTGACATGATTCGCGTTAGTGGCGCGAGGACAGCTTCGCGCTCGCACAACTCTCTGTTTAGATGATCTTTTCCCAAAATTTGGGGTAACGCGATCGCGTGGATGGCCTACTAGGAAAAACGGCACAGACGCGTGGGGCACGTGTTCGCGTGGCAGGGCTTGTGCAACTAGCATGAATGCAGCCCAAGTCTAGCTCAACTTTCGGCCATTCACCCTTGTTACGTCGAATTGCAGAGCCACGCGGTCGCGTGGTCGACGCGGATGCGTGGGGAGGACAATTTACAAATGACGTGATTACGTCATCCATACGGTCGCGTAGATCAAATTGTGCCAAAGGCACGCCTCCAGCCACATTCTGACGCAACTCTCTATCCAATTTTCTTTCTTTCGAATGCACATGCTACGCGGATGCGTCGGCGACGCTGGCGCGTCGCGTGCATTTTCTCTATCTCTTTTTTTTTAAAGAAATATGCAAATGCAGTATGCAGATGAGATGCAGGATATAGGTAGTAGTACGGAGAATAGTTATAGATGAGGGAAGATTAGGAGAGGAAGAGGAACGATCATACCATGGTGGGTTGTCTCCCACCTAGCACTTTGCTTTAACGTCCTTAAGTTGGACGCTCCATTAGCTCAGTTTTCTGCTGTGAGTGGATCCTCCAAGAGGAAAATATCTAACTCCTTGTTTTTCGTCACCTTGTTACCATGGTAGAGCTTCAAACGATGTCCATTAACTTTGATGAGTTCAGAGCTTGAAGGGTGACTTAGGTGAAAAACTCCGTACGGCTCAGCCTTCTCGACTCTATATGGACCTTCCCACCTTGATCGCAGCTTGCCTGGCATGAGCCTCAATCTAGAGTTGTAAAGGATGACTAAATCCCCAGGTTGGAACTCTTTCCTCCTGATGTGTTGATCATGTACAGCTTTCATCTTTTCCTTGTACAGCCTTGAGTTCTCATAAGCTTCTAGGCGAAAGCATTCCAATTCTTGCAGTTGTAACTTCCTTTCAACTCGGGCTTTCTCAAATCCCATGTTGCACTCCTTTACTGCCCAAAAAGCTTTGTGCTCTACCTCAACTAGAAGATGACAGGCTTTTCCATAGACTAAGCGAAAAGGACTCATCCCAATGGGTGTCTTGTATGTTGTTCTGTATGCCCAGAGTGCATCTTGTAGCCTGGTGCTCTATTATCTTCTATGAGGTTTGACTATCTTTTACAATATGCATTTTATCTCTCTGTTAGACACCTCGGCTTGCCCATTAGTCTGAGGATGGTAGGCTGTTGCTACTTTATGAATGATCCCATGCTTCTTCAGTAATCCTGTTAGTCTCCTGTTACAAAAATGGGTGCCTTGATCACTCACGATTGCTCGTTGTGATCCAAAGCGACAAATAATGTGGTTTCTAACAAAGGAAACAACGGGGTTAGCATCATCAGTACGGGTAGGAATTGCTTCCACCCATTTAAAAACATAGTCTACAGCTAACAGTATATAAAGGTGGCCATTAGAATTTGGAAATGGACCCATGAAGTCAATGCCCCAAACATAAAAAATTTCATAGAAAAGCATAATTTGTTTAGGCATTTCATCCCTCTGGGATATATTACCAAACCTTTGGCATGGGGGACAAGATTTACAAAATTCAGCAGCGTCTTTGAAAAGAGTACGCCACCAGAATCCATAGTCTAAGATTTTTCTAGCTGTTCTTTGAGAGCCAAAATGTCCTCCACTCTCAGATGAGTAACAAGCCTCTAAAATGGACTGGAATTCTGATTGAGGCACACACCTTCTAATTACCTGGTCAGTGCCACATCTCCATAAATATGGGTCATCCCATATATAATATTTAGACTCGCTTTTCAGCTTGTCTCTTTGGTGCTTAGTAAAGTTTGGAGGAAAGGTGCGGCTAACTAGATAATTAGCGACAGGTGCATACCAAGGGACTACCTCAGATACTGCTTGTAGGTTATCAAATGGGAAATTATAAGCTATAGGAGTAGAGTCATCTTTAATGTGCTCAAGGTTACTCAAGTGGTCTGCCACTAGATTCTGGTTACCACTCCTATCCTTTATTTCCAAATCAAATTCTTGTAGTAACAGTATCCAACGTATAAGCCTTGGTTTGGATTCCTTTTTAGCTAATAAATACTTTAGAGCTGCGTGGTCTGAATACACTACTACTTTAGTACTGGTGCAATAGGCTCGGAATTTATCCAGAGCAAAA
>NC_029774.3:103354617-103356849 GCF_000817695.3 Arachis duranensis | reverse complement strand
AGTAGAGCTCCACACCTTAATCTATGGTGTGTAGAAACTCCACCGTTGAAAATACATAAGTGATAATAGTGATCATTGGCTTCGGCCCCAGAGAGGGAACCAGAAGAACCAAGATGAAAATACAATAGTAAAAGGTCCTATTTGAAGAGAACTAGTAGCCTAGGGTTTACAGAAATGAGTAAATTATATAAAAAATCCACTCCCAGGCCCACGTGGTGTGTGCTTGGACTGAGCATTGAAGCTTTCATCTGTAGAGACTTTTTTCTTGGAGTTAAACGCCAGCTTTTGTGCCAGTTTGGGCGTTTAACTCCCATTCTTGTGCCAGTTCCGGCGTTTAACGCCGGGCAGTTTTGAGCTGATTTGGAACGCCAGTTTGGGCCATCAAATCTCGAGCAAAGTATGGACTATTATACATTTTTGGAAAGCCCAGGACGAATAAAGTATGAACTATTATATATTGCTGGAAAGCCCTGGATGTCTACTTTCCAACGCAGTTTAGCGCGCGCCATTTAAAGTTCTGTAGCTACAGAAAATTTATTTCGAGTGCAGGGAGGTCAGAATCCAACAACTTCAGCAGTCCTTTGTTAGCCTCCTATCAGATTTTTGCTCAGGTCCTTCAATTTCAGCCAGAAAATACCTGAAATTACAGAAAAACACACAAACTCATAGTAAAGTCCAGAAAAGTGAATTTTAACTAAAAACTAATATAAATATACGTAAAGTCCAGAAATATGAATTTAGCATAAAAACTAATGAAAACATCCCTAAAATTAACTAGATCATACTAAAAACTACTTAAAAACAATGCCGAAAAGCGTATAAATTATCCGCTCATCATAACACCAAACTTAAATTGTTGCTTGTCCCCAAGCAACTGAAAATCAAATAAGATAAAAAGGAAGAGAATATGCAATGAATTCCAAAAACATCTATGAAGATCAGTATTAATTAGATGAGCGGGGCTTTTAGCTTTTTGCCTCTGAACAGTTTTGGCATCTCACTCTATCCTTTGAAATTCAGAATGATTGGCTTCTATAGGAACTTAGAATCCAGATAGTGTTATTGATTCTCCTAGTTAAGTATGATGATTCTTGAACACAGCTACCTTATGAGTCTTGGCCATGGCCCAAAGCACTTTGTCTTCCAGTATTACCACCTGATACATACATGCCACAGACACATAATTGGGTGAACCTTTTCAGATTGTGTCTCAGCTTTGCTAGAGTCCCCAATTAGAGGTGTCCAGGGTTCTTAAGCACACTCTTTTTGCCTTAGATCACAACTTCATTAGTTTTTTCTTTTTTTCTCTCTTTTTTTTTTGAATATTCACTGCTTTTTCTTGCTTCAAGAATCAGTTTTATGATTTTTCAGATCCTCAGTAACATGTCTCCTTTTTCATCATTCTTTCAAGAGCCAACCATTCATGAACAACAAATTCAAAAGACTTATGCACTGTTCAAGCATACATTCAGAAAACAAAAGTATTGCCACCACATCAGAATGATTAATCTGTTATAAAATTCAAAATTCATGAAATTCTTCTCTTTTTCAATTAAGAACATTTTTCATTCAAGAAAGGTGATGGATTCATAGGACATTCATAACTTTAAGGCATAGACACTAAGACACTAATGATCATAAGACACAGACATAGATAACATAAGCATGGAAATTCGAAAAACAGGAAAAAAAGAACAAGGAAATTAAAGAACGGGTCCACCTTAGTGATGGCGGCTTGTTCTTCCTCTTGAAGATCTTATGGAGTGCTTGAGCTCCTCAATGTCTCTTCCTTGCCTTTGTTGCTCCTCTCTCATGATTTCGTTGATCTTCTCTAATTTCATGGAGGAGGATGGAATGTTCTTGGTGCTCCACCCTTAGTTGTCCCATGTTGGAACTCAATTCTCCTAGGGAGGTGTTGATTTGCTCCCAATAGTTTTGTGGAGGAAACTGCATCCCTTGAGGTATCTCAAGGATTTCATGATGAGTGGGATCTCTTGTTTGCTCCATCCTTTTTTTAGTGATGGGCTTGTCCTCATCAATGAGGGTGTCTCCCTCAATGTCAATTCCAACTGAATAACAGAGGTGACAAATGAGATGAGGAAAGGCTAACCTTGCCAAGGTAGAGGACTTGTCCGCCACCTTATAAAGTTCTTGGGCTATAACCTCGTGAACTTTTACTTCCTCTCCAATCATGATGCTATAAATCATGATAGCCCGGTCTATAGTAACTTC
>NC_029774.3:103353626-103354523 GCF_000817695.3 Arachis duranensis | reverse complement strand
GTGATGGGCTTGAGGTCATGCCTTCTCAGTTGAACCGGCTTCCCTCTTGAATCTCTCTTCCATTGAGCGCCCTTTTCACAAATGTCTATGAGGACTTGGTCCAACCTTTGATCAAAGTTGACCCTTTTTGAGTTTGAAAGGGACCTCGGGGATCACTTTCTTCATGGCCACAACTTCATAGAAGTGGTCTTGATGCACCCTTGAGATGAATCTCTCCATCTCCCACGACTCGGAGGTGGAAGCTTTTGCCTTCCCTTTCCTCTTTCTAGAGATTTCTCCGGCCTTGGATGCCATAAATGGTTATGGAAAAACAAAAAGCAATGCTTTTACCACACTAAACTTAAAAGGTTTGCTCGTCCTCGAGCAAAAGAAGAAAGAAGAGAGTAGAAGAAGAAGAAATAAAGGAGATGGATATCGCTTTGTGGTTCGGCCAAAGGGGGAGAATTAGTGTTTAGGTTGTGTGAAAATGAAGGAGTGAAGATGGGTTTATATAGGGGTGGAGAGAGTGGTATGGTTCGGTCATGTAAGGGTGGGTTTTGGGAGGGAAAGTGGTTTGAATTTGAATGGTGAGGTAGGTGGGGTTTTATGAAGGATGGATGTGAGTGGTGAAGAGAAAGATGGGATTTGATAGGTGAGGGGTTTTGGGGGAAGAGGTGTTGAGGTGTTGAGGTGATTGGTGAATGGGTGAAGAAGAGAGAGAGTGGTGGGGTAGGTGTGGATCCTGTGGGGTCCACAGATCCTGAGGTGTCAAGGGAAAGTCATCACTGCACCAAGTGGCGAGCAAAAATGCTCTCTATGCCAATTCTGGCGTTAAACGCCAGGCTGGTGCCCATTTCTAGCGTTTAACGCCAGCTACTTGCCCTTTCTGGCGTTAAACGCCCAGAATGGTGCCAGACT
>NC_029774.3:103347305-103353460 GCF_000817695.3 Arachis duranensis | reverse complement strand
TTTTGTGACTTCTCATGATCATCAACCTACGGAAAACATAAAATAACAAAGGAAAATTAGATAAATATAACATTGGGTTGCCTCCCAACAAGCGCTTCTTTAATGTCAGTAGCTTGACAGCGGGCTCTCATGGAGCCTTACAGATACTCAAAGCAATGTTGGAACCTCCCAACACCAATCTTAGAGTTTGAATGTGGGGGTTCAACACCAAACTTAGAAGTTGGTTGTGGTCTCCCAACACCAAACTTAGAGTTTGACTGTGGGGGCTCTTTTTGACTCTGTTTTGAGAGAAGCTCTTCATGCTTCCTCTCCATGGTGACAGAGGGATATCCTTGAGCCTTAAACACAAAGGATTCTTCACTCACTTGAATGATCAATTCTCCTCTGTCCACATCAATCACAGCCTTTGCTGTGCCTAGGAAGGGTCTGCCAAGGATGATGGATTCATCCATGCACGTCCCAGTTTCTAGGACTATGAAATCAACAGGGATGTAATGATCTTCAATCTTTACCAGAACATCCTCTATAAGCCCATAAGCTTGTTTTCTTGAATTGTCTGCCATCTCTAGTGAGATTCTTGTAGCTTGTTGAATGGCAGAAGTAAATCCAATGGAATCTCTATGGTCTCTGTGTGAGCCTCAGATTCCCATTGTTCCTCATTAGGGAACTCATTGGAGGCCAGTGGACGTCCATTGAGGTCTTTCTCAGTAGCGATCTCTGCCTCTTCCTCCTCTCCAAGTTCGGTCATGTGGGTCATGTTAATGGCCTTGCATTCTCCTTTTGGATTCTTTTCTGTATTGCTTGGAGGAGTACTAGGAGGGAGTTCAGTAATTTTCTTGCTCAGCTGTCCCACTTGTGCCTCCAAATTTCTAATGGAGGACCTTGTTTCAGTCATGAAACTTTGAGTGGTTTTGATTAGATCACCGTAGCACACTAGCACTAGCACACTTCACACTTGTGCAGTAGCGCAACGCCGATTCCTAAATTTTGAAAACCCTAAACTAAAGAAGGAAAGTAAGAAACACTTTCTGCTCAGTGCTCTCTCTCTCTCGCTCCTTAGTCCTTACTCCTTAGTCTTCGTTCTTCATCCTTACACAACATCACTCACTCTCACTATCACAGATTCACAGCATCATTCACTCTCAGTCACTCCCACTGACACACGCCGACGTCGTCCGCCGCTCTTCTTCTGAATAATGCCCTTCGCCGCCTCCTCTTCTCAGTGACGCCGCTGGCGGCTCCTCTCCGCGGTGACACCGCTGCCGCCTTCTCCCCTCGGTGGCGCTGCTGCTGCTCTTCTTCAAGGTATATTTTTACTTAGTTTTGTTTATTTTGTTTTGTTCTGTTGTTTTAAGATTTTGTTTAAATTTAATTTTTACTTGTTAATCTGTGTTAAACTATGTTAAACTGTTCATTGTTGAAGGTAGATTTTTACTTGCTTTTGTTTATTTTGTTTTATTCTGTTATTTTAAGATTTTGTTTAATTTTAAAGTTTACTTGTTAATCTGTGTTAAACTGTTCAAGCCTCAAGGTATATTTTTACTTGGTTTTGTTTATTTTGTTTTGTTCTGTTGTGTTAAGATTTTGTTTAATTTTATTTTTTACTTGTTAATCTGTGTTAAACTGTTCATTGTTGAAGGTAGATTTTTACTTGCTTTTGTTTATTTTGTTTTTGTAAATCTGTTAAACTTTCACTGATATCATTGATTCAAAAGACAAAAATTTCTTAGAAGGTAACAAGTTCGACTTTGATATTTTTAACAAACTAATGAATATGCAATTCTATACTACCTTAATGTTTCTTATGAGTAAAACATTAAATCTTATGTAACATTGTTCACATCAATCATTGATGGTAGCTTTGAGTTAATGTCTTGTACATATATTTACCTGTGCTTAGTACTTATGCTTCATTTCATATTCTTTTACAAGATAATTGCCACAAATTGCTCAATGTATAATTGTTAATATGAACTTCAGTGATATTTGAA
Source organism: Arachis duranensis (assembly GCF_000817695.3). Taxonomy (NCBI): domain Eukaryota; kingdom Viridiplantae; phylum Streptophyta; class Magnoliopsida; order Fabales; family Fabaceae; genus Arachis; species Arachis duranensis. Next base: position 103,351,469 of record NC_029774.3, on the reverse strand, counting down.
AGGGGACAAAGATGATGGATTTCACGCTTTAAGTGTTCTATTTAGGATGTTCTGGTAGATGCATAAGGAAAAGAAATAAAATAAATAAAAAAGTTATGCTACTAGATTTTCATAATAAGTATAATCTGGAAATATAATGGAACACGACTAGGGTATATGAACAATTAAAAGATAGAAAGAAGCTTGTGAGGTATATGTATAAAATCTACCTTTGTTCTTGTTGATTGAAATTGAATTCTATTTTTTTATCTTCTGCAGATTTTATATTTGTTCGGTTGATTTTAGCTTTCAATTTGAAGGTCAACAATGCCAACTTTATATCCTGAGGTAATATTTTTATTTTGTAATATGTATGTTGGTAACAATTCAATACGTTGATTAATTGAAAAAATATTAAAATAACATAAACTATTTAATTATTCTTTGTTATCACAGGATGTTCAAAGTAGCGAGCCAGGATTTACCAGTGCTACTCCATCCACTTTTGAATCAGTCAGATCTTCAGGACAGTTAGAGTCAATGCCGCCTCCACAGCAGCAATCGCAGCCACAAACTCAGACGCAGACGCAACCACCATCGCTGCCGCCACTGCCGCCGCACAGTGATCAGAACAATGAAGGAACTAGATCTAAGAGGAGGAGAGGCAAAGCAAATGTTGCTAATGAGTCACCTAATCCTGGCCAGTCTGAGGAACAAGGTACAGGTAACACTAAAAAACCTGTTAGACCTAGATCTTGGACTTGGGAGCATTTTAAAAAAGATGATAGTGGTCCCAAACCTAGGGCTATATGTAAGTGGTGTGGAGCATCTTATGCGGCTGATTCACATAAAAATGGTACTAGCAATCTTAAAAGTCACTTGTTGAGTCATTGTAGAAAATTTCTAAAAGATTCACTTGATCCCACACAAAAAGCACTTGTTATGCAGCAACTTAAAAAAGAAGAAGGAAATGGGCTGGGTAATTGTTTGACTTCTGTATCATTTGATCCTGATTTATGTAGACAAGCTCTTGCTAGAATGATAATCATAGATGAGTTGCCTTTTAGATTTGTTGAAGGGGAGGGATTTCGTTATTTCATGAGTGTTTTACAGCCAAAACTCCATATTCCGGGCAGAATTTCAGTTGCTAGGGATTGTTGGAACTTGTTCATGAATGAAAAACATAAGTTGAAGAGTGTCTTTATAAACTCAAATCAAAGTGTGTGTTTGACCACTGATTGTTGGACTTCTGTACAAAATCTAAACTATCTTTGTCTCACTGCACATTTTATTGATCAAGATTGGAAGTTGCAAAAGAGAATTCTTAACTTTTGTCTCATCAAGAATCATAAAGGTGAAACAATTGGTAGGAAGATAGAAAAATGTCTTTTGAATTGGGGAATAAGTAGAGTCTTTAGCATCACGGTTGATAATGCTAGTTCAAATGATGTTGCCATTTGTTACTTGAAAGGTAGAATGGAAGATTGGAATTCACATCCTTTAAAAGGTGAACATTTGCATGTTAGGTGTTGTGCTCATATCTTGAACTTGGTGGTGAATGATGGTTTGAAGGATATGCATTCTTCAATTAGTAAAATTAGAAATGCTGTTAGATATGTCCGTGCTTCTCCTAGTCGTATGGATAGGTTTAAAAGTTGCATTAAAGAGGCTAGGATCCAAGACTGCTCTTGTGTGCAATTAGATGTCCCCACTAGATGGAATTCCACTTACATAATGCTTGATAGTGCTTTAAAATTCCAAAAGGCCTTCAAGAGATTAAGTGAGAGGGATGCTGAGTTTGTAATGATGCAAGGGGGCATTCCAAAGAATGAAGATTGGGATAATGCAAGATGTTTTGTGAGGTTTTTGAAGATTTTTTCTGATGTAACCAAAAAAGTCTCGGGTTCTACATTTGTGACTTCTTCTTCATATTTTCATCACTTTTGTTCAATTCTTAGTTCTTTGAAGACTTGGGCTGATAGTAATGACATACTACTTAAGGGTATGGCTACAAAAATGAAGGCTAAGCATGATAAATATTGGGGTAACTTAAGGAACATGAATATGATGATTTTTGTTGCTGTGGTACTTGACCCTAGATACAAGATTAAGTTTGTTGAGTGGAGTTTTCAAAGGTTGTTTGAGAAGGAGGATGCTGATTTCTTATGTGGTAAGGTGAAGGAAGTATTCAATGACTTGTTTAACAGCTATAGGGTTGCTCTCAATAGTGATCAAGCACACCAATCTGCACAACACAGCCAAGATGTGGATATGGATGATAGTGCCTTTGATGATGTTCGCTTTGCGGCAGCATTTGAAAATGATGTACAAGCAAGTGAGAGTGTCAACACAAATGAAGTGGATTTATATCTCATGGAGTCCTTGGAGAAACCAGTTGATCCAAGTAGTTTTGATATTTTAACTTGGTGGAAAGTGAGCTCTAACAATTACAAATATCCTGTTTTAAGTCAAATTGCGAGGGATATTCTAGCTATGCCGGTGTCAACGGTTGCTTCTGAATCCGCCTTTAGCACGGGAGGTAGAGTGCTTAATCAATATAGGAGCTCTCTTACTCCAAAAACTGTTGAAGCTTTGATTTGTGCACAAAATTGGTTTCGAGCCAATTCATTGCCAATTGACCTTGAGGAGTCTTTTGAAGAATTTGAAAAACTTGAGAAAGGTAATGCTCTTTAATATTATGTTTTATTTTATCTTCACATAGTGATTAACTTTACTATTTGATAATATGTTTAACTTACTAATATTTATTTTATTACATTTTATTGTAGAACTTGAGCCAATTCCTCAACTAATAGATGAAGAAGGCTCTGGTGATGAATCTGATTAGTGATCAGTGCTTCAGCTTTCAGTTTGGAGTTCTTTATGTTATGTTTTTATTAAGACTTTTCTATGTTATTTAATTTTGTGTTGTTGAGACTTGTTTAGTTATTTTGATGCTGAAGAATTATTATTTTATCAATACTTGTTGAATATGTTAGATTGTTGGGCAATTGGACATGTTAGTTTATAATGTTTTATGGAATTTTTGTTTTATTATTACGTTGAATTGTGTTTTATTATTATAATGGATTATTGGACAGGTTATATAACTTTATAAATTAAGTTATTATTTTGTATTTAAAAAACCGCGGATCCAAACCGATCCAAACCGCTTGTAATCGGATCGGATCGGATCGGATTTCCAAAAAATGTTCATCCAATCCAAACCGCACCGCACATAAATTAAGTGTTCGGATCGGATGACTTTTTCCTTCAAAACCGAACCAAACCGCACCGCGAACACCCCTAGTGCCTCCAAGTTTCTAATGGAGGACCTTGTTTCAATCATGAAACTTTGAGTGGTTTTGATTAGATCAGAGACCATGGTTGCTAAGTCAGAGTTGCTCTGGTTAGAATTCTCTGTCTGTTGCTGAGAAGATGATGGAAAAGGCTTGCCATTGCTAAACCTATTTCTTCCACCATTATTGTTGTTGAAACCTTGTTGAGGTCTCTGTTAATCCTTCCATGAGAGATTTGGATGATTCCTCCATGAAGGATTATAGGTGTTTCCATAGGATTCTCTCATGTAATTCACCTCTTCTATTGAAGGATTCTCAGGATCATAAGCTTCTTCTTCAGTTGAAGCGTCCTTAGTACTGCCTGGTGCAGCTTGCATTCCAGACAGACTTTGAGAAATCATATTGACTTGTTGAGTCAATATTTTGTTCTGAGCCAATATGACATTCAGAGTATCAATCTCAAGAACTCCTTTCTTCTGATTTGTCCCATTGTTCACAGGATTCCTTTTAGAAGTGTACATGAATTAGTTATTTGCAACCATTTCAATTAGTTCTTGAGCTTCTGCAGGCGTCTTCTTCAGATGAAGAGATCCTCCAGTAGAACTATCCAAAGACATCTTGGAAAGTTCAAACAGACCATCATAGAAGATACCTATGATGCTCCATTCAAAAAGCATGTCAGACGGGCACTTTCTGATCAATTGTTTGTATCTTTCCCAAGCTTCATAGAGGGATTCACCTTCCTTCTGTCTGAAGGTTTGGACTTCCACTCTAAGCTTACTCAATTTTTGAGGTTGAAAGAACTTTGCCAAGAAGGCATTGACTAGCTTTTCCCAAGAGAGTTCAGGCTTTCTTTAGGTTGTGAGTCCAACCATATCCTAGCTCT
>NC_029774.3:103345476-103347118 GCF_000817695.3 Arachis duranensis | reverse complement strand
AGAGAAACTAATTGAGGCTTAAGCTCAAAGTTGTTTGCTCCAATGGCAGGGATAAAGATGCTTCTCCCATAGAAGTCGAGAGTAGGTGCAGTAAAGTCACCCAGCACCTTCCTTGCATTGTTGGCATTGTTGTTGTTTTCGGCTGCCATGTCTTCTTCTTGTTTGAAGATTTCTGTTAGGTCCTCTACAGAGAGTTGTGCCTTTGCTTCTCTTAGCTTTCGCTTCAAGGTCCTTTCAGGTTCAGGGTCAGCCTCAACAAGAATGCTTTTGTCTTTGCTCCTGCTCATATGAAAGAGAAGAGAACAAGAAAGTATGGAATCCTCTATGTCACAGTATAGAGATTCCTTGAAGTGTTAGAGGAAAAGAAAAATAGAAGGAAGAGGTAGAAGAATTCGAACTTATCAAGAAAGATGGAGTTCAAATTATGCATTAAGGAGAAGTGTTAGTCCATAAATAGAAGGATGTGAGAAAAGGGGAAGAAATTTTCGAAAATTAAGTAAAAGATTTTAAAAACATTTTGAAAAACACTAATGGATTTTCGATTAAAAACATTTTGAAAAATACTAATTGATTTTCGAAAACTAAGAGTGGAAAAGAAATCAAGTGATTTTTGAAAAAGATTTTGAAATAAGAAATTAAAAAGATATGATTGAAAGCTATTTTGAAAAAGATGTGAGAAAAATATATGATTGAAAAGATATAGTTTTAAAAAGATATGGTTGAGAAGATATGATTTGAAAAACAATTTAAAAAGATTTGATTTTAAAAATTAATGACTTGGCTAACAAGAAAAGATATGATTCAAACATTAAACCTTTCTCAACAGAAAAGGCAACATACTTGAAATGTTGAATCAAATCATTAATTGATAGCAAGTATTTTTTAAAATGGAAAAAAAATGATTTTGAAAAAGATTTGATTGAAAAGATTTGATTTGAAAAAGATTTGATTTTAAAAAAATTTTGAAAACTTGAAAAAAATTTGAATTAAAAACAAAATCTTCCCTCTTGTGCCATCCTGGCATTAAACGCCCAGAATGGTATCCATTCTGGCGTTTAACGCCCAAAACACTACCCTTTTGGGCGTTAAACGCCCAACCAGGCACCCTGGCTGGTGTTTAAACGCCAGTTTTTCTTCTTCACTGGGTGTTTTGAACGCCCAGCCTTTTTCTGTGTAATTCCTCTGCTGTATGTTCTGAATCTTCAATTCTCTGTATTTTTTACTTGAAAAGACACAAATTAAGAAAAATTGGATTTTTAATAATCAAAATGTAACTAAAATCAAATAACAATGCATGCAAGACACCAAACTTAGCAGTTTGTATACCATTGACACTAACAAAATGAGAATGCATATGAAAAACAACAAAACACTCAAGACAAGAGAATTTAAAGATCAAAACAAGGAAATCATCAAGAACAACTTGAAGATTAATGAAGACACATGCATGAATGCAAGAAAAATAGAAACATGCAATTGAAACCAAACTTAAAATGAGACACTAGACTCAACAAGAAACATAAAATATTTTTTTATTTTTATGATTTTGTAATTTTTTTTGGATTTTTCGAAAATTAAGTGGAAAAGAAAATAAAGATATCAAAATTCTTATTGAGAATTCCAGGAATCATGCAATGTTAGT
>NC_029774.3:103329351-103344836 GCF_000817695.3 Arachis duranensis | reverse complement strand
AAGGGATCCAAGAGATAAACATTCAAGCCTTGTTTGCTTGTAGAACAGAAGTGGTTGTCAGGCACTCGTTCATAAGTGAGAATGATGATGAGTGTCACATAATCATCACATTCATCATGTTCTTGGGTGCAAATGAATATCTTAGAACAAGAATAAGCTAAATTGAATAGAAGAACAATAGTAATTGCGTTAATACTCGAGGTACAGCAGAGCTCCACACCTTAATCTATGGTGTGTAGAAACTCCACCGTTGAAAATACATAAGTGATAATAGTGATCATTGGCTTCAGCCCCAAAGAGGGAACCAGAAGAACCAAGATGAAAATACAATAGTAAAAGGTCCTATTTGTAGAGAACTAGTAGCCTAGGGTTTACAGAAATGAGTAAATTACATAAAAAATCCACTCCCGGGCCCACTTGGTGTGTGCTTGGGCTGAGCATTGAAGCTTTCATGTGTAGAGACTTTTCTTGGAGTTAAACGCCAGCTTTTGTGCCAGTTTGGGCATTTAACTCCCATTCTTGTGCCAGTTCCGGCGTTTAACGCCGGGTAGTTTTGAGCTGATTTAGAACGCCAGTTTGGGGCATCAAATCTCGGGCAAAGTATGGACTATTATACATTGCTGGAAAGCCCAGGACGTCTACTTTCTAACACCGTTGAGATCGCGCCAATTGGGCATCTGTAGCTCCAAGAAATCTACTTCGAGTGCAGGGAGGTCAGAATCCAACAGCATCTACAGTCCTTTTCAGCCTTTGAATCAGATTTTTGCTCAGGTCCCTCAATTTCAGCCAGAAAATACCTGAAATCATAGAAAAACACAAAAACTCATAGTAAAGTCCAGAAAAGTGAATTTTAACTAAAAACTAATAAAAATATACTAAAAACTAACTAAAACATACTAAAAACATACTAAAAATAATGCCAAAAAGCGTATGAATTATCCGCTCATCAAGTACCAAGTAAATAGGCTCGGAATTTATCCAGAGCAAAAACAATAGCAAGAAGCTCTTTCTCAGTAGTGGTGTAGTTAGACTGAGTAGTGTCTAAAGTCTTAGACACATAAACAATGACAAAAGGATCTTTACCTTCACGTTTAGCCAGTGCTGCTCCTACTGCATGATTGGAAGCATCGTACATGATTTCGAATGGCTGGCTCCAGTCAGGTCCTCTCACAATTGGAGCTTGAGTCAGGGCGGTCTTCAGCTTATCAAACGCTTGTTTGCAATCCTCACTGAACTCGAACTCGATCTCTTTCTGCAGTAGCCTGGATAGTGGAAGTGCTACCTTACTAAAGTCCTTAATGAATCTCCGGTAAAAACCTGCATGGCCAAGGAACGAACGGACTTCCCTTACAGAGGAGGGGTAAGGTAAAATATAAATAACATCCACCTTTGCTGGATCTATAGAAATGCCAGTATTAGACACAACATGTCCTAGTACAATCCCTTGTCTTACCATAAAGTGACATTTTTCAAAATTCAATACAAGGTTTGTACTGACACATCTGTCTAGTACTCTAGATAAACTATCCAAGCAAAGGCTAAAGGAATCACCATAAACGCTAAAATCATCCATAAAAACCTCCATACAGTCCTCAAGAAGGTCAGAGAAAAAACTCATCATGCACCTTTGGAAAGTAGCTGGTGCATTGTACAAGCCAAAGGGCATTCGCTTATAGGCATAAGTCCCAAAAGGACATGTAAAAGTAGTCTTTTCCTGATCTTCAGGGGCTATATGAATCTGGAAATAGTCTGTGTAACCATCTAAAAAGCAATAATGTGATTTACCTGACAGGCGATCCAACATTTGATCAATGAATGAAAGAGGGTAGTGATCCTTACGAGTGGCTTGGTTGAGACGCCTGTAATCAATGCAGACCCTCCAGGCGTTCTGTACTTTGGTTGCTATGAGTTCTCCATGCTCATTCTTCACTGTAGTGACTCCAGACTTCTTGGGCACCACTTGTACTGGGCTCACCCATTCACTGTTTGAGATGGGGTAGATGATATCTGCCTCTAGTAGTCTGGTCACTTCCTTCTTGACAACCTCTAAGATAGTGGGGTTCAGTCTTCTTTGGGGTTGACGAACGGGTCTTGCTCCTTCTTCTAAAAATATTCTGTGCTCACAAACTTGAGGATTGATGCCTACTATGTCTGCCAAACTCCACCCAATTGCCTTCTTGTGCCTCCTTAGCACACTAAGTAACTGCTCTTCCTGTTGAGAAGTAAGGTCCCGTGCAATGATAACTGGAAACTTCTACTTGTCCTCGAGGTAAGCATATTTAAGGTGTGGAGGGAGGGGTTTCAATTATAATTTCTGCTCATGGTCAGGCTTTGGATTGTCTGGAGCTGGTGGTAGTGGTAAAGTACTTTCATTGTCCTCAGAAAGTGTCCCCACACTCGGACCTTGTCCTATGTACTTCTCTTCAAACTCCTCCTAGTGAACTTTAACTATGGTTTCATCTATGATGTCACACTAGAGGATAGAATGATCTTCTGGAGGGTGCTTCATAACTCCATTCAGATTGAAGCTTACTACTCGGCCGTCTATCTCAAAAGAGTCCGTTCTTGAAAAAGCATCCAATTTGAACTTCGAGGTCTTCAAGAAAGGTCTTTCGAGTAGGATTGATGATGGCTTCTTTGAGTCATTTTGGGGTATCTCCAGGATATAAAAATCAATGGGGAACGTGAGTCCCTTAATACCCACTAATACATCTTCAGCAACTCCAGCCACTGTAATAATGCTTTTATCTGCTAACACAAAATGGGCTGCCGACCTTTTTAAGGGAGGGAGCCTCAAAACATCATATATAGACAAAGGCATTATACTAACACATGCTCCTAAATCACACATGCAGTCAGAAAATATCACACCTCCAATGGTACAGTTAACCATGCATGGGCTTGGGTCACTACATTTTTCAGGTATATTTCCCATTAAAGCAGATATAGAACTACCTAAAGGAATAGTTTCTAATTTATTAATTTTGTCTTTATGTATGCATAAATCCTTTAGAAACTTTGCGTATTTAGGTACCTGTTGAATAACATCAAAAAGGGGAACAGTTACCTCAACCTTTTTGAATATCTCTACCATTTTGGGATCAAGTTCCAACCGCTTCCTGGGCTTCCTTGCAAGTTGTGGAAATGGAATAGGAATGGTATTTTCTACAGTGTCTGTGCCCTTTGGTGCTTCTTCCTGTGATTGAGCTTATTCTTCTCTAGCCATGTCCTGTATATTCTTTTCCTCCTCGACATCTTCTATTTCCACTACCTCTTCAGCTGAGGCATGTTTTGATGGGTTTGGCTCTTCCTGATTCCTCTCTTGCAATGTGGTTCCAGACCTTAGGGTGATGGCATTAATGCCACCCTTTGGATTGGGTAATGGTTGAGAAGGGAGTCCACCAGAGCTTGAAGACTGGTTGTTGGAGTTGGTCAGTGATCCAATCTGTGAGACAAGGGCTTGCATAGTAGAGTTCAGACCATTCAAAGTAGCAGTAAGGTTGTTTTTCATGGCCTGTTGTCTCCGATCAATAGATTGTAGTAACTCATCATTAAGAGATGAAGAGGGATAAGTGATCTGAGAGGTCTGCTGAGATGCTTGAGGCTGTCTTAGATGAGGTGCTCTATAGGCCTGATTCTGATTCTGCTGCCTAAAGTTGTTATTATTATTCCACCTCTGGTTTCCATTGTTATCTCTGCCTCCTCTGTTATGATTGTCCCTCCAACCTTGGTTGGAGTTATCCTGCCATCCATGGTTGTAGCTGCCACCTTGATTGTACCCTTGGTTGGGGCAGTCATAGAAGTTGTGAGTGACTGCCACAGTGTGGTCTTCCGGTTGGAGTTGTAGACACTTATCAATGTAATGACTGTAATCTGCACAGATTCTACATACTCTTTGTGGAACCAACTGTTGGCTGTGCTGTGATGGAGAAGGCTGAACTTGCTGAGCTTGTTGTTGACTTAGTTGCATCTGCTTCAGTAAGCTGGTCATTTCACATAAGCTCTGAGTTATAGCAGCAGTCTCTTTGCTAGTGGATACCTCTGAAATAGCTCTTGATTGACTTTGTTTCTGCCTGTGATTCCTAGTAGATTCAGCTAAGTCGCTGATCAATTGCCATGCTTCTTCCGTAGTCTTGTACTTTTTCATAGACCCATTGCTAGCACCTTCCAATGTGGTTCTATCTTGAGATTTCATGCCCTGTGTAAAGTAGTCGAGCAACACTATCTTGTCAATCATATGGTGGGGACATGCTTCTAGAAGATTATTGAAGCGTTCCAAGTATTCATAGAGAGTCTCAGATTCATCCTGAACGATCATGGACATATCTTTCCTCAGTTTATCGGCAACCTCAGCTGGAAAGAATTTCTCCAAAAATTCTCTTCTAAGCGTATCCCAATTGGAAACAGTTGTTCCAGGTTGAGTGTAGTACCATTCTCTTGCTTTCCCCTCAAGAGAAAATGGGAAGCTTTTAGCAGAATAAAAGTTTCGTCAGTACCATCACGCTTAACAGTAGAGCAAACTGTTTGAAAATCCCTAAGGTGCTTGATAGGCTCTTGAGCAGGTAAGCCATGAAACTTGGGCTTCAAGTTGAGTAGTGAAGACTTTATTTTAAAATCCACAGCCACTACTGGGTGGTGTGCCTGGAATGGTTGTAGTGTAAAATCAGGGGCTCCTTCCTCCTGGATAGTGACTCTCCTAGGTGCTGCCATGTCACCTGCACATAAATCAACTGGATCAGTAGAGAGGGAGCTTGTTTCTTCCTTAGATGACGTTTCAGGTTCATCCTCAGAGAGGACTAGCCGACGCCGAGCTTGCCTTATACGTGAAATAGTTCTTTCAATCTCAGGGTCAAATACTGGCAAGCTTGGATCAGGAAGTGAACGCGTCATTTAACGAAAGAAACATGCATCTCATAGTAATAAAATAAAAAGAAAAATTGCAATTAAATAAATTCCAATCAATAAATTAGCACACTATTGCAACTCCCCGGCAACGGCGCCAAAAATTGACGTGGCAGAAATTGGCGAGTTAAGAAATTATTATAAGAGATACGTTGCAAGTACAGTCTTTAACCAGCCGAAAATCCGTTTATCAATTTAGAAGGGTTGTCACAATATTGAAATTAAAATACTGGGAGTATGAATCCCAGGTTGTCTCCAAACGAGTTGCAGAAAGATGTGCTATTTTATTAATCAGGTATTTTCAAAAATGGTTGAGTTGATAAACAGGAAATTAAATCAGAAAAATTAGATAATTTAAATAAAAGCCTTGACTGGGAGTATATTAGTTGAAAGCCCTATTCTTGTTGAAGTACTCTCAAGATTAATTGATAATTGAAGATTGCTCTGCTTAGTTATCCTTTACTAGGTAAGAGAAAGTCAAGCAAGTTGGAAAGTTATTTCTAGCCACAAGTCCTAATCCTCTCCCTTGGAAAGGACTAGTGTCAATGACTGGAGGGTGATCCAACAATAAACCCAATTACAATTTCTCTCTTGAGTAATTCAACTCGAGGTTTCCTTTTAATCATCTCCCAATCAAGTTATGGAACTACTCACTCATCATAATTATAGACTTCACAGAATGAATGGGAAAAATAAAAGGAGACATAATAAAAATAGTGAAAGGGATTAATTAAAAATAAAAATAGTTCTATATTAATAACTTGTGAAAATAATCCAATGTCAACTCTGGAGGAATTAAGAATATGGAAGAATAAATGAAAAGTAAATAAAAAAAACTATAGTAACTAGTACCGGAGGTAGACTCTTCTCCAAAGCTAAAGCCAAAATCTTCAAAATCCTAATTATGAATGTTCAAGTGAGAAAACCTAGGGGAGGAGTAAATTCAGATCTAAAAACTAAAAATTATGTGGAATGAATTGTTATTCTATCTCTGCATGTTTCCTGGCTCTAATCTATGTTTCTGGGTCAAAAACTGAGTTGAAATCCGGCCCAAAAACTCTGCCAACGACTTCTGAAATTCTGCAGATCGCGCACGTCGCGCGGCCGCGTCGTCCACGCGTTCGCGTCACTCGGCGTTTCTCGTACCACGCGTGCACGTCGTCTACACATTCGCGTCATTCGTGCAGCTTCCAATCCGCGCGGTTACGTCAGGCACGCGAGCGCCTCATGTGATTTCTCCTGTTTCGCGCAGTCGCGTCATCCATGCGACCGCGTGACTTCTCGCTGGTCATCCCCTCAATTCTTTGTGTTCCTTCAATTTTTGCATGCTTCCTCTACATTCCTTACGCCATTCCTGCCCTATAAAGCCTGAAACACTTAACACACAGATCACGGCATCGAATGGTACAAAGGAAGATAAAAATATATAACTAAAAGATCTTTAGGAAGAAAGTTATCAATCATAGAATATTTTTAGGAAGGAATTGTAAATACATGCAAATCATATGAATAAGTGGGCAAAGACTTGATAAAACCACACAATCAAACACAATATGAATCATAAAATAGTGGTTTATCAACCGGCTTCGAGTTTTAGGAGTTTGCCTTCCAATTCCCGGCGTCGCCTTATTTCCCTTTGTAGGTCTTTCCAAGCTTCTCGCTGATGTTGGGCTTCTTTCTCAAGTTATTTTAAACGATCTTGAAGCGTCTCAAGGGCTCCCGGGTTTGGTGAATTCTTGTCTCCGTTAGGTTGTGGGATATCTTTTGGTGTGGTATCCGCGTTTTTGTGCGGCGTTCTATCTTCTAGATCCGAATCGTGGTCATTGTCATGGTCGTCCGCCATGGTGGTAGGATGACTTTCAGGTTCCCCGGCAATGGTGCCAATGTTTCGAGGGTTACCTAAAACTGTAGGTCGATCTCGGACGAGATCTTCTGTACTGGTCGGCGCTGTGGAGTCCGACTTGATAATGGTGGCTGGAGCCGCCGTGTCCGGCTTGTTGGACTTGGTGATGGTGTTGATCCTTCATCCCCGGAGTGTGGTGGTACCTGCAAGGGACTCCGATGCTTAAGTTAGCAAGGGTATTAAGCAGGTTTTTAGTAGAATCAGAGTATGAGTTATACCTGAGTGCTCCAGTGTAATTATAATGGTGTAGAGCAACCTTCTTAGATAAGATAAGTTAGTTATCTTATCTTATCTTTATCTTTCAAGTGAGGCCATCTTATCTTCAAGGGAACCGCCCTTCTCTCTGTAGGCTTGGGCTGCCTTAGGTTTTGGGGCACGGTCCTCTATTTGGGCCCTTTTTGGGCTTTTTTGGTGATTTGGCGAGCTCTTTGAGAAGAGGTTGGATAGCCTGACCTGAAGAGGTTGGTCGCCTTGTCGCTAATCATCCCGGGTCGGTCAGCTCGACCCAGGGTATGAATAATTCCCCCACTCTGTAGCCTCTAATATGTGTTTTCGAGCTTGAAACTGGGCCAAAAATAGCCCAAAAATTGATCCCAGCGATTTTTGATACGTCCAGCACTGGCTTTGTCACGCGTACGCGTCGCCCACGCCTACGCGTCACTGAACTTTCGCAAGGTCACATGTGCGCGTCATCTAACTACATGGCAACTATGGCAAATTGCATATCATTTTGAAGCCCCATATGTTCGCTTTCCAACACAACTGAAATTGCCTCATTCGGACCCTTGTAGCTCAAGTTATGGTCGATTTAGTACGAAGAGGTCAGGGTTGACAGCTTATCAATTCCTTCAATTTCTTGTATTCCTTCCATTTTTGCATGCCTCCTTTCCATCCTCTAAGCCATTCCTGCCCTATAAACCCTGAAATCACTTAACACACATTACACATATCAAGGCATCGAATGGTAATAAGAGAGGATTAAAATTAGCAAATTTAGGGCCAAAGAAGCATGTTTTCAATCATAGCATAAAATTAGGAAGGAAAATGTAAAACATGCAAATTTAATGAATAAGTGTGAGAATAATGGATAAAATCCACTAAATTAAGCACAAGATAAACCGTAAAATAGCGGTTTTTCAATACCCTAACCACCTGCCTCTGCCGAAGCAAACAAACCAAGGGTGTACTCGTCAACAACCTCCTGTGTCAGCACATTCAAGTCAAGACCACTTAGAACATCTATTGGCACATTGAGACAACCTCGATCGATCTCAAGATGCAGATCGATACAACCACTCGCTTGACTATCAGGTGTGGCGTGAGCTGACGTGTGGTTGAGATGGTTGCTGTGATGGCTCGGATGTGTTGAGATCCGAATCAAGACCAGCAGCACCAGCAATCTTTTGACGAGTTTGATCATCTTCTAATATATTTGTCTATGGTGATAATGGGGAAAGTTTGTGTACAAATACCTGTGGTGGATCTGCTGCCTATGATGACTCTTCTAGCTGTGGTGCTGATTGTAATGCGAGCTGGCTATCATAGCTGAGATAGCTACGGGTGGTGATAAGAAAATGGCTGAAATATTGCATAATGTTGTGGCAGCTACGGTGGCTATTGTGGTGGCGGCTGGGGTGGCCACTGAGGTGGTTACTGAGGAATGACATCGGACAACCTCAGCCACATCCCGAATAAACCCAGGCACCAACTCTGGTAATCAGCAGACGATTTGAAGTCAGCAATTGGCTACAGATGCCTCTCTTGCAATCGACTGTTGCGGTAATTTGCCCATTTTTGTATCCATTGGTCATATATCCTGCTCCAATCATGGCACTATACTCCGCGAAGTGTGAAGCAATGTGGATCAACTGCGATAACTTGTGAAGGCATATGGGAGATTGTGGATACCCGTACTAGGTATTTATGTCATTTCATATTCGCGGGTATTATACGGATACCCATAGGGAGAGTACCTCTTCCCCTACCCCGCCCCATTTATTTGATGGGTACCCCTACCCGAGGGGAAAAATTGCCTCACATATCTGCTCTTTGGCGGGTAAATCCCCACGGATACCTGGTGCAAAATTTACAATCCACAACTTACCGGCAAGTGCACTAAGTCGTATCAAGTAATATACTCATGTGCGTGAGTATCGATCCTACGAGGATTAACGGATTAAGCAAACAATAGTCAATTGATTATTCTAGTCAAATAATCAAAATTTAAGGTTTTAATAGCAAATAACATAAAAACAGAGAATTAAATAAAAATAAACTAAAAATGCTTACGAAAATAATATGATAAAGATAGTTAAGGTGTGAAAGATATTTAAATTTATGGATTTAACATTCAATGTCAACTACATCGATCATGCAAAGATTATGTTTATGACAAATTCCAAGTGATTAAATTCCTATTCCTAGGCAATCCAATCTTCTCTAATGCAACCAACCGTCAATTCCTTGATCACTCAATTGCACTAGAGGGTGAAGTTCAAATTCCAATTAATAAGGCACACAACCCTAAGAATCTAAAAGCATAATGCAGTTATATGTCACGTACCACATTAAGTCCATATAATTAGAAATTGTGAGAGATTTGTTTCAAGTTTAATTCTAGTGATATAACTTTTCTAAGACTCAAATAGAATTCAAGTTGAATTAGAGTTATTTTCCAATAATCACTAATCCTAGGATGAAGAACAAAACCAATTATTAAAGAAAAATCACTGCATTAATCAAGAGTAAAAGAACAAATAATTATTAATCCATCAAAGTAAATAGAGCTCTTAACCTTAACAATAGAGGATTAGTTGTCCATAGAGTAGAAAATTGAAATCCTCATCTAATTTAAAACCTAAAACTAATGAATGAGAGAACGGAAGAGAGAGTAAGTCGTCCCCCTCCTGATGTCCGTGGACTAGGACTCCTTAAAAACCCCTAGAATTTAAATTCAAACTAAAATAAAACAAAATCTAATCTAATCAAATCAAATCTTTTCTTAATGACTCTTTGACTAACTAATGATCTTCCTTGTAATTTAAGTTTGGTCTCTTCAAATCTTCATTAATTACGAAGATTTCTCGGGTCTGGGGATGTTATAGATGTTCGGAGCCACTTTGGTGGCGTTTGGCACCACTTCTTACGCAATTCTATACTTTCTTGCTGCCTGCCTGGCACTAAACGCCGGAGGAGTGGCGTTTAGTATCAGGAGTCCCAAGAAGAATTCATGTTGAACGCGGTTTGAGGCTAAATGCCAATATTGCAGCGTTTAGTGCTACGATGCCAGAGAAAAGGTATAAACTATTATATATCATTGAAAAGCTCCAGAAGTTGGCTTTTTAATGCCACTTGAACCGTGTCAATTGGATCTTTGTAGCTCAAGTTATTCTTGTTGGAGTGTGAAGAGGTCAGGGTTGACAAAAATCAAAGTACTAATAGAATAGCCTTGAAAATCATATAATTATTAAGCAAAAGTCACAACTTTTCTATAAGAAATGCTAATGAAAACTACTTAAGATGCTCACGCATCACAACACCAAACTTAAGTTCTTGCTTGTACTCAAGCTAGCAAAGAATCACGGCTTAGTCATCAAAATTTTTAACCTTAAAATACAAGGGTGAATGGTTGCAATCCAAATGAGTTTAGTTATCCATTTCATTTTTGCACAATTCAACATAATTGGTTATAATCTTTCAAGGCCTCTGTCTGGATTATATTATAGAATCTTTCCTTGAATTATCATCTTGAAGCAAGCTTATTTACTTTCTTTCCACAGTTTATTTTCATTGGGAGCTTTGCACCTTGAGGCTAGCCGTGACTTTAAATATTTTGTCTCAAGCTTTGCTTGACACAAAAACACCACAAGCATATAATTGGGGAGCTCTTTGAGCTTACCATGCCCTTTTAACATTTCTAATCATTGGTACTCAGAGCCTTTAGATTTCTCCTTTTTTGGCCGTGACTCTAAATGGGTTATTTTCAAAATTTTTTTGCTTGATACATAAGCACCACAAGCACTTAACTAGGATGCTCTTTGAGCTTATTTTTCTTTCAGTATCCTTAGTCAGTGGTACTCAGAGCCTTTGGATTCTCTTTCAATCCCTTTTCTTTTTTTCATTACATGTTACTCCTTCAAGGCTTTATCAAGTGTAAATATCCCATAAAAGTCCTCTAGACTAAGGCCTCAAGCCATTTGGCTCAGCTTGTGTTGAACATTCTTAGTTAGTTTGACCTTCCAAATTCACATTGTCATGCTCTTTGTGATCAATCCCTTTTTCTTTTTATTATTTCTTGGTATATAATCCTTCCCACATTTAGGATCAAGCACAATTATAATAATCATGTTGTGATGGACAAGTAATGATATGCACTTGACTAATAGGAATTCTAAATGAATTATATAAGATAGAACAAGATAACATACGCATATAATTAAAAAGGAAGGAAGCGATTAGAAGTCAACAACCTTAGTTCTCATTGCTAGCCACTTTATCATCTTCCTTTTCATCATCCTTTTAGGTTATGTAGAGCATAGCCTCCAACACCAAACTTAGAATGGTTACTTGTCCTCAAGCAACAAAGAAAAATAGTGATGATAAAAATAGGAATAATCATAATTATCTAGTGGAAACAAGGAAGTAAGGCAGAAACTCATTCAAATAAAACAAACAAAAATTAAAAATAAGTAAAGGCAAAATAAAGCAAAATAAATATGTTGATAATGTAATGGTAAGGGGGGAATGGACCTTGCATGAGTGAAGTGTGGCAACACCAAACTTGGTGTGAGAATACAAAACTTAGTATGATATAATCAATGAAAGGTTGGGCTGAGTACCCAGTGAAATACAAGCATCATGTTGGTGTAGCAAAACCAAACTTAATCCATGAAATACATATGCAACATGAAACAAAGCAAAAAAAATAAAATGAAAAGAGATTACCTAACGTTGGGTTGCCTGCTAACAAGTGCTTCTTTAATCTCACTACCTTGACGATTGGTTCTTGAATTTTCTTCCTCTTCTTCCAGTTAGTTAAGAGAAATGACTTTAGTGGATCTAAGGAGAAAAATGATACCCACCAAAAAGCAACTCCTACATAACTCTCTGATTTACTAGGACCAAAGAAAGCATATTCAAGTGTTGGGAGAAAAAACTTCAATTCAAATATGGGTGGTGCATTCAGATTTTTCTTCCTAGAAGCTTGCATGCATGGAGTTGAAAGGACTTGTATGGCTTCCTCTTTAATTATTGGAATATGCAAGCATGGAGTGTGCATGACTTCCTCCCTTATTTATGCATCTTTCTCTTCTTTCATGTGTAAAGGTAGAGAGTTCTCTAATTAACTGGAGTATGAACTCCTTTGATTAACTTTCTCACATTCTTTCGTAGGATCTTGCATTGCTTCTCTTAGGAGGGGGTTTGCTCGTTCCTTTGCTAAATTCTTGGTAATTAACTCCACATGTTTTTCTAAATTTTTTACACTCATTTTTATATCATATATGCAACTTTGAGTAGTATTCCTTAATTCTTTCATGGCAAGCTCAAGAGCTGATGGTTCTTGATATGAATAAGGAGATGATGGTTCTTGATATGAATAAAAAGATGAGGATTCTTGATATGAATAAAAAGATGAGGATCCTTGATATGAATAAAGAGATGGTGGTTCTTGATATGAATAAGGAGATAATAGCTATTGGTATGAATTATGCAACTTTGAGTAGTATTCCTTAATTCTTTCATGGCAAGCTCAAGAGCTGATGGTTCTTGATATGAATAAGGAGATGATGATTCTTGATATGAATAAAAAGATGAGGATCCTTGATATGAATAGAGAGATGGTGGTTCTTGATATGAATAAGGAGATAATGGCTCTGGGTATGAATAGAGAGATAATGGTTCTTGGTATGAGTAAGGAGATGGTGGTTCTTGATAGATGGAATATGGAGCACTGTAGTTTCCTTGGCCTTAACTTTCCCAACCAAATTTCGGATAGTTCTTCCATCCGTAGAAAGAATAGAAAGAAATTTTACTTATTTATTTATTTATTTATTTATTTATTTATTTATGAAGAGAAAAAAGAAAAAAAAGAAAAAAGTGTCTAATCTAGGTAATCAATCAACGGATAGTTTGTTAACCATAATTAATCCCTGATAACGGTGCCAAAAACTTGGTGCAAAATTTACAATCCACAACTGACCGGCAAGTGCACCGGGTCGTACCAAGTAATAAACTCAGGTGAGTGAATATCGATCCCACGAAGATTAACGGACTAAGCAAACAATAGTCAATTGATTATTCTAGTCAGACAATCAAAATTTAAGGTTTCAATAGCAAATAACATAAAACCAGAGAATTAAATAAAAACAAACTAAAATTGGTTACGAAAATAATATGATAAAGATAGTTAAGGTGTGAAAGATATTTAAATTTTCGGATTTAACATTCAATGTCAACTACCATGATCATGCAAAGATTGTGTTTATAGCAAATCCCAAGTGATTAAATTCCTATTCCTAGGCAATCCAATCTCTTTTAATACAACCAACTGTCAATTCCTTGATCACTCAATTGTACTAGAGGGTGAAGTTCAAATTCCGATTTATGAGCCACACAATTCTAAGAACCCAAAAGCATAATGTAGTTATATGTCACGTACCACATTAAGTCCAGATAATTAAGAATTGTGAGAGATTGGTTTCAAGCTGTAATTCTAATGATATAACTTTTTCAAGACTCAAATAGAATTCAAGTTGAATTAGAGTTATTTTCAAATAATCACTAATCTGTAGGATGAAGAACGAAACCAATTCTTAAACATAAATCACTGCATTAATCAATAGTAAAAGAAAAAATAATTACTAATCCATCAAAGTAAATAAAGCTCTTAACCTTAACAATGGAGGATTAGTTGCCCATAGTGTAGAAAATTAAAATCATCATCTAATGTAAAACCTAAAACTAATGAATGAGAGAACGGAAGAGAGAGTGAGTCCTCCCCCTTCTGATGTCTGTGGACTAGGACTCCTTAAAAACTGCTAGAATTCAAATTTAAACTAAATCAAAACAAAATCAAATCTAATCAAATCAAATATTTTCTTAATGATTCTTTGACTAACTCATGATCTTCCTTGTAATTTAAGTTTGGTGTCTTCAAATCTTCATTAATTACAAAGATTTTTTGGGTCCGGGGATGTTGTAGGCGTTCGGCGCCACTTTGGTGGTGTTTGGCACCGATTTTTACGTAATTTTGCACTTTCTTGCTGTCTGTCTAGCGTTAAACGCTGGAGGAGTGGCGTTTAATGCCAGGAGTCCTGAGAAGAATTCATGTTGAATGTGGTTTGGAACTAAATGCCAATGTCACAGTGTTTGGCATCTAGCACCGTGATACCAAAGAAAACTTATAGACTATTATATATTTTAGAAAGCTCTGAAAGTTGGATTTCTAATGTTGCTAAAACTGCATCAATTGGATTTCTATAGCTCAAGTAATACTCGTTGGAGTGTGAGGAGGTGAGGATTGACAGCATCCACAAATTTTCTTTGCACTTGTCTTCAATTCTTGGTTCCTCCTTGTTCTTTTGCTTATCTTTTCCTAACATTTTCCTACAAGAATAATGAAACCAAGAAAATCAAAGTATTAATAGAATAGCCTTGAAAATATTAATTATTAAGCAAAAGTCAAAACTTTTCGATAAGAAATGCTAATGAAAAGTGCTTAAGATGTTCACAAATCAATACCCTACCCGCGATGGAAAATTTTTATCCCTACACACTACTTACTCTCACTCTCACCAAAAATCACCTTCCTCACTCTCAATCTCACTCAAAAACCTTCTGTTAAATGAAGAAAGTAAGAAACTAAGCAAAGCAACGAAGCATGCAAAGCTCATCCCACTCACCCCATTTTAAAGGCACCAACTCATTAGTATAAGGCAGTTCTTGGAGCATGCTTATTGCGTGCATGGTGACAAGCCGAAATAGTAGTCAACACGCAATATGTGTTGCCCTCCACTTGACATGTGATAAGAAATCACTGATAAAGGTGTCTAGTGGGCGAAATTGTGATCATCAATGGCGCCATCAACATGGTACGCTCAATTGCAATCTCAACTCTTTATCACAACTTCGCACAACTAACCAGCAAGTGCACTGGGTCGTCCAAGTAATAAACCTTACACGAGTAAGGGTCGATCCCACGGAGATTGTTGGTATGAAGCAAGCTATGGTCATCTTGTAAATCTCAGTCAGGCGGATTCAAATGGTTATGGAGGATTGATAATTAAAAGATGAATAAAACATAAAATAAGGATAGAGATACTTATGTAATTCATTGGTGAGACTTTCAGATAAGCGTATGGAGATGCTTTGTCCCTTCCGTCTCTCTGCTTTCCTACTGTCTTCATCCAGTCCTTCTTACTCCTTTCCATGGCAAGCTGTATGTTGGGCATCACCGTTGCAATGGCTACAGTCCCGTCCTCTCAGTGAAAATGTTCAACACGCTCTGTCACAGCACGGCTATTCATCTATCAGTTCTCGATCATGTCGGAATAGAATCCAGTGATTCTTTTGCGTCTGTCACTAACGCCCAACACTCGCGAGTTTAAAGCTCGTCACAGTCATTCAATCCCGGAATCCTACTCGGAATACCACAAACAAGGTTAGACTTTCCAGATTCCCA
>NC_029774.3:103328275-103329266 GCF_000817695.3 Arachis duranensis | reverse complement strand
CGAGGTACAGCAGAGCTCCACACCTTAATCTATGGTGTGTAGAAACTCCACCGTTGAAAATACATAAGAACAAGGTCTAGGTATGGCTGAGAAGCCAGCCCCCATGATCTAAGATAGCATAAGATTACTCAAAGATAGCTACCAAGATGTCTAATACAATAGGCAAAGGTCCTATTTGTAGAGAACTAGTAGCTTAGGGTTTACAAAGATGAGTAAATGACATAAAAATCCACTTCTGGGCCCACTTGGTGTGTGCTTGGACTGAGCATTGAAGCATTTTCGTGTAGAGGCTCTTCTTGGAGTTAAACGCCAGGTTTTGTGCCAGTTTGGGCGTTTAACTCCCATTCTTGTGCCAGTTCCGGCGTTTTACGCTAGAATTCTTGAGCTGATTTGGAACGCCATTTTGGGCCATCAAATCTCGGGCAAAGTATGAACTATTATACGTTGCTAGAAAGCCCAGGATGTCTACTTTCCAACGCAATTAAGAGCGCGCCAATTGGGCTTCTGTAGCTCCAGAAAATTCACGTCGAGTGCAGGGAGGTCAGAATCCAACAGCATCTGCAATCCTTTTCAGCCTCTGAATCAGATTTTTGCTCAGGTCCCTCAATTTCAGCCAGAAAATACCTGAAATCATAGAAAAATACACAAACTCATAGTAAAGTCCAGAAAATTGAATTTTAACAAAAAACTAATAAAAATAAAATAAAAACTAACTAAAACATACTAAAAAACATACTAAAAACAATGCCAAAAAGCTTACAAATTATCCGCTCATCACAACACCAAACTTAAATTATTGCTTGTCCCCAAGCAACTGAAGATTAAATAAGATAAAAATAAGAGAATATGCAATGAATTCCAAAAACATCTATGAAGATCAGTATTAATTAGATGAGTGGGGCTTTTAGCTTTTTGCCTCTGAACAGTTTTGGCATCTCACTCTATCATTTGAAATTCAGAATGATTGGCTTCTTTAGGAACTCAGAATCCA
>NC_029774.3:103327230-103328087 GCF_000817695.3 Arachis duranensis | reverse complement strand
TGACTCAGCTTTGCTAGAGTCCCCAATTAGAGGTGTCCAGGGTTCTTAAGCACACTCTTTTTGCCTTGGATCACAACTTTATTATTTCTTTTTCTTTTTTTCTTTCTCTTTTTTTTTTCGCATGTACTATCTCTTTTTTTTTAGTTCACTGCTTTTTCTTGCTTCAAGAATCATTTTTATGATTTTTCAGATCCTCAGCAACATGTCTCCTTTTTCATCATTCTTTCAAGAGCCCACATTCATGAACAACAAATTCTAAAGACATATGCACTGTTCAAGCATACATTCAGAAGTCAAAGTATTGCCACCACATCAAAATAATTAATCTGCTATAAAATTCAAAATTCATGCAATTCTTCTCCTTTTCAATTAAGAACATTTTTCATTTAAGAAAGGTGATGGATTCATAGGACATTCATAACTTTAAGGCATAGACACTAAGACACTAATGATCATAAGACACAAACATAGATGATGAACATAAGCATAAAAATTCGAAAAACAGGGATTTAAAGAACAAGGAGATTAAAGAACGGGTCCACCTTAGTGATGGCGGCTTGTTCTTCCTCTTGAAGATCTTATGGAGTGCTTGAGCTCCTCAATGTCTCTTCCTTGCCTTTGTTTCTCCTCTCTCATGACTCTTTGATCTTCTCTAATTTTATGGAGGAGGATTGAATGTTCTTGGTGCTCCACCCTTAGTCGTCCCATGTTGGAACTCAATTCTCCTCCCTTGAGGCATCTCAGGGATTTCATGATGAGGAATTTCCTCATGTCCATGAGTGGGATCTCTTGTTTGCTCCATCCTTTTCTTAGTGGTATCCATGAGGACTTGGTCCAACCTTTGATCAAAGTTGACC
>NC_029774.3:103323176-103327174 GCF_000817695.3 Arachis duranensis | reverse complement strand
TAGAAGTGGTCTTGATGCACCCTTGAGATGAATCTCTCCATCTCCCATGACTCGGAGGTGGAAGCTTTTGCCTTCCCTTTCCTCTTTCTAGAGGTTTCTCCGGCCTTAGGTGCCATAAATGGTTATGGAAAAACAAAAAGCAATGCTTTTACCACACCAAACTTAGAAGTTTTGCTCATCCTCGAGCAAAAGAAGAAAGAAGATAGTAGAAGAAGAAGAAGAAATAGAGGAGATGGAGGTGGCTTTGTGGTTCGGCCAAGGGGGAGAAGTAGTGTTTAGGTTGTGTGAAAATGAAGGAGTGAAGAAGGGTTTATATAGGAGTGGAGAGGGGGTGTATGGTTCGGCCATAATGGGTGGGTTTGGGAGGGAAAGTGGTTTGAATTTGAATGGTGAGGTAGGTGGGGATCCTGTGTGGTCCATAGATCCTGAGGTGTCAAGGAAAATTCATCCCTGCACCAAGTGGCGAGCAAAAATGCTCCCGTATGCCAATTCTGGCGTTAAACGCCGGGCTGATGCCCATTTCTGGTGTTTAACGCCAGCTTCTTGCCCTTTCCTGGCGTTTAACGCCAGTCTGGTGCCCCATTCTGGCGTTAAACGCCCAGAATGGTGCCAGACTGGCCGTTAAACGCCCATTTGCTGTCCTTACTGGTGTTTAAACGCCAGCAAGTTTTCCTCCAGGGTGTGCTGTTTTTCTTTCTGTTTTTCATGCTGTTTTTGCTTTTTCAATTGATTTTGTGACTTCCTATGATCATCAACATACAGAAAACATAAAATAACAAAGGAAATATAGATAAATATAACATTGGGTTGCCTCCCAACAAGGCTTTTTTAATGTCATTAGCTTGACAGCGGGCTCTCATGGAGCCTCACAGGTACTCAGAGCAATGTTGGAACCTCCCAACACCAAACTTAGAAGTTGGTTGAGGCCTCCCAACACCAAACTTAGTGTTTGACTGTGGGGGCTCTGTTTGACTCTGTTTTGAGAGAATCTCTTCATGCTTCCTCTCCATGGTTACAGAGGGATATCCTTGAGCCTTAAACACAAAGGATTCTTCATTCACTTGAATGGTCAATTATCCTCTGTCAACATCAATCACAGCCTTTGCTGTGGCTAGGAAGGGTCTGCCAAGGATGATGGATTCATCCATGCACTTCCCAGTCTCTAGGACTATAAAATCAGCAGGGATGTAATGGTCTTCAACTTTTACCAGAACATCCTCTACAAGTCCATAAGCTTGTTTTCTTGAATTGTCTGCCATCTCTAGTGAGATTCGTGCAGCTTGCACCTCAAAGATCCCTAGCTTCTCCATTACAGAGAGAGGCATGAGGTTTATGCTTGGCCCTAGGTCACACAGAGCCTTCTTGAAGGTCATGGTGCCTATTGTACAAGGTATTGAGAACTTCCCAGGGTCCTGTCTCTTTTGAGGTAGTTTCTGCCTAGACAAGTCAGCCAGTTCTTTGGTGAGCAAAGGGGGTTCATCCTCCCAAGTCTCATTACCAAATAACTTGTCATTTAGCTTCATGATTGCTCCAAGGTACTTAGCAACTTGCTCTTCAGTGACAGCTTCATCCTCTTCAGAGGAAGAATACTCATCAGAGCTCATGAATGGCAGAAGTAAATCCAATGGAATCTCTATGGTCTCATGTGAGCCTCAGATTCCCATGGTTCCTCATTAGGGAACTCATTGGAGGCCAGTGGACGTCCATTGAGGTCTTCCTCAGTGGCACTCACTACCTCTTTCTCCTCTCCAAGTTCGGCCATGTTGATGGCCTTACACTCTCCTTTTGGATTCTCTTCTGTATTGCTTGGAAGAGTACTAGGAGGGAATTCAGTAACTTTCTTACTCAGCTGACCCACTTGTGCCTCCAAGTTTCTAATGGAGGACATTATTTTAGTCATGAAACTTTGAGTGGTTTTGATTAGATCAGAGACCATGGTTGCTAAGTCAGAGTGGCTCTGCTTAGAATCCTCTGTCTGTTGCTGAGAAGATGATGGAAAAGGCTTGCCATTGCTAAACCTGTTTCTTCCACCATTATTATTGTTGAAACCTTGTTGAAGTCTCTGTTGATCCTTCCATGAGAGAATTGGATGATTTCTCCATGAAGGATTATAGGTGTTTCCATAGGATTCTCCCATGTAATTCACCTCTTCCATTAAAGGGTTCTCAGGATCATAAGCTTCTTCTTCAGATGAAGCATCCTTAGTACTGCCTAGTGCAGCTTGCATTCCAGACAGACTTTGAGAAATCATACTGACTTGCTGAGTCAATATTTTGTTCTGAGCCAATATGCCATTCAGAGTATCAATCTCAAGAACTCCTTTCTTCTGATTCGTCCCATTGTTCACAGGATTCCTTTTGGAAGTGTACATGAATTGGTTGTTTGCAACCATTTCAATGAGTTCTTGAGCTTCTGTAGGCGTCTTCTTCAGATGAAGAGATCCTCCAGTAGAGCTGTCCAATGACATCTTGGACAGTTCAGACAGACCATCATAGAAGATACATGTGATGCTCCACTCAGAAAGCATGTCAGAAGGACACTTTCTGATCAATTGTTTGTATCTTTCCCAAGCTTCATAGAGGGATTCACCTTCCTTCTGTCTGAAGGTTTGGACTTCCACTCTAAGCTTACTCAAATTTTGAGGTGGAAAGAACTTTTCCAAAAGGCATTGACTAGATTTTCCCAAGAGTTCAGGCTTTCTTTAGGTTGTGAATCCAACCATATCCTAGCTCTGTCTCTTACAGCAAAATGGAATAGCATAAGTCTGTAGACCTCAGGGTCAACCCCATTGGTCTTAACAATGTCACAGATTTGCAAGAATTCAGCTAAAAAGTGATGAGAATCTTCCAATGGAAGTCCATAGAACTTGCAATTCTATTGCATTAGAGAAACTAATTGAGGCTTAAGCTCAAAGTTGTTTGCTCCAATGGCAGGGATAGAGATGCTTCTCCCATAAAAGTTGGGAGTAGGTGCAGTAAAGTCACCCAACATCTTCCTTGCATTGTTGGCATTGTTGTTGTTTTCGGCTGCCATGTCTTCTTCCTTGAAGATTTCTGTTAGGTCCTCTACAGAGAATTGTGCTTTAGCTTCTCTTAGCTTTCGCTTCAAGGTCCTTTCAGGTTCAGGGTTAACCTCAACAAGAATGCCTTTGTCTTTGCTCCTGCTCATATAAAAGAGAAGAGAACAAGAAAATATAGAATCCTCTATGTCATAGTGTAGAGATTCCTTGAGGTGTCAGAGGAAAAGAAAATGGAAGGCAGAAGTAGAAAATTCGAACTTATCAAAGAAGATGGAGTTCGAATTTTGCATTAAGGAATAGTGTTAGTCCATAAACAGAAGGATGTGAGAAGAAGGGAAGTAATTTTCGAAAATTAAGTAAAGAAAAGGCAACATACTTGAAATGTTGAATCAAATCATTAATTGTTAGCAAGTATTTTTGAAAAATGGAAAGAAATTGATTTTGAAAATATATGATTGAAAAGATATGATTTGAAAAAGATTTGATTTTGAAAAATTTTGAAAACTTGAAAAAAAATTTGCATTAAAAACAAAATCTTCCCTCTTGTGCCATCCTGGCGTTAAACGCCCAGAATGGTATCCATTCTGGCGTTTAACGCCCAAAGTGCTACCTTTTTGGGCGTTAAACGCCCAGCCAGGTACCCTGGCTGGCGTTTAAACGCCAGTTTTCCTTCCTCACTGGGCGTTTTGAACGCCCAGCTTTTTCTGTGTAATTCCTCTGTTGTATGTTCTGAATCTTCAATTTTCTGCATTATTGACTTGAAAAGACACAAATTAAAAATTTTTTTCGATTTTTAATGATGAGGAAAAATCAAAATGCAACTAAAATCAAATAAACAATGCATGCAAGACACCAAACTTAGAAGTTTGTATACTATTGACGCTAACAAATTGAGAATGCATATGAGAAACAACAAAACACTCAAGATAAGAGAATTTAAAGATCAGATCAAGGAAATCATCAAGAACAACTTGAAGAT
>NC_029774.3:103321817-103323069 GCF_000817695.3 Arachis duranensis | reverse complement strand
GAGATTGTTGGTATGAAGCAAGCTATGGTCATCTTGTAAATCTCAGTCAGGTAGATTCAAATGGTTATAGAGGATTAATGATTAAAAGATGAATAAAACATAAAATAAAGATAGAGATACTTATGTAATTCATTGGTGAGAATTTCAGATAAGCGTATGGAGATGCTTTGTCCCTTCCGTCTCTCTGCTTTCCTACTGTCTTCATCCAATCCTTCTTACTCCTTTCCATGGCAAGCTGTATGTTGGGCATCACCGTTGTCAATGGCTACAGTCCCATCCTCTCGGTGAAAATGTTCAACGCGCTCTGTCACAGCACGGCTATTCAGCTGTCGGTTCTCGATCATGTCGGAATAGAATCCAGTGATTCTTTTGTATCTGTCACTAACGCCCCACAATCGCGAGTTTGAAGCTCGTCACAGTCATTCAATCCTCGAATCCTACTCAGAATACCATAGACAAGGTTTAGACCTTCCGGATTCTCTTGAATGCCGCTGTCAAGTCTAGCTTATACCACGAAGATTTCGATTAAGGGATCCAAGAGATATTCACTCAATCTAAGGTAGAACGGAGGTGGTTGTCAGGCACACGTTCATAGGTGAGAATGATGATGAGTGTCACGGATCATCATATTCATCAAGTTGAGGAACAAGTGATATCTTAGAACAAGAATAAGCTGAATTGAATAGAAGAACAATAGTAATTGGATTAATACTCGAGGTACAGCAGAGCTCCACACCTTAATCTATGGTGTGTAGAAACTCCACCGTTGAAAATACATAAGAACAAGGTCTAGGCTTAGCCGAGAGGCCTGCCCCCATGATCTAAGATAGCATAAGATTACTCAAAGATAGCTACCAAGATGTCTAATACAATAGCAAAAGGTCCTATTGTTGAGAACTAGTAGCTTAGGGTTTACAAAGATGAGTAAATGACATAAAAATCCACTTCCGGGCCCACTTGGTGTGTGCTTGGGCTGAGCATTGAAGCATTTTCGTGTAGAGGCTCTTCTTGGAGTTAAACGCCAGCTTTTGTGCCAGTTTGGGCATTTAACTCCCATTCTTGTGCCAGTTCCGGCGTTTTACGCCAAAATTCTTGAGCTGACTTGGAACGCATGTTTGGGCCATCAAATCTCGGGCAAAGTATAAACTATTATACATTGCTGGAAAGTCCAGGATATCTACTTTCCAACGCAATTGAGAGCGCGCCAATTGGGCTTCTGTAGCTCCAGAAAATCCACTTCGAGTGTAGGGAT
>NC_029774.3:103314271-103321727 GCF_000817695.3 Arachis duranensis | reverse complement strand
CCTCTGAATCAGATTTTTGCTCAGGACCCTCAATTTCAGCCAGAAAATACCTGAAATCACAGAAAAATACACAAACTCATATTAAAGTCCAGAAAAGTAAATTTTAACTAAAAACTAATAAAAATATAATAAAAACTAACTAAAACATACTAAAAATAATGCCAAAAAGCGTATAAATTATCCGCTCATCAATGTCCTACATACAGCTTGCCATGGAAAGGAGAAAGAAGGATTGAAGGAAGGCAGTAGCAAAGCAGAGATTCAACAGGGACAAAGCATTTTCATATACTTATCTGAAATTCTCATTAATGATTTACATAAGTATCTCTATCTTACTTTATGCTCTATTTAGTATTATTTTCAAAAACCGTTATAACTATTTGAATCCGCCTAACTGAGATTTACAAGATGACCATAGCTTGCTTCATACCAACAATCTCCGTGGGATCGACCCTTACTCACGTAAGGTTTATTACTTGGACGACCCAGTGCACTTGCTGGTTAGTTGTGCGAAGTTGTGACAAAGTGTGATTCACGTTTGAGAGCTCCAAGTCTTTGGCGCCATTGTTGATGATCACAATTTCATGCACCAGTTCTGCAAATGTTTCCCGGCAGAGGAAGGAATTACTCATGGGGATCTCTTCTATCCGCTTTGCCAATTCTCTTGATAAATACCTTGGAGTGTTGCTTGGTACCTCTAAAGCCTCTAGAATTGAGTATAATGATGTTTTGGACAGAATTAGGTAGAGGCTAACTTTTTGGAAAG
Source organism: Arachis duranensis (assembly GCF_000817695.3). Taxonomy (NCBI): domain Eukaryota; kingdom Viridiplantae; phylum Streptophyta; class Magnoliopsida; order Fabales; family Fabaceae; genus Arachis; species Arachis duranensis. The sequence goes on along the minus strand of NC_029774.3, from coordinate 103,320,961 downwards.
GAAGATTTATGATAAGATTAGGTCGTATTTGTCTATCAAAGTCAGTATTGGATTTTATTCCCATTTACAGAATTAGGTTAGCCTCCTCCTTTTTTCAATTTGTTCTGACATTGACAAAGTTGTGCTTCCATTTATCTGGAATGGCAACTCTTCTTCTCGCGGCTTGCACCTAGCCTCTTGGTGTACTCTCGTCTTTTCAAAGAGATATGGTGGTCTAGCTCTCAGGGACTTCTGTTTGGTGAATTTTTCCCTTCTAAGAAAGCTTGTTAGGAGCATTCTTCATAAACATGATAAATTATGGATACACATCTTAAGCCACAAATACTTAAAGAATGTGAACCTTTTTGATTCAGTTGCTAAAAGATCAACATCTCACACTTGGAATTCTATTTTGAAGACTGCTAAATTGTTAACGGAGGGATTCCATTAAATGTGTGGTTCTATAAACAATTCCTTCTGGTTTTATCCCTTGCTTCCAACAGGAATAGTTGGTGCAAATGTTTAGGTAATCAACATTCATGATTCTAACTTAAGGATCCAGAAAGTCTATTTTAATAACTCCTAGCACCTTAATTGTATTTCTTCTCCCATCCCAGATAACGTGCAACATCAGATTTTGAATTGCAATCCTGTTTTAAATTCTTCTTTAAACCGGTTGGATGTGGCTCACTCTTTCTCCAATAGTTTATTCGGTGAAATTGGGTTATTCTTGGCTGTTGGAGTATACCTTCCCTTAGGACAACTATGTCGATTGGAAGTGGATTTGGAAACTTTGGATTCTAGAAAAGATTTGGCTGCTTGTCTGGTTTTGTCTTTATGATTTCCTTTCAACTACGATTTTTCACAATCACAAAAATTTATTAGCTTCTTCTACCTACCAGCACTGCAATGAGAGTGAAGAATCTTTAATTCACTGCTTATGGGACTGTCCTTGTGTTAGACAAGTGTGGGCTTTCCTGGGGTTTACTAATAATTCTTTCATTACCATGTCAAGCGTGTATGATTAGTGTTTTCTTAGTCTTAGTGGTAGGAGTAGCGTCACTTTCATGGCAGGACTGTCGTGCATATGGTTGAGCTGCAATGAATCAGTCATCAATAATAATAGTTATCCTACTATAGAAGTGGCCTACCAAACTCATCAACTAGCTGAAAATTGGAATGCTTCAAAGTCTCTCGTCCACAAGTACGAAGTGGGCATAATGTCTGCGATTTGGACAGATCTATAGAAGGTTTTTTTAAACTTAATTGCAATGGGAGCGTTTTGTGGATGAGAACCGAGCTGGTTTCGATTGCATATTGAGGAATAGCTCTGGCAATTGGATTTTCAGTGTTGTGGTCCTATTATTGGTACAAGTATTTTGTGAGATGAACTATGGACAATTTAGAGAGATTTTTACGTGACATACCAGCAGAGAATGATAGCAATTAAGTGTGAGACTAACTTGGCAGATGCATTCTATCATGTAAACCACTAAAAAATCCCAGATGAGCATGAGAAAAGGAATTTAGTTAAGAAAAATTTTGATTTGAAGATGAAGAGTACTTCAATGATTCGGTCCTCCCTTATTTAGCGGGGCGCCAATCGATGCAACGGCCAAGCAGGATGCACAAAATGGTGGGTTTACCTCTGATTGGATTACTCCACCCATGGAAGTCAAACCAATACTTGCTCAAGAGAGAGGTTAGGGTGTTGTATCCCTGCTCTATTTTCTTTTTGTCTTTTCTCCATATTCATTTTTTTTAGTTCCATGACATAAAAAAGTGTCAATTAAATACAATAGTGCCATAACAATAATAATAAGAGAAAAAGATAAATAAGTCCCTAAATTTTTATCCCACAAACATTTTAAGTCTTCGACGAATAGAAAATACATTACAGTTCCTGACTTCTTTAAATGTGAAACACTTAGATCCTTCGATCCATCTGGATCTATAAATCACTATGGAGTTTAGTGACATGAAAAGGATTATGTATACGTAGCCATTATAAAGAACACTTAGAAGAAAGAGATAAAAGCTAAGAACAAATAGGTCCTTCAATCAAAACGTTGTTTGAGTGTGTTTATCCCTACTTCCCAGTAGTGCCAATATCTTCAGCAACTTAAACTGCACAACCACAACAATAACACCAAACATAAGCAATCAATAACATTAAGCTTAAGAATGATAAATGAATGGACAAAATATTATGCATAATTAGAATTACATGTCATCTAAGCATAAGCATAATCGCCAACGAGCTATAACTCAAATGGCATAGTTTTCCTATACTCATTTAGAGATTGTGAGTTCGAGTCTCCCTATTTTTGGTTTTTAAAAAAAATCATAAGCATAATCATACTACTCACTCGCCTTTACATGATTGATGATAACATCTAAGCTAAGCATAATAACATGCATACTTTCAAGTCACGATTACATCTAACTTAAGCACAAGCTGACAAGCATAATAAACTCACACTCACAGTAGAACCAAATCTAAGATTAATAACCTACAAGAACTTCAAAATTACTCCTAATCTAAACTAAATAAATAAGTTCACATCCCTCTAATCTTAAATTAAACAATGGGAAAAGGGAGGTACCTGGTGAGTCTGTGACACAACCTCTTCTTGTAACGCCCTACCATACTCAAAATTCTCAATTTAACATACTAGAACCGAAATTTGGCTAGGGTTGATGGACCTTACCTTGTATGTGCCTCAATTAAACCAAAGCCCACTCATTCCTCAACTCAATTTGATTCTATAACATCAATTTAACCAAGATCTTAACACACCAAAAACCCTAACATTTTAGATCTGAAGAAGAGAGTATAGGAGCTCAGATTATGATTTCCTTACCTTGAAAGGTACCGGGCTTTGTAGAGCTCGTCACTACAGACGCATGGCCACAAACGGTGCGGCGATCGGAACTCCGGATCAAAAGTTATTGGAATTTAATCAAAGCCAAGGGTTTTTGGTGAAGCTAAGAGCACTTCCCCCTTTACTGAAATGTTTCAGCGTGAATGAAGTTGAAGGGAGAAGGGGGCTATCTTCCTTTAAGGCTTAATGGGCTGAATTAGGCCTTGAGCCTATTTTGGTCCCGGTTCGGCCCAATCGTGGGCCAAATTCTTTGAAATTGGTGTCAAAATTCTCATTTTAATGAGCTCTATCTTATTTTAATATTAGATTTACATTTTTAATTTTTCTAATTAAAATTCGATTTATTGACTAATTATTCACTAATTTTACAGGGTTTACATCCTACCCACCTAATTAGGAATTTTGCCCTCAAAATTCATATTCAGTTATGAGTTGTGGGTAGTCCTTCCACCTGTCCGATTCGAGTTCCTAAGTACGTTTACCACTTTCAGTTCCACTTTTAGCATCCTCGACTAATGTAACTTCTACTCTGCTTAGCTGCTTGGCAATGGTATCTTATTATATATCCTAACCGAGGTTACTCGAAGAGTTAGATCCTTTCTCAGTTGCACTGGTTCAAGTTCTAATACATGTTTGACATCAGAGGTGTACTCCTGAAACTGAGATGTGATACATCTTACAAGTTCGAGGGGTGTGGGGATAGAGTTACCTGATATGCCATTGACCTAATTCTCTTCCGAATCCAAAAAAGCCCACCCTTGCCATTAATTCAGGTCCTAAAACACTTCGATTTCAATCCCCCTAATTTTGACTCACTCATTGATTCCATCTTCTTAAGGTAACCTTCTCGAGTTCAAAAATTCCTTGGTTCGTATAACTCTTCTATCGACTTTTCATAATGAGAATGTTAACTCGAATTTGCGTAGCTCTTCTCCGTTGTCTCGGCTATTAAATTCAGGAACTAATTCTCTTTTGTTTATCAGACTTCGATATCTTTGGTGGCTCTTTATTTTCTCTTTATGAATCCCGTATCTCATCGATACCACGTTAAAAATGGCAATGGATTTAGTCTGACACTTCGACTCCACATTTTCATTCTCCAACTTAGAACTTGAACTCATCTAATATTTTTTTCCTTTGAATTAACGTCCAAGAATCTCTTAGAAACTTCTTGCTTAGGGCATCTCCTACGATCTCACGATGTGCTTCAGCACGCATCTTAGGTCCCCCAACAATGCATTGTAGCAATTCCCTAAATGGTTCATTTTCATGTTTAAAAGTCTTGCTCTAAAGGACTGACACTCTAATAATTGCATCTAAGAGTTATGCACGACGCAAAATCCAATACGAGTTGATTTTCCAAGGAAATGTTATGTTCAAAGAGACGAACAGTAACATAAACGGTGTTCACAAGAAATCAAAAGAAAGCCTTGCATACAGTTAGCCAAAGCTGTACAGAACTAATGGAATATATAAGAAGGGAAATCTAGTTACATCTCAGGAGAGAAGTTCGAGTTAACGCTTGTCATGCATTACGAATGAATATCACATATTAATGATATGCAAGGAAGTTCAAAATTCAACTGGTTTTCTTGGTTACCTCGGGTCTGAGAATCGGATTCAGCTGCATCCCGGCGTTTCCTGTGTGGACAGTCTCGAGCTATATGCCCTGGCTTCCTGCACTTATAACATACACCTGGCCCGGCCCTATGCAGCTTGTCTGGAGCAGTCTCTCCATAGCCTTCCTGTAGCATCGCCCACTTCATGGAGTTATCTTTTGCGAATTGGCTCTTCTTAACCAATTCAGTGAAATTTGTTAGCTTTTGCGGATACGCGTAGTTAAAGATATCTCTCCTGAGTCCTTTCTCATACTGAGCACACATCCACTCCTCATAGTCGGCTAGATTTCCTTGACAAACTTTTCAGAAATGTCACAAGTTATCGAATTCACGGGTATAATCAGCAACGGACATATTCTTTTGCTTCAACTGCGTTAACTCCAACTCCTTTGCGGTGTGAAGTGCATGCAAGAAATATTTTCCGTAAAATTCCGTCTTGAATCTACTCCAAGGGACATCTGTTAGCTCCACCTACAAGGTATGACATAACTCCTGCCACCACTTCTGAGCATCTCCCTCCAACATATAGGTCACTAATTCCACTGACTGTACTTCAGAAACGTGCTGAACGTACAAAAACCTCTCACGTCTCGAAACCACCGGTCAGCCTCCAACGCATTGGCATTTCCGTTCAACTGAGGTGAACCAATCTTGAGGAAATCAGTAAGGGTCAAAGACCTATAGTATTGGCCTACATTCCTTGTACTAGCACCCGAGCTTCCATCTAGAGGTTCAGTCCTAAGATTTTCCCTCCGGGTACCTCGCCGGATCCGCGAGACAACATTTGGTCCCTGTTCACACCAAACAATTGATATAAGGTGATCAGTCTCAATATCTCAAGTTTAGTGCTTTAGAGTCCCAAATGCATGATCACAAACGTGTATGCTATACATATCAGTTAGATATCCTAATAGCATATAGACATATACACATAGAATACATAGAAGCATAATCAGTCTGTCCTCAGACTCTATAGGAACGAACTGCTCTGATACCATAATGTAACACCTTACCATACTCAAAATTCTCAATTTAACATACTAGAACCAAAATTTGGCTAGGGTTGATGGACCTTACCTTGTATGTGCCTCAATCAAACCAAAGCCCACTCATTCCTTAACTCAATTTGATCCTATAACATCAATATAACCAAGATCTTAACACACCAAAAACCCTAAAATTTTAGATCTGAAGAAGAGAGAATAGGAGCTGAGATTATGATTTTCTCACCTTGAAAGGTACCGGGTTTTGTAAAGCTCATCACTGCGGACGCATGGGTGCAAACAGTGCGGCAATCGGAACTCCGGATCAAAAGTTATTGGAATTTAATCAAAGCCAAGGGTTTTTGGTGAAGCTAAGAGCTCTTCCCCCTTTGCTGAAATGTTTTCAGCGTGAATGAAGTTGAAGGGAGAAGGGACCTGCCTTTCTTTAAGGCTTAATGGGTTGAATTGGGCCTTGGGCCCGATTTGCTCGATTTGACCCGTTCGGCTCAATCGTGGGCCAAATTCTTTGAAATTGGTGTCAAAATTTTTATTTTAATGAGCTCTATTTTATTTTAATATTAGATTTATATTTTTAATTTTTCTAATTAAAATTTGATTTATTGACTAATTATTTACTAATTTTACGGGGTTTACACTTCCAAACATTATCGGAGATAAGTACAAAATTGTCCTGATTATTTAGGGTGTGTTTGGAAAACGCGTTGGAGGCCGGAGAGGATAAAAGTGCGTTTAAATTCTTTAAATACTGTTTTTTGGTGTTTGATAACTTTTTCTTCTCTAAACGCAGAGATAATTTTGCATCCTAAAAGCCCATTCACTTAATGTGTGTGTATGTTTGTTGCTGATCATTATTGGTTTTAATACTTTTCTCCATAAGAATTTTAAAATTTATTTCAAGTCATTTCAAATATTTTAATTTCTTATCATTTTTAGTACTTTTTTTATATTTTAATTTTTTATTAAATTTTTAATTGTAATTTTGTTATAATATGAATTATTGATATTAATAAAAAGGACAAAGTAAATAAAAAACTGATCATACATAACAATAGAGTCATAAGTAATAAAATTTTATCATCCAAATTAATATTAAATAAAAAATACTAAGAGTATTAAAATAATTATAGAATATTTTTTTTGTTTGATATTATAAAATTTATCATTGTAATTCTTATGCACTGTTTATTATTCTAATTTTTTTAT
>NC_029774.3:103310346-103314134 GCF_000817695.3 Arachis duranensis | reverse complement strand
TATAAAAAATTAAAAATATTTAAAAAATAATATTATAATTTAATGTTATATTTTTTACTAATTAACTAATTATCTATCTAAAAGTAATTTTAACTAATATTATCGAAATAATATTTATTTTATCATAATCAATTTTTGTATAGAATTGTCAAACATAAATTATGTTGGCATAGACTCACTTCTTTCCAAAATCAATTTTACAGAATTACTTTTATTCAAATTTTAGTTTGACAAACGCCAATCCAAATACGCACTTATGTTCCCCACAAACAAGTAGTTATTAGAATGCAGATCCTTCTAGATTGCGTTGACAATGAACATAATAAGGTCGTGGTCATTGGAGAGAAAAAGCGTAATAACAAGGTAACTGGTGCATTTGAAAAGTAAGGCGTCGTGATGAGTCATCATAACGGCGTGAATGTGTAGTCGAAGGAGGCATCGTCGTCGGTCTTCTTCCGCTTGAATTGAACTTCTACGATGGATTTTACCAGATCTAGGTGCTTTTGATTGATCGAATCCACCTTGTGAACCCATCGCTAGCTCGTGACCAATTGTTTTCAGCTGCTTTATTTGGCCATGGAATGGAATCACAGAGATTTGAAGGGGGAAAGAAAAGAGTGATAGAAAGTGATGAGCGACAAAGTGAAGAAGATTGGATTAGTGCTGCAATGGTAAAACTTGGAAGGAAGAAGGATATGCTTAACGAAAAATCAAGTCTCACTCTCAAACGACAGCATTTTGAGTAAGGGTGTCAAAAATTTCTAGGAGACGGGAATCTCTGCGGAGACGGCCTCGAATGGGGCCTTGATGGTGGAAGATTTTTCCTGCAGGGATGGAGATGGAGGCCAAAATTCTTCTGAAGCAGGTGTGGGGACCCGAGCGGGGATCTCCGTCCCCGTTTTCACATTCCCTGAAATCTCCAAATATATTAAATTACATAAACACCCTTAGTGGTTTATTTTTTACTTTGATTTTTTAGTGATTTCACCTTCCATATACATATTGAAAAGGAAAAAGTATAGAGTACCAATATACTATCTGCCAACTTATTGCCAACAATAATTAATAGTAAAGACACCTCCACTAGAAGACACATATATAAAGAAACATACTCAGGAAACATATCCAAAAAGACATTTTCATTAGACACAGCCATAAAAAGATATTTTCATTAGATACATCCACAAAAATATTTTCATTAAACACAGTAATAAGCAAGAGTTGGCAGAAATTGCTAGAATCCTTGTTGGTTACATAGCGAGAATGATTAAAGAGTTAGAACCCTAATCCCTTCTCCCACAGTCCCACACATTAGCGCCGCTCCCCCACCCAATCACCCTCACCCCTCCTCGCGACCCCCCTTCTGCGTTCTCCCCATCTTCTCTGCAACCAACATCCCAGCCAGCTACCTCCGAACATCACCTCCCTCACCACTATCCATTTGACCTCGCCGTCCCACTCACCACACCATCACCGGGCACCGTGCCGTTCCCCCTCTACTGCACTACTACGATTTTATCTTCTCCCCTTTTTCTTTGCCAATGTCGCTGGCTCACTGCTTCGTTGAATCCATTCAACTCTCATGCCACCGCCGTCCTGCATTGCTACTCCGCGTCTCTGCTCTTCTCTTTGTCGGCGTCTCTCACCTCTCCGGCCATTTCTTCCCTGTCCCTGGTAAGATTCACTGCTCTGTCTATTTTTGCTTGGATTTTGGCATTTTACTTCATTAGTTTTGGTTGACTTTGACTCATTTCAAGTATTGATTTATAATATTGCAATGAATTATTATCTTTTTTATTTTTAATTAGTTCATAAATTATCTGCTTAAATTTTCTTTTCTTCTGCTATACATGCATGATGAATGTAACTTCCAAATTCTTATTTTGCATTGCAATTTCTATTAATTCACTATATATCACTGCTGTAGTTCTATGTTACGATCTTTTAGCAATTTTTTAATCATTGAACTATGCTCTTGACTATTTTCTATAACTATAACAACTTGAAAGTTGTACATATTTTCTTTTTTCTTTAGTTCATTAATTTCTCCCTTGTCCCTGATAAGATAATGATTTTTTGTTGTTGGTGTCTGTTATTTTTGTTCATGCATCTGGTTCTGAACTTCTGATTTTGTTGACTGTTCTATTTAAAGATATATGAATGTATTTCCAAATTTTCACCATGTCTCCTTTTCTGCCGTGTTGTGTTCATGCCATTCCTCCTGTATAATACAAAAAATTTCCATGACCGTGTAGTATGTGGTTTATCATTAATTAGAAAAGGTCCTATTTTGCTTCTTTTGTTGTTTATTAGTAATTAGTAATTTTTTATCCTTCTGTTTTTTTTTGCCATTTTTAGTTATTTGTATGTATTTTTTTGTATTTGATTTAATCCTTTTTCTTTTTTGAATTTTTCTTTGTATTTGAAATTGAGCTAGAATCTAATTTAGTGTTTCTATATTAAAACTTAATTTAGTGCTTCTGTATTAAATTTTGCTGTTTATGTGCAGAATGGATAGTTTTAGCTCAACTCCTATTGAAAATAATAATGAGATGGAACCAACACAAGATAATGATAGTCAAGCAATTGAAACAAATCTTCAAGAAACACAAGAGAAAGGACAAGACGAAATACAAGAGAGAGGATGATTTGTTATGTTATATTTTAAGATTTTATTTTATGGACTATGATTTGTTATGTCGTATTTCTGGGCTTATAATCTTGAATAAGATATATTTGCGTGTTTGTAATAATATTTTGTAGTTTATTTTTTGTTTTTTTTTTATTTTTTACTATAATTTTCATATAAATGTTAAACATAAGGAGATGGAAAATGAGGCCCTGCGAAAAACACGAAAAATGCAAAAACGGAGATGGGACAATTATTCTCCCATGACGGGGATCGGGGTGGGGACGAGGAGTAGGGAGGCATTCTCCGCCCGCGCCCCACTCCATTGACATCCCTAACTTTGAGTTAGGGGACCCTCTTAACTTTTATCTCCTTCTGTAACCGCTGCGTATACATAATTCTTTTCATGTCACTAAATTCTATAGCATTTTATAGACTAAGATGAATAGGAGAATTTAAATGTCTCACGTTTAAAAATGTCATAGACTTTAATATATTTTTCATTTATTAATAACTTAAATATTTAGAGAGCAAAAGGTTAGTAATTTATTTATCTTTTTTCTAATAATAATTATAAAAAATTTTAATTGTAAATATTAAAATTTTATATCTTATACATGTTAAGACTTTTATTACTACATTATTCAGTTCACTTATGAATGTTACATAAGATTTTTACTATTCTTTATTTCTTAGTCTCTCGTACCAATTGACAAAAACTCCTCCAAATAAATTTAAATTTGAGACATCTTCTTACTAAGTATATTCAAATATATCATGATTATAAAGTTAATTCATAATTTTGTATTATATTTTTAATATTTTTTATTCTCATTTTATTTTTTTTCTAACCCAAGTAAATTTAAATTTGACATATCTCTTTACTATGTAAATTTAAATATATCATGATTATAATTTTTCTTTTGGTATTGATCATGATTATAAAATTAATTTATAATTTTATGTTATATTTTTGGTATTTTTTATTCTCATTTATTTTTTCTAATTTTTTTTAATTATTTGCAAACTAAAGAACAATATATAAAAAAACAAAATATGACAACTAAAACAAATATAAAAATAAAAGCAACAAGATAGAATTTTGTGCAATTTTAATATAAAAGGCTTATATTTTTAAATAAATAAATTCAAATTCTTA
>NC_029774.3:103298827-103310182 GCF_000817695.3 Arachis duranensis | reverse complement strand
CTTGTATACACATTATTAAATAAATATTCTATAAAATATTTTTAATATAAAATACTTTAAATTTAATATTAATTTATATATTATCTAATCAATGTTTCAATAATATAAGACTTGTTAAAATATATTATATTCTATAATTAATTTATTTTTTTGTCATTGGGCGGTTTCCTCTAGTTTTTTTCAAAAGACAATGTGCATCAACGTATAATCAATGTGGTGACATGACCACTAATTGTCATGGAAGAGATAGTTAAGATTGGTCAAAATTAATTTGTAGTTCAAGAGAGTTAAAAATTTAGAAATTACCATGAACCGTTTTATCTTTTAAAGAAAACTAGCAGTCTACCCGCGCGTTCGCCCAGTGTAGGTTGAAGTAGTTACCAGAAGTAGTTATTAATCCTAATAGCCATTATTTGTATGAGTAATTGTTAGCGGAGAAAAGAAAATGTTTAAGCCGAGTAAAGATATTTATTGGAGTTAATTTTAAAATGGTAAATTTATTGTGGGGTGTGAGAAAAAGAGCAAAGGCAGTATTGCTGCATAATTATAATAGAGTAGTAAATTGGACAATGTGTGTAGGTCATGGCTGGGCATTATTTTTAAAATGAGTGTGTGGTTATATGTGAGGTAATTAGTGTGTGATACGCCTTGGAAAAAATTGTTTAGCGAAATTGGGAAGGAAAACATCTTGATGGTGAAGTAATTATAACATGATGCAGGTATGCAGTCTTGTCCCTCGAATGAATGTGTCTTTTAAATAGGCTGAAAAGTGAAGGTATTTGCATTAGCAAGAACCAACCTATTGTGGTTGGCTTTTGTATTGATATTTGAATTTAAATTAAATTTAAGCACGTGTGTCGCCATTTGATAAATTACCCGCGCATGAATAATTTATGCATCTTTGTGAAAGGACTTGTGCTTCGATGACATAGTTTTGTAGCTTCTTGAAAAGTCAGAGTGAAGATTGTTGTGGTAGTTAAGGCAGGGTTTGGTTTATGTCTTTTTTGAGATAAAGACTTAGAGATATAAACATTAAAGATATATACATAATAAATAAAGTATTATTTTTATCCCTAACATTTAGGATAAATTTTAAAGTTGTTCTTAACACTTAAATCGCCTTATTTAAGTTTCTAACATTTTAAAATTAACCTAATATTGTCCTGCCGTTAGGGAACTGTTAACAGAATTGACGGCGAGACAAAATTGAGATGATTTTGGAACGTTAGGGACTTAAATAGGACGAAAATATTGGAGACAGAAACGATATATAGAAATAAATTTTAATTTTGTCCTTCAATAATATCAATTTTTTACGGTACAAAGTTATTCAATAATTTTTTATCACATCTAAGTAAATTATACTTAATCACATTGCTTTTGTTTCAAATAAATTTATTTTTTTATAATTTTACTTGTAAAAATTTTTACTTATCATAAAATATTTGTAAAATGACTAGTACATAAACCTGTGGGGAAAAATGATACATATACAATAAAATAATGTGATTCTAGTCATTATTCTAAAAACATTTTATGATGAGTAAAAATTTTTAAGAGTAAATTTATAAAAAAAATAAATTTATTTAAAATCAAAGTAATGTGATTAAGTGTAATTTACTTAGATGTAATTAAAAAATAATTGAATAACTATGTACCGTAAAAGATTGATATTAGTGAAGGATAAAATTAAAATTTATTTTTATGTATTATTTTTGTCCCCAACATTTTCGCCCTATTTAAGTCTAAAACGTTTTAAAATCGTCTCAATTTTGTCTTGCCGTCAATTCCGTTAACAGATCCCTAACGGCAGGACAACATTGAGTCAATTTTAAAACATTAAAGACTTAAATAGGACGATTTAAACTTTAGAGACAATTTTGGGACTTATCCCGAACATTGGCACAAAATAATACTTTACCTATACATAAATTACAGTATATATGTATTGTGTTTGGTAAAATATTAAACACTACATATACAAGTCTTTTTTAGCAAACAAGCCCAAACAAGTTAATCATAACCCAACAAAACCCACTTATATAATGCGCGCGTGAAATCACGCCGTTTTTTCTTCACGTCCCTCTTCGAATGTTTGTATCCCGCGTTCCTCCTCCTCCACCTCCTCCTCCTCCTTCTTTGCATTCCTCCTCCTTTTTCTTTGTGTTCCTTTTTTTTTTGCGTGTTTCATCCTCATCGTCGTTTTTTTATGCTGATCTTGTTACTGCATTATTTTCCTCCTCTTTTTTCTATTGATTTTACAACATTATGTATTTTTTCCTTCTTTATTTGATTTTTTCCTCCCAAAAAGAATTATGAGAAAATGAAATAAGAAGATGAAGAAGAAGCAGTAGCAGAAAATGAGGAGGAGAAAGAGGAAGAGTTTTGAATTATGCAAAACTTATCAGAATGCAAATACATCAAAAAATTTCCAAAATACACCGAAAGTTTTCCAAAATACACCAAAACGAGAATGAAACATATTCACCACAATAATAATTCAGATCCAAAACGACTACACCAAATTTTTGCAAAAAATGCACAAAAATATTTTTTTAATGAATTTTTTCTTCTTTTTTATTTCTTTTTTTCTTTTAGTTGAATGAATGTAGGTTCATGATCTTTCAAGTAATTTTGCAACATTATATGTTTATTCTTTTTTGTTTGATTTTTTTGTTTTTATTCTTGTTAAAAGAGTAAAACAAGAAGAAACTTGAGAATGTAAAACAAGAAGAAAAAGATAAATAAGAAAAAAGAAGATGAAGATGATGATAAAAAAGAAGAAGTAGCAATAGCAAAAGATGAGGAGGAGGAAGAGGAAGAGTTTTGAATTAGAAGAACTTATCAGAATATAAATACTCGAAAAATTTCTAAAATACACTGAAAGATTTCTAAAATACACCGAAAATTTTTCAAAATACACCAAAATAAGAATAGAACAGATTCATCATAATAATAATTCAGATTCAGAACTCCTACACCGAAATTTTGCTAAAAATGCACAAATATTTTTTTTAATGCACTTTTTTCTTCTTTTTTTCCTTATTTCTTTCTTTCTTTTAGTTGAATGAATGTGGGTTCATCCTCTTCCAAGTAATGTTGTAGCATTATATATTTCTTCTTTTTTGTTTGATTCTTTTTATTTTTATTCTTGTTAAGAGAGTAAAATAAGAAGAAACTTGATAAGGTAAAACAAGAAAGAAAAAGATGAATAAGAAAAAAAAGATGATGATGATGAAAAAGAAGAAGAAGCAGCAGCAAAAGATGCGGAGGAGTAAGAGGAAGAGTTTTGAATTATGCAAAACTTATCAGAATATAAATACACCAAAAAAATTTTCAAAATACACCAAAACGAGAATGGAACATATTCATCACAATAATAATTCAGATTCAGAACTCCTACACCGAAATTTTACTACAAATGTATCAAAATGTTTCTTTTAATGCATTTTTTTCTTTTTTTTCTTATTTCTTTCTTTTTTTTTAATTGAATGAATGTAGGTTCATCCTGTAATTTTGCATCATTATATGTTTCTTCTTCTTTTTTGTTTGATTTTTTGTTTTTATTCTTCTTAAGAGAGTAAAACAAGAAGAAACTTGAGAAAGTGAAACAAAAAAGAAAAAAATGAAGAAGATGATGATGATGAGAAAGAAAACGAAGTAGCAGCGAAAGATGAGGAGGATGAAGAGGAAGAATTTTGAATTATACAAAATTTATTAGAATAAAAACACAGTGAAACTTTTTAATAATAACACCTAAATTTCTTTGTTTTTACACCGAAATTTTGCTACAAATACACAAGAATGTTTTCTTTATTGTTACATTTTTCTCTTCTTCTTTTTTTCTTTATTTCTTTCTTTTTTTTAGTTGAATGAATGTAGGTCCATTCTCTTCCAAGTAATTTTACAATAACGACGATACGTATAAGAAGAAGATGACGATGACTATCAATCGTCACTAACTTGCTTTCCTAAAAATTAACTAAGTATTTATTAATAAGCCTTTAATTGTATTAGCGCGTGAATCGAATTTTCAGAAAACTAAATTAATTAAGTAAGTTTGGTAAAATAAAATGAACATCAAAGATAGAGATAATATACATCATACATACTATTTACATATACATATATATAAATATAATGTCATACATGTTTTGAGTTAGCGTACAACCTTTCACATCTTGTTACTATATACATAATCAACACTCTGGGCTGTGGTTCATATAGAAGCCCCTAAACTGGTGCCCGAAAACTAGCCTAGTCAACTATATACATCCTACTCTCTCAGTGAGTCTAATCAAAAGTGAGAGACTAAACACAAAAGCTAGGCTAACAAAAAAAACTCCCAAAAATCACATCCTCATCTCCCAAGCACCAACTGTCATCGTCTGAGGAAATCACAATCATATCTGAACACTCCTCAGGATCCTCCTCATCATCAGAAGTCTCAATAATCTCAGGAGTGGTACTAGCACTTGCACTACTACTCTGGCCTATACTCGTCGGTCCACTAATAGAGGTGGTGTGCAACTCCTCAGATGATGGCTCAAACGAAGACACTGAGATTTGTTCTACATGAATATCTCCCTCAGGTATAGGCTCCAGTACATGCTCCTCCACAGGCTCAGGCTCAGGGTCCACCTGATCCTCAGGCTGATCAGGGTACTGATGAGGTACAGGTCCGACATGGAACGGGGAAAACAGAGCATCCTGATGAAGCCAATGCAACGGAAACTCATAAGGCATATTAAGGTTAAAGAGCGGAGTGTTAATTGGATGACGGAAGAGGTGGTCGCGTATAATGTACATACGGGTCCTAATTTTTGCAGCTACTACGTAAAACATATGCTGTACAAGATCTTCATATATGTAAGGAGGATCCATCGCATAGAACAGGACTTATGTCTCCATCTGAAGGGGAGGAAAGAAGGGGTAAGAATTGGGGGGTTCTTAGTAGGGTCGAGGTAGTTAGTTATGTCAGGATTTTCACAGTTCAAGTAATCCACAGCCAAATATACAAGAAGCACATAGGAATAGCCAGTCACAACAATTCAGAATACCATTAAGGAATGCACCAACACAAAAAGACAATTACAAACTGATGAGCGGATAATTTATACGCTTTTTGGCATTATTTTTAGGTAATTTTTAGTATGATCTAGTTACTTTTAGGGATGTTTTCATTAGTTTTTATGCTAAATTCACATTTCTGGACTTTACTATGAGTTTGTATGTTTTTCTGTGATTTTAGATATTTTCTGGCTGAAATTGAGGGACCTGAGCAAAACTCTGATAAGGAGGCTGACAAAGGACTGCTGATGCTGTTGGAATCTGACCTCTCTGCACTCGAAATGAATTTTCTGGAGCTACAAAACTCCAAATAGCGTGCTCTCAACAGCGTTGGAAAGTAAACATCCAGAGATTTCCATAAATATATAATAGTCCATACTTTATTCGTGATTAGATGACGTAAACTGGCACTCAACGCCAGTTCCATGTTGCTGTCTGGAGTCAAACGCCAAAAACACGTCACGAACCGGAGTTGAACGCCCAAAACACGTTACAACATGGCGTTCAACTCCAAAAGAAGCCTCAGCTCATGGATAGATCAAGCTCAGCCCAAACATACACCAAGTGGGCCCTGGAAGTGGATTTATGCATCAATTACTTACTCCTGTAAACCCTAGTAGCTAGTCTAGTATAAATAGGATAGTTTACTATTGTATTAGACATCTTGGGACATTTAGTTCTCAGATCATGGGGGATGGCCATTCGGCCATGCCTGGACCTTTCACTTATGTATTTTCAACGGTGGAGTTTCTACACACCATAGATTAAGGGTGTGGAGCTCTGCTGTACCTCAAGTTTCAATGCAATTACTATTATTTTCTATCCAATTCGATTTATTCCTGTTCTAAGATATTCGTTGCACTTCAACTTGATGAATGTGATGATCCGTGACACTCATCATCATTCTCACCTATGAACACGTGTGACTGACAACCACTTCCGTTCTACCTTAGGCCGGGCGCTTATCTCTTGGATTCCTTAATCAGAATCTTCGTGGTATAAGCTAGAATTGATGGCGGCATTCATGGGAATCCGGAAAGTCTAACCTTGTTTGTGGTATTCCGAGTAGGATTCCGGGATTGAATGACTGTGACGAGCTTCAAACTCCTGAAGGCTGGGTGTTAGTGACAGACGCAAAAGAATCACTGGATTCTACTCCAACCTGATTGAGAACCGACAGATGATTAGCCGTGCTGTGACAAAGCATTTGGACCATTTTCACTGAGAAGATGGGATGTAGCCATTGACAACGGTGATGCCCTACATACAACTTGCCATAGAAGGGAGTGATAAAATTGGATAAAAGCAGTAGGAAAGTAGAGATTCAACAGGGACAAGCATCTCCATACGCTTATCTGAAATTCCCACCATTAATTTACATAAGTATTTCTATCCTTTATTATTTAAGCAAGTATCTCTTTATATTTCCCATAATCAATTATTATCCGCCTGACTGAGATTTACAAGATGACCATAGCTTGCTTCATACCAACAATCTCTGTGGGATCGACCCTTACTCACGAGGTATTACTTGGACGACCCAGTACACTTGCTGGTTAGTTGTGCGGAGTTGTGACAAAGTGTGATTCACGTGTGAGAGCTATCAAATTATTGGAGCCATTGTTGATGATCACAATTTCGTGCACCACAAACAAATTCACATTATCAAGTAAAATGCAAATGCACAGCAAGGATGATACATGTCTAGTCCTATCGCAGGTAATGAGCTCATTTGCCAGTTTTGACTTGCACCCGACGCAATCCAACTCGCAAATCAGATAAGGTATTCCAGTGACATAACCTTTCTAAGTTTCTACTTCTTGCAGGCGCTAATTATACAGTTGCAGTATGTCAAACATGACCTCTGCAAGTACTTGCAGGTGCTGATTCTCCAGCTAAAGCAAGTGACCTCTTCTCCTAGAAGTCATTCCATATTTATGGGTATCCTCGCACAATCATTCACATACAAAGCCCACGACTTAATACTTTCACATCAGCACCATATTATTTACTTTCCATCACTCTCTCGTGACCTTTCAATCATTCACATACGTGCCGGTTTATTTTCTCTTTCATTAAGAATCAAGCCCATTTTTATACAACTTCCCCTAAGTATTTTATGGAAAGGGATTCTATATTTCTAAAGCTTTTAAGGATGCTTTTCTTTACTGTTCTCTCTTCTGTCCTTCAGAAAAATACTATTATTACTAAATAATAATAATAATAATAATAATAATAATAATAATAATAATAATAATAATAATAATAATAATAAGGAATAAGTATTGTTTTGGTCCCTCACGTTGAGGGTCAGAATCGAACCCGTCCCTGGTGTATATTTTGATTTAAAATCATCCTTAAAGTCGCATTTGAATTTAAAATGGTCCTTTATAATATTTTCAGACATAAATGCCCTTGCATTATTATGAGGCAGTTATGACCACCGAAAACAATTATATATATATATAGGAAATTAAAATTAATGGAAAAGTTTAATCATTATATATTGAATTGAAAGGAAGAAAGGGTAAAGTAGCGTGGAAGCCATTGTTGTAGAGTTCACCGTGGAGGACCTGGTAGAGGGAAAACGCCATGGCTGCACGAAGCTCAACCTCGTCTCGAAGCAGGGCTTCGTCACAAGGTAGGATGCTACTTTGTTCCCATGGTGAGAAGCCGATGTTGCGAATCTCGGGGACCAAGGAGAACCTAGGTCGCAGATTTTGGGGCAGTGTCTACTTTGAGGTTTGTTTTTTTACTTTTCCTCTGAATTGGGTCTTCTGTGTGATGGAATGGATGGTGATCTTAGTGCGTATGTGCATGTGCATGTGCAAGAAGGCTGCAATTTCTTTCGTTGGGCAGATCCAGAGACAGAGGTGGAACATTCAGAAATTGCTAGAATAAGGAAGAAGCTTTCGATGATGAAATCAAAAACCAAAGCGGCAGATTGGAAGCTGAAGTTCGTTGCAGTGTTAGGGTTTTTTGGGTGGGTTGGGTTTGTATGTTTGCTGTTGCAGAGTTGGTCTAAAGCAACGCAACAGTATCTAATTCCATTGAACCTGGTATGAAACATGTGTTGGTGTATTCTCCTGTTGTTTTGTTGGTGAATTGGGCTAAGGTTTATCTATTAGGGGGGTTCCTGATTGTGTTATGTTGAATGTATTTCAACATGTATATATGACTGTTTTGTAAGCATGGTTGGATATTGAAATGAGCGTGAAACGTTTTCTTGGCAAAACATGATTTCCATGACTGAACAATAAGATAACAGTGTCATTAAAATGGAAAATGTCTAAATACATAATAAGTATAGTGTTTGACATTACCAGAACCTTAAAAGAAACTTAACTCAAACTAACCTAACCATCAAAAGGATTGGCTGGGAACAAGCCAATATTTCAGTACAACAGCCAGTAGCACAAAGGCAAAATATAAGCAACAAAAAGCAACCAACAAGTCCATACTGGATTAACCAGAACCTTAACACAAACTTAAAACAAAATAAACCAACATGCTAAGTGTTGTCATTTCCCTAAAGCAATCCCCATTTTCTTAGAGGCAACTTTACCATCAACTTCAATTTCCTGGGAGAAATATGAGGTCCTCCAGTAAAGCTAACAGAGTAGTGCCTAGTGGGTTGGCTTGAAGCTGTGGCAAGGGATGGCTGAGATGCTGGAAGAGTTGTGGTAGTTGGCTGTGATGATGAAGTAGAAGGTGCTGAGCTTTTTGGGCCTGCAATCCTCTTGGCCGCCATTCTCCAGCAGATCTAGACCTCCTCTCCAACCTCGTGGTCATTCTCTATTTCATTACTCCTTGCTCCATCCTCATCTTCAAAGTTTTCAGTTGTAACCCGCTTCTTTTTCACTGCCTTACTTTTTTCATTCACTCCATTAACATCTTGAAAACCACTAACAGCAGGATCAAGCTCATCTTCACTGTTGGTAAAGTGTAAATCATCTTCAGTCTCCTCCTCTTCCTCAGATGGTTAATACTCTGAATCAACGCTGTCACTATCACTATAATTACCCATATCAGCCTCTAGATTAACATCATCACCACTCTCCGTATTCTCGGCCCCAGAGATATCAGCAGCTGCTTCAGATTTGTTTAAACCAGCATCTTCTTCTCGATACACAACCAGCTGTTGTCCCACATCATCCATCCTATGATCCCCCCAACATCAATGTAGCCAGAAGCAGGAAACACGTCTTCCTCCTCAACCTTGTGCACTACATACAACTCAACATAATCTCTTAACTCAGCTATTTTGCACATAGCAATAGAATCTGCATCAGACTTAAACAACTTCAAATTTTCCTCCAACTCTTCATGTGTAGGATCTTTGAACCACAACGAAGGGATATTCTCCTCCACATAACCAAACTGTTTTAACTCTACATAGGCTTCAAATACGGACCACCGATCACCATCAATCTCTTCTATCACTGTTGTTTCTCCCCCCACATACTCTAACGGCCCATTCTGATAGGTAAACCACCCCCATGGTAGACTTTCAGTTTAAAGTACACCATTGTCTTCTCCAACAACCTATACACAGTGCCATATTACAGAAATAGAAGAAAAAAGTAAAACCTAAACCACACAGTGATGTTTATCCCTAATCTTAGTAAACAACGAAACATACCTGATAGAATGTGCATGACCCTGCCTTCTAGTAAACTGGACTCGGTTGCGATGTTCACTCCAAGAATACCTTCTAGCGTTTCTGATTCTTACTTAGGGCACAGTGCAACAACATTGGTGAAGTGAAACGTTCTGATTAATGTTGGGTTTATGTTGAGGGTTTGGAAGCATATGAAGGGGTGAAGTGTTTCGCGCGAAACACAAAAACTTCAGAAGGATATCATCGTCATTTACAAAAAGTTTACTTTGTAAAGGACAATTTTAAATTCAAATGCGACTTTAAGAATGATTTTAAAAACTTACTCTAAAATTATTTAAATAAGCTAATATTTAATATGTAAATCTTTGCTTGAAAACTCAGCTCCTTTTAACGATAACTCCAAAACTTTTGTTAATTACGTTTTAAACTACAAACTTTAAAATATTTTATTTCTAACCCAATATTTTTATAAAATCATACTTTAAAATCTCATTGAATTTCATGTTTATAAAAGTAATCCTGAACTTTTATAAAATACCCGTTTTACTTCTATATTTTATTTATTACCCGAAATACCCAAAAAAACTCATATAGTTACAAATTTAACCTCAATATTTCTATAAAAATACAATTATACCCTTCAAAATAAAATTTACTAACTGAATTCTTCTCCTTCTCAAAACCAAAACATTGCTTCAAAAAAAATTTTTCATCAAAATACTAATTGGAGATTTTATCCGTTTTCGAACGTTTCAGTCACCGATTCTTCGTAATTTTTAATATAATCTCTCGGCCATTAAATCTCACCAATTTTTTTCAAAAACTAACACAATGACAACCCCACATCAGCCTTATCATCACGATTTGGACATCACCAAAATCACTGAGCCACAATCTAATCACATACAATAATATATCAACAAAGTTCAATATAAAGTCAATCAAACTCCATCAATAATCAATCACAACAACCATTCACTTATTCAACACAATTTTAATCAGTGAGATTTTACTAAAATTCTATCTCTGTATAAAATCATAACAACAAAAATTTTGGAGAAGCTTTTTGACCGAGCTGCTGAAGAAGAGAATGTCAAAAATCGTCTATGCCTCCTAGAATTCTAATTGGCCGAACTTAAGCGGTAAGGGAGCTACGTTACCGTCAACTTCTATCGATTAAAAGTGATGCCAACGTGTAGATGAGCCGATTAAAAGTGACGCCAACATATAGAGGAGGAAGATACGAATACTTTTATCGGATTAGATTTTTTATTGGAGTTACGGATTAAAAGAAATTGAAGAAGAAAAATGGAAGAAACTCACGGTTTCACCATGCAATTCGGCTACACTCTCTCTCTCCATTTTGATAAAATGCAGGTTTAGTGATTACAATAATGAATTAGAGAAGGTGCTTAATGAATTTGATGATGATTTGGTGAGGCAATAGTAGTTAGGTGTCATAATATTTGGTATTACCAATCTTTCTTTTTCTTTTACTATGGTTTGGCTGATGATTCATGAGGGGTTAGAAAAGATTATATTTAATGGAAGATGGTTTAGTAATGGTAAAGGCGGTTTGACAAGTTTCGGTGTAACCAAAAGAATGGTTCAACTGTTCAAATTATAAATATCTCAAACAAATAATTATAAAAATTGGATATATT
>NC_029774.3:103288507-103298483 GCF_000817695.3 Arachis duranensis | reverse complement strand
TGGATTTTGTAAATTTCGGTGATTTGATAATACTGTTCAAGGGATTGGGATATCAATCATACAAGGAGGCGTACTGGTATGATCCAAAGAGCAAGGATATGGAGTCAGGGCTGCATGTTCTGAGGGGAGATGCAGGCATCAACCAGATGCGTCAAGCAAAGATGACAAACAAAGATACTGATGAGTTCTATGTATTCTTTAATCATCCTATTGATGACCCAGAACCTGTAGATTGTGCTGGAAAGGAAAACGTTGAGGCAGAGGAAGATGATGTTGGTGTCGAGGTGGATGAATTGGGTGAGTCGTCGACGGAGCACGATAGTTACGAGAGCGCAGAAGATGAGCCGTATGCACCTCCATCTCCCGGTGATGAAAGTAACAGTGATAGTGGAGAAGATGTTGTCAGTGGGTCTGTGTCTGGCAGAGGGAAGAGGAAACAAGTGCCTCATTCCTCTAAGAGAACCCCTCAGTCAAGTAATCAAACCGGGAAGCAAGCGCGACGTGTGTCCCAAAGAACAAGGTCTGCTGCAAGAAAGAAAGGGCCTGTCCATGAGCCCGAGGCAGGTGGGCCTGGTGGACAACCCAGTGGATGTAGGCCTGCAGGGGAGCCCAATATACCTAGGCCTGCAACGGAGCCCAATAGGGCCAGAGGACCAAAGCCATCACTAGTAGACTACGTGAGTGATGTAGAAACTGATGGTGATGATATTGTATGGGAGTATGAATCTGAGGAGCTGCATACACATGTCTCTTTTGATGATGAGGGAAACGAACATCATTGGCCTGAGTTCAATGACCAATATAGTTTCGGAGAGGGAAGATTTGAGCTTGGAACAAGATTTGCAACAATTGAGAGGTTCAAAGAGGTGGTAAAGGATACCTTCATTGCTGAAGGCCGGGAGTTGGTTTAGATCAAGAATGACAAGGAAAGAGTTAGGGTTGGGTGCAAGGATGAAGAGTGTGGTTGGATTGCCCACTTGTCTTACAATCGGCAACTACAATGCTTCCAAGTCAAGACGTATAGAAACGAGCACACTTGTGCAAGAAATCTTGGAAGTAACGCCGCTGATCAACATTGGATCAGTAAAAAGGTGGAGAAGAGGATGGCAACGCACCCGCATATGACAACCCATGAAGCCATTGATTTTCTAAGAGAGGACTTTGACCTTACTGCACACCCAAAGATGGTGTATAGAGCTGTGAAGGAGGCAAGGGATAGGATGATGGGTAACGAAAGGCAACAGTATGGCAAATTGAGGGATTACTTATTAGAGATACATAGAAGTAACCCTGGATCTTCTGCATTGCTAGACCTAATCCCCCAGCCTCAAGCAGCCCCTATGTTTGACAAGTTATATGTTTGTTTTGAGGCATGCAAACAGGGATTCAAGAGTGGCTGCAGACCATTGATCCACCTAGATGGAGCATTTCTTAAAACATACCATGGGGGACAACTACTTTCTGCCATTGCACAGGATGCCAACAACCAGTTTTACGTGGTTGCATACGCAGTTGCAAGATCCGAGAACAAAGAATCTTGGAAGTGGTTCCTAACATGCTTACAGGAGGATATTGGTGATGTAGGAAACCACGGTTGGAATTTTATGTCGGATCAACAGAAGGTTAGTTCCTTTTTTCTCCTTTCGTGTTTGTTGTCTTAGTCATTCACTGTATTATATATTATTGTAAACATTACTTCATGCCTTCATTGTTGTTAGGGACTGCTACCTGCACTGAAGGAGGTAATGCCTGGTGCACATGTTAGAAACTGCGTGATGCATATGTGGAAAAATTTTATAAACCGATTCAAGGATCTGCATATAAGAGAAATTGTGTGGGAATGTGCTAGATGCACAACCATATCAGAGTTCAAGGCAACCATGGAAAGACTCAAAGTTGTGAACAAGGATGCTTGGGCTTATCTCATGAAATTTGAACCTGCTACCTGGGTTAGAGCATACTTTAGCCATGGTCCCAAGGTCGACAACCTAACAAACAACATGTGCGAGTCGTTTAACGCAAAGGTGGTGAAGTACAGAAGCAAGCCCATACTTACAATGTGCGAGGAGTTACGGTGCTACGTGATGCGGCGAATGGTTCAACACAAGAAACTTCTGGGGACTCATGAGGGAAAACTGGCACCAGTGCAGGAGAAAAGGCTACAAAGGCTTATCAAACCAAGCAACAAATGGACAACAAATTGGATTGGTGATAATGAGCGCAAACGGTTTGAAGTCACTCACAAGGGATCTAAAGTTGATGTGGATCTGATCAAACACAGCTGCTCGTGTAACAAATGGCAACTCACAGGTTAGTCAGGGTTCCTGAATTTCAACATAACCATGATGTGTATTCTTTTAATTTAAACCTGCTGTGAATTCATAGTTGATGTGATTTTTAATTTTACTCATAGATGATGTTAACCATGCTGTGAATCTAATACATGCTTGGTGTGAATCTAATTAACATGCCGTGATTGTGTTGATTTTAACTATGCTGTGATTGTGTTGATATTAAGTATGTTGTGAACCTATTAGCCATGCTGTAAATTTATATTAGTTCATTCAACTCTTAGTCATGTTTATGCCATTTTGTTGTTGTGAAACCGCTGTCCTGCTGTGAAGGGATGTCGTGCATTCATGCTATAGCAGCAATCAGAAAACGGCATGATAATCCCGATGATTATGTTCATCCATGGCTATGTATGGAATCCATTAGAAAGACATACGAGCACTTCATCCAGCCGGTAACGAGTGAGGAATACTGGACAAGATCTGAGTTTACTAAGCCTGCTCCACCTGTGTTAAAAAGGCCAATTGGACGACCCAAGGTGCATAACAGACAAAAAGACCCAGCTGAGGCTGTCATTGATGGGGACAAATTGAAGAGGAGTTTCTATGTCACATGTAGCAAGTGTGGTGAGAGGGGACACAACTACAAGACATGCAAAGGGGCCCCATCCAACCCAAACTGGAAGCCAAAGACGAAAAAACCAAGAACAAAGGCCAAGGACTCTCAATCACTTGTGGTTCTACCTTTGTCACAGTCAGCCCCCGAGGAAGAGGTAATACTTAGTTTCACAGGGATGTAATTGTCCCCCCGACAATAAACTCAGGGATTTATGTGTCTATTTTATTATTAGTTAGGGATTTATTTGTCTATATTTTCATACTTCAAGGTTTTAAATGTCTTATGATATATTGTGCTTTACTGAGACTGTTTAAACTAACTGGATACATTTTACACAATGCCTCATCTCAGATTATCAAAGATAGTCCCCCTGCTGCTACGAATCCTCCTCATGTTGAATAAAATTCTGCTAATGAGTCTGTTGCTAATGAGGTAACAATCTTGGTGACATTGCATTGTTGTTGCTTGCTGGTTTCATTGCATTTCACACTTGTTTCGACCTTCATGCAGGGTAATTCCAATGCAAACACTGCATCGATGAATGAGCAAGTATTTGGTCCCTCAGTAGCAGCAGTTCAGACACAATCAGTGCCTCCAAAAGCACCATTCAAGCCCCCAGCCCAGTCTACATCACGCCCGGCACGAGGTACATTCAGGCCTAAGCAACCAGTTAGGAGGAAGACTGTGACATATAAACACTCGCAGCCTGTACCACCTGTCCAGAGTGAGCAGCATCTCCCCTCTCCACAACAACCAACTGCATCAGGAGCATCTCCACAGACTTTGGCTGCAGCAGGCAAAGCAACCCAACGGCTGTTTAAGTTCATCCCCACTCCAGGACTAGACAAGCCAAGTAGTTAATGCTAAATGTTTAGACTTTAGTCATGACCTCATCCCCTTTTTGAGAAACACTTTTATTTTGCTAAGCAACTCTTTTTTGAAAACAATGTGATTAGCTATAGCTGTCAGGCTTAAGTTATGCCTTACTATGGCAGTTGACATGTACTTGACTTCTTTTGTCAATATTAACAACTCTTTCATGAGATTAAATTATGCTTTACATATATAATGATGTCTCTAAATAATTATGTCACTCACTTGCTTAGGGCAATGACTTTGCTGCACATATCATAATTTACCTTACAACATTGTTTGTTCGAATAGCATACAACAAAATGAAAACTCATCCCATACTACATTACAAGGTTTTTTTTACCTACTTCTCAACCAAGATTGACTATGACATAAGCTAACATTACACAAACTACTGCTACAATAGCCAAATACAGATTAACATTCTTCTTCCTCTCTAGATACAACACCTTCTTCTCCAAATCAATCACCTTCTGTTCCACTACCTTCTTCCTAAGATACACTTTCAGATCATCAACCTCGTTCTCCGTAGTAAACTTTTCAAGGACTCTTATTGTTGAAAGATGGTCATCCAGCCATAAGAAGAACTTGCAGTGACTGGGATTTTTCAGCTGCATGTTCATCGTTCCAAAACAAACAGAACTTAATCAACTCCCCTATAATCAAACTGACCAAATAAAATCACCAACATACCTTAAAGAATGGACACCCAAAGAACAATCTATTGGGGTTCGTCGTCGTCCTCGATTTGTACAATATGGCGTACACACGGCATTTACACATCGGAGCAATCTCGTCCTTCTCCTCTGAAGCTTCCACGCATTTCACGGTTGGCGGCAGTCGAACTCGTCGTGAGCTGGAGGAGGCTCCGTCACTGGCCATTTAAGCTTGCACAATGTCCCCACACTCAACCAGTCACAGAAATGAACAACGGTAATGGCGAAGGAGTTCCATTTGAAGAAATAGGGCAAACAGAAAAGCGACGTCGTTTTCAATCATAAGGACGTATTTGTCCAAGACTTTTTCCCAACGGGCACACCAACATCCCTCAACGGTCTCGTCTTGCCACCTAGGCCCAACACACGCCAACTAAGCGACAAGTCACCCCTCTCCGTTACGTCTGGCACATCATTTTGCACGGAAGGATCGATCCGTCACACGTTTTGAATGGTAAGGGGCGTTTTAGTATTTTTTGATCTTAAGGGATCAATTTGTCCACGATTTAAAAGCTCAGGGACTAATTTGTCCTTTTCCCTAAAAATTAATTGTGTAAAAGTTAATAAGAGATAAAAATATAAAAAAATTGTGTCCAATTAATTGTGTTTTGTGTCTCATTTTGGAGGAATATTAAATACCTGTATTCTGTAACGTGTCCATCCAAAATTTATGTCTCAACAAACAAACAATAGACATATACTAACGTGTGTATGTGTCTATGTCTTTAAAACCAAATGCTGTCTAATATTACAAACCATAAATATATGAGTGAACTACCAACATGGCCCCTTTCCATTTTTCAGAATGACAACGTGACCCCTCAAGAAAAAAGTAATCCACTTCGGTCCTTGTCCCCTACTTCCGTGACATAAGGCGGTCCCTGTGGATGATTCTTCGATGACTCCAAACGGAAAATGTTGAGCTGTCACGGTGAGCGTGTGTTAACTTGCTGAGGTGAATGATCGCTACAGACGTGGATACCTAGAGATGGTCAGGGAGTTAATTATTCCCTTCCACGTCAACAAAAAATATCATCATTTTAATGGGAGGAGACATTTCAACTTTAGTTCACATTGTGGCATTCCATAAAAACCCTTCATTCACCTCTCAGAATTACTAGAAAACCCTAGGAGAGAACGTTTTTCACTGTCCTAACCATTGTTGACTTTGGGGAGGTGGAGTCTCGTGTTGACGTTTTTACTGGGGAGGGCGTTGACAAAGTTGACATCGTTGTCATTTATGGAGCTCTGACGATGCTTGGAGGAGTTCACTGACGATGCTTGTCACAGTCAAGGTTAGCCCCATTCTTCATGTACCTCTTTGTCTCTTGTTCTTTATGTGGTCTTATTAACTGACTCTGACATACCACCACTGATATTTGCAACCCACTTGTGGTCCTATTAACTGACTCTAACATAAAACCTAATTAATTATTTGTTAAATAATTTTTTTCTAATTAAAGTAATGCTCAATGTGAGTACTCAGGTTTGACAATATATTATTTTATAGGACATTAGAAAATCTAGAAACAGATTCCACTAATTTAGACTGGATGAAATTAGGAAAAATTGAAATGTTTATCAACTGTTTGTTGTTTCGATATGCCACTAAGATTCTAATACATATATATTTTTTGCAGATGTATGAATATTTAATTAGTCCTGTGTTTCATTATGGGGGAAGATTTCAGAGAGATTTTGAGGGAGATCTTTGCTACTTGCATGGAAAAGTGAAGAGATTTTTCTCACTGGACTTGGATTGTTAATTTCTTTGAGTTGGTGACATTGTTTAAGGAGTTAGGTTACACCGGATATAAAAGAGATGTTTTGGCTTGATATGAGAGTACTCAACATAGAAGCTGGTCTTCATGCCATTGAAGGGGATATGGAGATTAATTAGATGAAAAAAATAAGCTGATGGACAGGGACACTGATGAATTATATCTTTATTTTGATCACATAGTGGATCTGCCTGAAATAATTGATGAAGGTGTAGCCTCTGGGACTGTTGTGGTGAGTTCATCATCATCTTCCTCTGATGATGGATACGATACTACAGAGGATGAGCCCTACAAGTCTCCTCCTCATGGAACATGAGAAAGATGACAGTAGTAGTGATGAAGAAAAAAGAATTAATAAAAAAAAGAGAAGGCCAAAGAAATCAGTGCCAGGTAAGAAGAAAGTGAATGAAGAGGCTACTGGTTATGAGACAGATGACAAGGGTAGTGATGAGGAACTTAGGAACTCAGAAGGTGAGGGAAAAAATGAGTCTCACCTAAGAAGAAGAGTGGGGATAATAAGGCTTCTTCATTTGGTACTGGGCCTAACCTGACACCAAAAAATGCTAAGAAGAGGGCCTCTAGAAAGTATTCAGGTGTTAGAAGAAGACATATACTAAGGGATGGGTTGTCTGATGGAAACATGGAAGGTCAGAATTTTGGGCCTGAGCCAAATGTTAGGGCCCACGAAGAGGACAAAAACCAAGGCTTGTAGGTGGCACAGAGGATGATGAAGAAAATAATGTGGGTGAAGGGCTTCATGAGTCTGGTTCGGTTCCAACCAATGTAGAGATGGATAGTGACTATGATAAGTCATATGAGTATGAGAGTGAGGCCTTCAACAACCCAATTTCTTCAGAGGACGAGAGTAAGATAACATATAATTCATTTGATGAAGATATTGAATATGGTGAGGTTGAGTTCAAAGTTGGAAAGATGTTCTCAACAATGGACCTTTTCAAAAAGGCACTAAAAGACTATTTTGTTTATGAAAGAAAGGATGTCTTATACATTAAGAATGAAAAGCATAAATTGAGGGCAGCATATACAACTGAGGGTTGTCCTTGGTTGATTTTAATTTCTTGAAATTCTACGAGTAGATGTTTCTAAGTGTAAGACTTTATTTGATGAGCATACTTATGCTAGGGACTATGGTAGCAACATGACTGACCGAGGTTGGGTTGCTTCTAAGCTAATTAAAAAGCTACTCATTCATCCCGACATGAAACTAAGACATGCAATGGACCATATGATAGAAGCGTACAATATGCAGCTGAACCCAAAAATGATTGCAAGGGCACTTAAAGTTGCTAGGGAAGTTGTAGTTGGTAATGCTAGGGCACAATATGAAAAGGTGCGTGATTATCTGCATGAACTACATAGGAGTAATCCCGGATCAACAGCATTAGTGGAGACAATTCCCCAGCCGGAGTCTTTTCCACTATTTGAAATGTTGTACATTAGCTTGGACACATGTAAGAAGGGGTTTAAAGAGGGTTGCAGACCTCTTATTGGACTAGATGGTTGTTTTCTGAAAGGGTATTACCGTGGCCAGCTCTTGAGTGCAGTGGGGGCAAGATGCTAATAACCACTTCTTCGTCATAGCCTATGCAATCATTCCTAACAAATGCAAAGACACATGGAAGTGATTTTTGACACTCTTACAAGAGGATTTGAGAGAAGTGACACAGTTTGGAT
Source organism: Arachis duranensis (assembly GCF_000817695.3). Taxonomy (NCBI): domain Eukaryota; kingdom Viridiplantae; phylum Streptophyta; class Magnoliopsida; order Fabales; family Fabaceae; genus Arachis; species Arachis duranensis. Next base: position 103,290,508 of record NC_029774.3, on the reverse strand, counting down.
GAAATTTCATTTTGGACCAGCTAAAGGTAACATGACTAACTTATTATGTTCCTAGTGGTTGTTTGATGTTAAGTTTGATATTAACTTATATGAGTTGAGGTTGTTACAGTATTATGCATAGCCTAGTGGTTGTTTGATATTAAGTTTCATTTTAGCTTATATGAGTTAATGTTGCTACATCATGAATAGTGATACCATACTTGTATTCTATTCCTGGTGGTTGCTCATTTGTTTACTGACATGAATGCATGATGCTTGAGGGATTTGGAGTTGGCCATAAAAGAAGTAACGCGTAATGCACACCACAGGACATATGTGCTTCATATTTGGAAAAATTTTATTAAGCATTTCAAGGATCAACAAACTAAACAAATGGTATGGGAATGTGCACGAAATAGCATCTCTACTGAGACAATAAATGCAGCAAGCTTTGGGACTGCTTCAAGGCTGTTCAAGTTTATCCCAACTCCTGGGTTCATCCCACCAAGAAAGAAATAATCTATGCAGGGATATAACATACTGATTTGATATGTTTTGTTTGTTATTTTGGTTATGAAGACCAATATTTATTTTGCTTGGTATTGGAAAGTTTAGGCCCCTAATAGACAACTGATAAATTATGTGTGATCTCATTTTTGTAAAGAGTTATAAGCTGTCCTTTTTTGTGTGTTGCTTCATTTTTAGAACATGCTTTGTTACAGGATTATATGTTGTCCCTATGTTTGAACATCATAAGCTTTTTTACTGCAGTAAATTAATATAATATATGACTTGTGTTTGCTTTTTGTAAGCCTATTGTCAACTTCGTATAGGTCCACACTAACAAGCATAATATTAAACGACAATTTAGCTTCATTGACTCCAAACATAATATCATAACATGATAACAGTCTTAACATAAATTCACATAATAATCCTCTAACTTAATGTCCTAAGAAAATTTGCAACTACAATTCCATAGAAAAAAGCAACGACTGAAACACTCAAACACTTATGACCACTCTGCATATATTTGCATCTCTTAACTTGCAATTTAAACCATATACTATGTGCTCTAGCTCCCTCACTTTCCCATCAAACATCTCAGCTGCAGTCACATGCTGATCTTTATTTTGCTTCCCACTATCAAAACCAAATAATTTTGTGCCTTCAACATCAAACAATGCAACATAATCATCAAGACAGGCAAAGTATTTGCAATGTGATCCTAAACTCTGCAATATACAAATAATGGTAAGAACATGTTAGAAGGAGTCACATTAAATGAACTTAACCATAATTCAAATCACCTTATAGTTTGGACAATCTTAAAATAACCTATTAGGGTTCAGCTCCGTTGAAGATAAGAACAGAATCGCATTAGTTCCACAATGGCACTGCGGAGCATTGAATCTCTTCTTCTTCTTCGTCTTCCGCGGTCCAACACTTCCAGCAGAGCCGATGGTTGCACTCCTGCCTTCATCGTTGACTCCGTCTCTTCCAATTTCGTGAAAGGACGTTGAACAGAGCTCTTTCATGCTGTTCATGGCGACTTAGGGCTTCACAAATTAGTCAAAATGAGGGAGATGCACACCAACAATGCATAAAAAGTCTCCTCCCATCAAAACGACGACATTTTTTGTTGACGTGCAAGGGGATAATTAACCCCCTAACCATCTCGAGGTGTCCACGTCTGCAGCGATCATCCACCTCAGCAAGTTAAGACACGCTCACCGTGAGAACTCAACATTTTCCGTTCAGAATTACCAGAAAATCACCCACAGGAATCGTCTTGTGTCACAAAAGTAGGAGACAAGAACCGAAGTAGATTACTTTTATTTTGAGGGGTCGCGTTGTCATTCTGCAAAATGGACAAAGGCCGAGTTGGTAGTTCACTCTAAATATATTAGCAAACATAGGCTTGATCCATGCGATATCCTGATCAATCCTGGTGCAAATGAACTTTTGAAGATATGGACGCGTTTGATTCCCTGCAATGATGCCAAGAATGAGAATGAGATT
>NC_029774.3:103288035-103288489 GCF_000817695.3 Arachis duranensis | reverse complement strand
GGGATAAATACAGATGTAAGTTTTAATCAGATGTGACTTAGTGTCTTCAATGATTCTCACTTTCTTACTTGGTGGCTACATATGTCATAAGCATAAAACAACAAAGATACATACAGACGTAGATTTTAATCAGTTGAGTTATGTCTTGAACGATTCTCACAATCTCACAGAAAAGATCGCGATGCTTAAATACAAACTAGATACAAGCTAGGGTTTGCAATCGCCTCACTAAATAATAGATTGAGGCTGAAATGAGCTATAACTCAGCCTTGGGTGCAGAATAATATAATAAGCACCTAACATGAATAAAAAGTTCCTATGGCCCTAATCTTTCTACAGCATCCAAGTTGTATCCTAACTATTGCCATCTTTTGAGGGGCTTCGCCGAAGAAGAGCTACCAGCTGTCTGTTTTCTAACACCTACATGCAGGACGTTAAGTTAAAAACAGAACCA
>NC_029774.3:103266533-103287998 GCF_000817695.3 Arachis duranensis | reverse complement strand
ATTAAAATAGTAAGCGAAGTGAGAGCAAGCTGGAGACACATACTTGAATTTGACATTGTGTGGGTTCTGTTCAATGATAGCCTAGAAGATTTCGTTGGCAGTTTCGATGCAACTTGCGGGGCTTTGGGAATTTTGGATGGAATGATAGGCCTGCATGCAATTCAATGCAAATCGATATCAAGTTTATGGCTCAGCAATGACTCAAGTTCCACACAATGAAAGTACATAGTTACTACAATAGTGTTGAACACAGAGAGAGCACTCACTTTCCCGTGCTCTGAGGTGGAAGGTCGTCCACTGTTGTGTTCTTTGCTGGTGTGGTTTCAGCTGCCTTCTCGACTTCAGGGAAAAGAGTGTACTCAACAATACTGCTGATTGAATCGGTTTCTGTACCCATTGAAAGACCGCCATCAGATATGTCACTTAATCGCTCTTCTGAATCTGCATCTCCAAATCCTAAGAGGTCAATGTCCTCATTGAAATTTTGATGATTATCTTCTCTGGCTAGTTTCATTTGTAGGGAACTGGACTTGTGCCTGAAATCATCATCCAACGATCGAGGAGAACCAGCTTCTGATTGCCTGTCACTATACTCAGAGCAATTTTCAGCATCAGAAGTTGCTTTGTCACGGGCTCCAATGCTCCTTGTTCCCGAGTGCCTCAAGCTATGCCGAGGAGTCCCCATTGAGTGTCTTCTCGGAGATGATGGGACATGCCTGGGTGAGATCGTACCAAGCTTTGCACCATTGTTATTAACCTTGACCGACTGCAACCGCTCAATTTCTTCATCCTTCCTTGTAATTGCATCCTTGAGAAACGACACCTACAATAAAAGTAGAAATCAGTGTGCAACTGTAGAGGATATTGCAAAATCAGTTTAAGCCAACTGGTTTCAACATATATGTTAAATGCAATTAAGACTGGATATAACCTGTTCCATAAGTTCTCTCACATCCTTGCCCTCTTTGTTGCTACGAGCAGCGCCAAGCTCCACACCAGAAACCCTCTCAGCAAACTTCAAGGTACTTATAGTTTCAGAATATGAAGCGACATCAGGATTAAGTTGTACAAACATAAGGGTTTTTGCTTGACCACCTAGAAAATACAAGTACGGAAGTTACCATAGTAAGATATGATTACAACATGCCCCAAAAGAAAAAAACAAACAAACAAAACAAAACAAAATAAAACCAAGAGAACAAATATAACTTGATATTAATGATGGCAAAAATTACCTAATGAACTCTGAAGAAGTTGAGTCAGTTTACTATTTCTATATGGCACATGTGAACTCTTCTGTGCTAGAGCAAATATCACATCTCCAAGTGCTGAAAGTGATTTGTTTATATGTTGTGCCTCCTTAAGCCTATCTCCTGTTGCTTCAGAACGATCTACTCTTTCACTTCCAGCAAGATCTACTAGATGTAGACACCCACGAAAGAGAGTGTTGGTCTTCAAATCCGTTCCCCGAACATGAATGGAGAGAACACTGGCACATAATTATAATAACAAAATGAGTACCGCACCTTCACAATTCGACAAATGACATTAAGAGGGGAAAAATATTCTGCAAGCTTTGAATACAACCTATGTGATCTACTACTCCTTTCATTTAAGGCTGTGGCACTTGTAGCCCGATTTGTCATCCCGATATTCATCAACTCAAGGACATCTGTCATTGAATTTACAGAGTGCATACTTGCATCAGGAACTGCCAACCCATTTGGTTGGGTTGTATTCCAAATCCCAAGTGTGTGCAAGTCAAGGAAACAGTATTTTATTTGCTTGAAAACAAGAATGAAAGGAAATGTATGCTAAACGATACTATAAATTTATATGTCAATTTTTTATACATATCTATATGCAGTAAATAGTTGTACCTCAATACATAAATGAAAAAGCATGCATGCAGGTTTAAGGATAGATAGGAGATGCTTAGCTTATAATAAAGGGCAGCCCAAAGCATCTGTGTATATTTATTAGAATTAAAAAAAGGATATCTCTTTTGAGGGCCATTGGTTGATAGTAAATCACGAACTTGTTCATTATAAATCTCAACCATTTGAACACCAATTTCATACATGATAGAGTTCCTTCTGCTATGGGAGATATGGAAAAGATCATGTAGCGCCCGATAGTTGACTCCCCAATCTGATTTTGACGATAAGGAAGGTCCACTCTAGAAGAAGGGGGTGAAAACCTAAATTAAACTTTTGAAACACAATGCAGTTAAAATGTAAATAATGCGCAACATATTAAATGCTACCATTGTATATGTTTTTCCAGCACCAGTTTGACCATATGCAAATATACAAACATTGTAACCGTCAAGAACAGAACGAATTAACGGTTGAGTATCCCTGAAAACTTCTTCTGCAGAAACAATAATAAGAGGTGCAAGTAAAAAGTTACTACCAATTTGGTAAAATATAAAACTAATAACAAACATGAAATTCAAAAGAATGAATGTCGTACCTTGACTTGCAGCTTGACCAAAAACCTTGTTAAATTTAAAAAGCTTGCGACTATCTTTTCCTTGTTTGAGAGGATTACTGACAATTAGTTCTCCATCCTCACCCGCAAACTCAATGGTTGAATGATTTTGATTTTGTCCCGGAAGAAAGGGTCTAATTCGGCAATATACCCTAATATTTCCTATTCATCAATGATTTAGAAAACAACAAAAAGAATAGGTCAGGTCAGAATCAAGCAAAGACAATAATAGTGTGTCTAAGCACTACAAAATACACACCTTTCAAATCTTGAACTTCATTATACAATTTTCTATTTTCAGCAAGAACTACGTGATAATTTTCAGCAGCATCAGCTAGACCTTTGAGTTTGGTTCCTATATATGAGCACATCTTGTAAGTATATGACACATCATAAAACAATATAAAGTACTTGAAGAGATACAGTATATATTACCAAAGTACTTGAAATCCTCTAAGTAGCTTCTTTTTGTTTTTAACACTTCATTTTTGACAGATTTCATTGCAGCTCTCAATTCCTATAAAGCACCAAAAATATAAATATAGCACAAGTAAAAAGAAAATGGAAATAAAAAATGAAGCAACATAAACAACAAAGCAAACCTGAAAAGCTCTAGATTGGCAATCGACAAAACTTAGGTAAGTACGCTCCTTATTCTTCCAATTCACAGATCTGGATTCTGAAAATGCCTCCAATTCCTTCACTTGCTTCCTTGCATCAGCAAGAACACTTTCAAGTTCGGATATTCTTTTCAAGTACTCAACTTTAGATTCAATAGCTTGTGATTCTAGCTGCAAAACATGTTCTTCATGTGTTCTTTTGATCATTTCCAGTTCTTGCTTCAGTGTAGAAACTTCAATTTCATTACGAACTTTTTCTTTCTTTAATCGAGAAAAATCCTGTTCTTCAAGTTTCTTCTTCTCCTCAAATTTACTTTGTTCAAGCTGCAGAGAAACCTGATGAAACAACTGACTGAAGTTAGTAGCCAAACAGAACTAGAGTTGGAAGCTGGAAAACATGTTTTGTAAGTTTAAATGCTAAAGCATTTCAATATTAATCAAATCATCATTTACTTTTCAAAATTATTAAAGGTAGTCCTTTTGCAATTATAGGAACTTTATTATATACAAAGGTAACAATGCTGCATAGTTTCAAACAAATTTACATAAAAACTAGCTTTGTCTACAATAAGCAACATGAGCTGACAGTCCAATCAATTTGAGCTACTTAATCATGCTGAAAATTCAAGTTTTAACTTCTAACAAAAATGAGGATCTATATTGCCAACAGATAGGTTTGCACCTTCAATTGCTGAACCCAACTTGCAACCACCTGTATAAAATAGAGACAACTTTGAAATTAAAAATATTGTTTTGCTTCATATATGCAACATAGTAAAACAGTCATTCTTCAAGGATAACTGAAAAACTTGAATTCTCTAGGGGGGCAATTAACATATAAAGTTAATGTTACATTTTTTATGCTTTCTGCTTGATGTGAAACACGCAACTCAATGACTTGCAGAATTTTCTTCAACAGGCAACCTGCACGTTGAGCCTAGAAACATGCAAATAAATTCAACAACTGTTTATCAACAAAACCAATTTGGCAAGAACAGGGTAGCATTAACATGAATTATTTATTGCAGAAGTATTTAACTCACTTGGGGTACATCTCCATTCTTCCTTTCAAAGATATCACTGAGGATCGCATTCCCTATATTAAAGAGCGATCGAGTTGATACACACTGCAGATATACATTTCACTTATTTATCAGGTTCATATATGAGCAAACTACAAGAGCAATAGTGCATAACACATATTGAAGAATTCCCTAGCGGTAACTGGTAAGCACAACAAGAAAATAGAAAATTTGATAGAGACAAGTATATTATCTTATTGACTCACATCCAAATTGTTTGATTTTAATAATTCCATAAGTTTAGCATCTGAAAGATCTAAGGGCAGTCCTTGCTTCAACTGGAACAGTTCACTAGACTTCAACCCATTTTGGTCTTTGGCAGCAATTCCTCCTGGACAAAGAAATGTAATAAAATAACATCATTGATATAAGGTAATTGCTGCAGAAAGAATATTAAAATCTTCAATATATCTATTTGGAGCAGAGCATAATTTAATTGATTGTAATACCATAAACAAAAGAACCATCGATAGCATGTCGGAATTTCAAAGTATCCTTGAGACAACTATCATTTTCCTCAAGGGATGTTTGATCTGACTGGCCCCACCTCTTCCTAGAAAAACTTTGGATATTTTCCCGAGCAGCATTGAAAGCAAATTGAGTTTTCAATGTCTCAAGAGATTGTAAGACAGGCACCATGGATCCCTGCATGAATTCTCAAACGACCTCAAAATAAATAATTACAGGAGAAATTTCAGTTTTGTCTATGGACAGTGCCACCAAATTTCTCCCTCATAGCAACTATAATATAAATAAAAAAAATAAAAGAAAGAAGAAGAATAAGGAAAGGCCATAACTCGGCATGTTCTCAAATAGCATTTCAGAAAGGAACTTTTTATACCTGCTCCAGGTCTGACAATTCAAATCTAGACAATCCCAATTCATCCAAAGACATTAGAAACTTTTTAATGCGGCCCACTGGCTCATTCAAATATCCACGTCCCTGAAGTTAAAGATGTACTTCATTAGAAGAAAGAGAACAAAAACAAATAAAATAATAAACTCCAACTTAATGTCAGCACAATCAGAAAACAATGAAAATTGTTGTAGACATACTCATCAAATAGAAACGTTTTTAACAAAAGGAAAAGCAATATATAAGTATTAACACAGCAAAAGATATTTGTATTACTTCCAATGAACCAGGAACCAGCTGGTCCAAAAGGCTGCATAATAAAGATCCATCCCTCAACCATTCTCTCAATTCCTCCTCTGAAGTTTCTGAAGGCAGATTAAGGTTAGGAAGCACGGCATTCATCCACATCACCAGAGAAGCAAGCTGGCTACCTGAAAACATAATCAAATAAAACATTGTAGAAATGGGGAAGTAGGATAACAAGCACAAACAGATAAGCATCTAAACTTAAAAAGACAAGCCAGTAGTAGTTCACTTGCCTTCAACTGCACCTCCTAACTCTTCCCCAGAAAACCCATTTAAGCTGCCAGTTTCCCCTCTGGCACAACAGAGATGAGAGAACTTCCATAAGAAAGTACCCCCTTGACTCAAACATATTTAGCAGCTTACGTGGACCAGAAATTAACAATGTATTAAGAAATCAAAGTAACTATATCAGAAAAAAGGTTAAATGGCTACGATATAAACAGATAAAGTCAGAAAATAGTTGTCTAACATTTAGAAAAGGGGAGACATTAGAATAATTAGGATATTTTTTCCTTAAACTAAAGTACATTGAAAAATACAGTCAGATTAAAGGAGCTCGGATTGAAATAATTACTCCAGAAAATAATACAGTGAAATTTAGAGCGGCAAATGGAGAAGATCGAATTGAAAAAGAAACAGAAACAAAAATTGAAAAGTGCTCAACTCGGAAACGCAGCTGCGGCATTAGCTGACGCGCATTATTAATAATTAATTCATCAATCAATCGATCAATTCCTCAAGGAACGAAAACAAGATAAAAGTAATACCAAGAAAAGCAAATGCAGCAGATCGGCGCAAAGATATGTTGCAGAGGCAATGCAGGAAGAAGTTGAGGAAGTGGGAGCTACCACGCAGCGCTTTGGAGGTACGTAAAAGCCTCCCAGATCAAAATCCGAACCGTTGAAACGACAGCGTGTTGGAGCAGCAATGCAGATACCGAACCGAACAAGGCGATAACGGATGGATCCAAAATTGTGGAGTGGTTATTTTGTAGAGTTTGGTGGAAACGGTGAACGGAATTTAGTTGGCAGAGAGATTTGATTTGGATTTTGGTTTTAGTGGTGTGTGAGACTGTGTGTTGTTGTAGAAGGGGGAAAGGGTAAAAACCAAAAAGAGGTTCGGGATTGGCCCTTTCCTTTGTTAAGTTGTTTTCGTTTTCGTTTTCATTTTTGAAATGATAAAAGCGTCGCGTCGAGACCTGAAACTTTGGAATAAATTTTGCAAATAGTATATTGAATTGGATTGCAAGCTAAATAAAGTGAATTTGAATCTTTAAGTTTTAACCTTTTCTTAAGCTTGCGCCTTTTTGTTTAATTAATGAAATCGCACCTTCTTTATTGCGATTTTGTGAATTGGCCACTGACTAGTTCTCGAATGACATTCCCGCCGGCCTCCTTAAATCCGCTTTTAAAAATTAGATCGTCAGCTTTGTCTTAAGCCCCTGTCCTGTATTATTATTTTATATGAATGAAAAAAATTCTACGTCCAAATAATTATCCAACCAAAGTTGTATAACCATTTTTCATATTAACTACTATCACTGTTATTTCTTTTTCTTTTTTTTCTTTTTTTTATTTGAATTTTTTTCTTCTTTCCTTTTCTTTTTTCCTTTTTCTTCATCACCATTGTAATTCTTTTTCGTAGACGTGGATTTGAAATCTCTATTTAATTATAGTACTTCTTGTGTGATTTAAATTATATTGATAAATTTTTTGTTATCGTCATTTTCAAGTTTCGGTATTATTATGAGTTAGATTTATTGTGATTCATATCTCTATACTTGTTTTGAGTTTAGTTTTTTCTGGTATTACCATTTTAAAATTTTGGTATTAATCCGACCATTACAAATCCAACATCATAACTCGACATTATCTACCATAACTTGACAATATACGTTATTACTTGGCAATTTACGTTATCATTCGACAAGTTATGTTATAACCAGACTCAACGGATTATGTCCTAAAATCAAAATGTCCAATGTAACGTCATCATCCATCAAGACTTAATCATTGCTCTTCAATTCAGAAGACCAACAGAAATGTAACCGACCTACCTTGCTTCACCTATAAAGGTATGATATTCTATCTTAAAGAGACATATTGAATTCTCAATACTGACTTAAGCTTCGGAGTGCCTTTGCAGGTACACTCCCCCCTCTCTTGTTCATACTCTGCGTGATTGGACATCTCTCAGGCAAAAAGCTCGGACTAGCCCAAGGCTCATAGATCGGCATCGAAGATAACAACTCGGTGCCATCCCCCAGTAGCCGAGCTCCCATCCAGGTATCCACACAGGAACATTTGGCGTCCATCGTGGGGTCGAGAATATAATTCTTTCTTTATATCATCGGCCTCGACGTTCTCGCCTGGAACCATGACTGAGCAACTTCCACCTACGCCATCTGAACTTCTTCGGATGGTGACCGAGTTACGGCAAGCCAACCAACGCATGGTCGAAGAGAACCAAAGAATGGCAAATCAGATTGCTAATATGAATAATGCTCGAATTGAAAATAACAATGATCGACAAGAATGAACAGAAGAAGTTGAGCATCAGTTAGGGCCGACGCATGTCTCTGAAACTGCTCGGCACGAAGAAGAGCAGCCTGAGCACAATGAGGAAGCTCAGCCAGAAGACAAGGATGACAACCTAGACAACTCCCCTGGGCCATTCACGGCCGAGGTGATGAACTTCGTGTTGCCCAGGAGGTTCACTCTACCAACCACGCATCCGAAGAAATACATCAGAAAGTTCACCTCCATAATGATAGTAAATGGTGCATCTGATAAAGTTTTATGTCGTTATTTTCCATATTATTTAGACGGTTCTGCACTTGATTGGTTCTGTTCTTTGCTTGCAGGTTTTATTTTCCGTTTTCGAGACCTATCAAATCCCTTCGAAGAGCATTTTGCTGGATCAACCATCTATCTGCATGACTCCGATTACTTGAACACAATCAGACAAGGCCAGCATGAAAGTCTCAGAGACTACATGACGCACTTCACAAAGATAGCCATAAGTATACCCAATCTCCACCTCGAGGTGGAACTGCATGCAATAAAAAGCGAACTCCGACCAGGAAAATTCCAGGAGACCATTGTCGTGGCCAAACCTAAAACTATGGCCAAGTTCCGTGAAAAGGCGAAAGGTCAGATTGGCATCGAAGAACTTCGACAAGCTCGAAAAGCAGAGAAACCGCAATACAGATATGACAACAAAGCACGAGATAGCAAGAAAAACTTCAAACCAACTCCCCGATATGAATCTTATACTCAGTTCAACACCAAGCATGATGACATCATCAAGGAGATCTTGAATTCAAAGTTGATCAAGCCACCAAGAAAAGCCGGCAGCTATCCAAATTCCAAAAGCGCAGACAAATCAAAATACTATTCTTTTCATTAAAAGCACGGACACACTACTGACGAGTATGTCATCACCAAAGACCTTCTGGAGCGGTTAGCTCGGCAAGGTCATCTTCGACAAGTATATCGGCGGCCACATACAACGACGCGCACCTCCCCCTGGTGACCAAAGCTCGGCAACACAACATGATCGAGATAAAGATCGACCGAAGCAGTCTTATCGAGCTATGCTTTCCATAGAAGCCGATCAACATCAACATCAGACACCTCCACATTTTCCTCAGATAACATTCCAAACATCCGACCTTAACACCAACATAACAAATCTAGACGACTCGGTCGTGATTTTCCTGCAGCTCAGAGATCTCCTAGTAAAAAAGGTTTATTGGACCCTGTGAGCAGTGCTGATGTTCTCTTCTACTCCGCATTTCAAAAGATGAAGCTGAGCAACAACATCCTCCAACCTTCCACTGGAGACCTAGTCAGTTTCTCAGGTGAGAGGGTCCCGGTTATGGGCTCTATATGGCTCCAAATTGGATATTCAATACTTAGTCGTTAATTGTTTTAGTCCTTACAACTTGATACTTGGCTGACCTTTTCTAAATAGGTTCGGCGCTATTATTTCTACAATTCATCTCTGTGTTAAGTTCCCTTTGTAGGATAATACAATTGCGACTATTCACAGCGATGTCTGAGAGGCCAGAGAATGTTATAGCAACAGTTTCAAAAAACCAAATCAAAGTACACAAGCCCACGTGAACAGTATGAGTAACTAAGGCAAGCTACTAGTCATGGCGGACCTTGATCCCAGGGCAGAAAGCCTAGAAAGACCACCCCCGACTGAAGACCTACATAAAATCTATTTCACAAATAGCTCGGAAAAGCACTTATTATATGGGATCCACACTAAGCTCAGAAGAGAAGGCATTATTCCGAACATTCCTACAACAAAATGCCGACTTGTTTGCTTGGACCCCAGCTGACATGCCCAGAATTAACCCATCTGTCATCTCCTACTAACTGGCATTAGATCCATCTGTCCGATCTATAGCATAGAAAAAGCAAAACCTCGGTCATGACCACAAACAAGCCTCTCTGGAAGAAACCAAGAAGCTCATCCATGCCGGCTTCATTTAGAAAATCAGGTTCACAACATGGTTGGTGAATGTCGTCATGGTGAAAAAACATAACGGTAAATGATGCATGTGTGTTGATTTCACCGATCTCAATAAAGCATGCCCAAAAGACTCTTATCCCTTACCATCTATTGATTGCTTAGTTGATAATGCCTCTGGTTATGAAAAACTTAGCTTTATGGATGCATACTCTGGCTATAACCAGATCCAATTGCATCCATCCGATCAAAGTAAGACAGCCTTTATTACTGAATATGGAAACTACTATTATAAAGTCATGCCGTTTGGCCTTAAGAATGCAGGTGCAACATACCAACGCCTAATGGACAAAGTATTCGCCCAACAGGTTGGCAAGAACATTGAGGTCTAGGTTAATGATATGGTCGCCAAAATGAAGATCGGCAACAACCACCTTGATGACCTCGCAGAAATCTTCGGTCAAATAAAAAAATACAACATGCGGTTAAACCCCGAGAAGTGCGCATTTGGCGTACAAAGTGGCAAATTCCTCAGCTTCATGCTCACTAGCCGAGGTATTGAAGCGAATCCAACAAAGTGCCGAGATGTTTGGATATGACAAGCCTACAAACTATCAAAGAAGTCCAACGGTTGACAGGGAGACTTGCTGTACTTTCTAGATTCTTAGCTTGCCTAGCTTTTAAGTCTTTATGTTTCTTCCAAACTTTAAAAAAGAAAAAGGCTTTCCAATGGACTGATGAATGTGAACAAGCATTCACAACCATCAAAGAAACTCTTTCAAATCCCCCAATTCTACAAACCCCCCTTCAAGGGGAACCATTATTCTTATATTTATCTGTAACTAACTGGGCTATAAGCTATGCTCTTATTGGAGAAAGGCAAAAGCAGCACTTGCCGATCTATTTCATCAGCAAAACACTACAGAATGTTGAACTTCGCTATTCGAGCATTGAGAAGCTGGCTTTAGCTCTTGTCTTCTCAGCAAGAAGACTACGACCATACTTCTAGAGTCATGTCATCCATGTTCGGACAGATCGACCTTTGCGACAAGTCCTTCAGAAACCAGAACTGGCTGGCTGATGCGCCACTATTTTGTGGTACATCTTGTGCTTGATTGAGTAGATTTCATCTACTATTCTCACAGTTATTCATTGAATTCGCATGTTTTATATTTTCCTTCCTGATTTTGTGCTATGATTAAAAACATGCTTCTTTGGCCTTAATTTTGCTATGTTCAATCCTTTCTTATTACCATTCGATGCCTTCATATGTGTGTTAAGTGTTTTCAGAGATCATAGGGTAGGAATAGCTTAGAGGACAGAAAGGAAGCATGCAAAAGTAGAAGGAATACAAGAAACTGAAGGAACTGCTAAAGTTGTCCAGCCTGACCTCTTTGCACTCAAATAGTCATAACTTGAGCTACAGAGGTTCAAATGAGGCGGTTCCAGTTGCATTGAAAAGCTAACATCCGGGGCTTAGCAACGATATATAATTTGCTATAGTTGCCTGAAGAGAGGATTTTTGCGTGGTCTTGAATTCAGAATAAATTCCCGTTGCAAGTATAGCTTCTAAACCAACAAGAATCCTTTCTTACAAACGTTTTGGTTGTCACAAGTAACAAACCCCTTTATAATTGATAACCGAGTATTTAAACATCGGGTCGTCTTCTCAAGGAATTGCAGGGAGGTATGTTTTTATTATTGGTTATGGAAAAACAGTGTTTGGGGTTGAAAAAGGTTTCAAGCAAGAGAAATAGATTACAGAATTGACAAATTAATAACTAATAAAACTTTTGGCAAGGTATTAGAACCGGAAGTCCTATCCTTATCAATTGTGATGAGAATTGAATTTTAATCCCAGTTAGTTAACCTTTACTAAGGCAAAGGAAAGTCAAGTGAAATAATTAGTTTGATCCTCATGTCCTAGTCAATCCCTGTGGGAAGACTAGCTTTAGAGCGATCTGCCAATTTCAACCACTGCTTTATTTGATAATTCAAGAGTTACCAATTATTTAACTCAAGCCAAGAGGGAAAATTCTAAATTAAATTGAAAACATCATAAATAGAATAAAGCAATCATAAATCTGAAAATACCTCTAATCATATTAAATAGAAATATCAAATGTAACATGGAAAAGTTCATAAACAAATAAAAGAGGAAGTAAATAAAAAGAAACATTGAACCTGGGATCGAGAGTCACTCCTAAAACTAAGAGAAGTCCTAAATCCCTATCCTAAGAGAGAGAGGAGAGAACCTCTCTCCAAACTAAACCTAAATCATGGAAAGTAACTAAAAATTGGAGACTCCTTGAATGGATGCATTCCCTCACTTCATAACCCCTGGTCTATGCCTTCTGGACTTGGATTTGAGCCAAAAAGGGCTTCAGAATCCGCTATGAGCGTTTTCTGCAATTTCTGGTGCGTGGCCTCTGTCACGCGTCCGCGTGGGTCACGCAGTCGCGTCAATTGGAGTTTTTCTTGTCGCGCGGTCACGTCAGTCATGCGGCCGCATCATAGGTGTTCTTCTTTAGCTACGCGATCGCGTCAGTCATGCGGCCGCGTCGCTGCTTCTTCGTGCTTGGCATGCGGCCGCGTCGTCCATGCGGTCGCGTCGCTGCCAGTTTCTTCAGAAACTCCGTTTTGTGCTTTCCTTCCATTTTTGTATATTTCCTTTGCATCCTTTAAGTCATTCCTGCCTTAGAAGATCTGAAACTACTCAACACACAAATCACGGCATCGAATGATAATAAAGGGTAATTAATTTAATTAATTTTAAAGCATAGCAAACATGTTTTTCACATACATCACATAATAAGGAAGGAAAAGTAAAACCATGCAATTAATATGAATAAGTGGGTGAAGGATTGAATAAATCACTCAAACTAAGCACAAAATATATCATAAAATATGGGTTTATCGCTGCCCCAAAGCCAGGCAACGCGCACGCATGGATCACGCAGACACGTGACCTAGCAAAAACTCAATCCGCACGAACGCATGGACGACGCGTACGCGTCACTTTGCCGTATGCTGGACGTATCAGAAATTGCTGAGGGTGATTTCTGGGCTGTTTTTGACCCAATTTTTAGCCCAAAAAACACATATTAGAGGCTATAAAGTGGGGGAATGCATCCATTCATGAGGATACCAATACAACTTTCATTCACACAATTTTAGGTTTAGATGTAGTTTCTAGAGAGAGAGAGAGGCTCTCTCCTCTCTCTTAGGTTTTAGGATTAGGATTTCTCTTCTACTTTTAATTCTTCTAGTACTCTAGTTTATTGATTTTCCCTTGTTGATTATTTGATGTTGCTACTTGGTTTATGAATTCTCATGTTTAATTTGATTTTCTATTTAATGCAATTTGAGGTATTTCATATTTATGATTTTAATTTATCTTTTTACATTCTTAGCTTGTGTTGAGTAATTGGAGACACTTGAGTTATCAAACTCCATGTTGATTGAAAATTGAAATTCTTTGCTGATTGATTTGAATTCCCCTAACTCTAGTCTTTTCTTAGGAATTGACTAGGACCTGAGGAATCAAATTGATTTATCCACTTAACATACCTTCATAGTTAGAGGTTGACCAAGTGGGAGCAAAAGCCAATTCTCATCACAATTGATAAGGATAACTAGGATAGGACGTCCAGTTCTCATACCTTGCCAAGAGTTTTTCTAGTTATTAATTTATTTTTCCTGCAATTTATTTTCCCTGTTCAACCTTTTAAAAACCCAAAAATATTGTTTTCCATAACCAATAATAAATCACACTTCCCTGCAATTCCTTGAGAAGACGACCCGAGGTTTGAATACTTCGGTTATAAATTTTATTGGGTTTTGTTACTTGTGACAACTAAACTTTTGTACGAAAGAATTCTCTGTTGGTTTAGAAACTATACTTACAACGCGATTATATTCTTGTAAATTTCTTTACCGATAGAAATTCGTTCGTCACTGGCCGACTAATGATGGGTGAAAAATTGCCGATTAAGAATTTATAACGAAATAACGCTGCAGGTACAGTTCTTAACCGATGAAAATTCTACTTATCAATTTAAAAAGAGTTGTCACAATTTAAATAACTAGGAGTAGAATTTCCAAGTCGTCTCCCAACGAGTTGACAAGAGAGTTCAAATTATTGATCAGGAATTTTTCTGAGAAATTTTTGATGTTGGAATTAGAAAAATAAATAATGGAAGATTAAGGCAAGAAATAATAATCTGAGGTGTTATGTATTTGAAATTAAAGGCCTTGGCTAGGAGGAAATTAATTGGAGTTTCTATCTTCGTTGAATTTCTCAAGTGTAATAGTAAGAGTTGTTGCTTCCAACTAATTATCCTCTTGTAGTTGCAAAGGAAGGTCAATTGGGTATGCTGACTCTGACTCACAAGGCCTAGCCCCCTTCTTAGGGAAGGGCTAGAGTTAGTGAAAATAGAGTAAGGCAACAATTTCAAAGTTTCAATTAACACTTGAGTTTTTCAACTCAAGGAGTTCCAATTAATTAGCTCCAAAGCCAAGTTGGGACTCTACTCCATTGACATAAATGCCATTTTCATGAACATGTAAAGGGAGTAAAAAAGAGACATGGTAATTAAAACTGAATTAATAAAACTAAAATTTGTATTGAGAAGTGAATGGAAGAAAATTAAACTAATTAACGGGAGTAAATATAAAAATGGTTCATTGCATTAATAAATTCGAAATTAAGAAAATTCGAACATGAATTGGAATAACTAATGGAAAATAAAAGAGCAAGGTAAGAGAAAAGCAAACTAAAATGGTGAAAACTTCAAGCGAAGGTAGTAGTAGCTCTCTCTAAAGCCAATCCAAAAGTGAAAACTATGAAAATGCTAGAACCCTAGAAGAGGTAGTGTGTTTCTCTCTCTAGAATTCAAAAACTAAAAAAAAACTAAGTGAGAATGAATGTGTCTAAGTCCCAGCTACACCCCTGCCTCTAATATGGACTTTTGGGCTTGAAATTGGGTGAAAAAGGGGCCCAGAAATTGCCCCCATCGAATTTTGATATCTGCAGCACGTGGCGTCTTGTCACGCGTACGCGTCGTTCACGCGTGCGCGTCGATGCACTTTCGCCTGACCATGTGTACGCGTGCTATACCCGTCTGCGTCGATACTCGCCCATGAAATCCTTGCTTTCTTGTATTCCTTCCTCTTTTGCATGCTTCTTTTCCATCCTCTAAGCCATTCCTGCCCTATAATCCCTGAAAACACTTAACACATATATCACGGCATCGAATGGAAATAAGAAAGGATTAAAAATAATGAATTTAAGGCCAGATAAGCATGTTTTCAATCATAGAATCAATTTAGGAAGGAAATGTAAATCCATGCATTTTATATGAATAAGTGTATAAAAGATTGATAAAATCCACTCTATTTAGCACAAGATAAGCCATAAAATAGTGGTTTATCAACTAGTAAAATGGTCGATCGAACTTTCTGAGTTTGATATCAGATACCAAGGATGATCATCTATCAAATCTCAATTCTTGGCTGATTTCATTGCCAAATTCACAGTCCCAGACATCACCGAAAGTTCACCAAAATGGTCTTTGTATGTAGACGGCTCCTTTAACCCACATGGGTGTGGCACCGGGATCATACTCGATGATGGAAATGGTAACGTCATTGAGCAATCGCTACACTTCTCCTTCAAGGCGAGCAACAACCAGAGTGAGTATGAAGCTCTTATTGCCAGCCTCAGACTAGCTTCCGATCTAAACATAGCTGAGCTTAAGGTATACTGTGATTCTCTACTCATTGTCCAGCAGGTAAACAAGATGTACCAGGTAAAAAACCCTTTATCATCCAAATACCTTGCAATTGTTCAAAGTTTACTTTCAAAATTTCATAAATGTGACATCGAACATATACCTCGGCAGAACAATAGCCGATCTGACATCCTCTCTAAGCTTGCCAACACACAAACAAATAATTCATCCCTTCACCGGTCTACCTTAATTCAACTCAGTATAGAATTAACAGAAGTTCCAAGTATAACGCAGGATTCAGATTGGAGAACAACATACATAAACTATCTCCGGACAGGGATCTTACCAGGCAAAGTCAAAAACATTTGGCACTTTCGCTGACAAGCCTCATTCTTTACAATTTATAACAATTGCCTATATAAACGAAGATTCTCTCGTCCTTTACTAAAATGTCTTTGTAGATCAGAAGCCAATCTTGCACTTGCTGAGGCACATGAAGGTATCTGTAGTACACACCTCGGAGACCGAAGCCTGTTTTCAAAGATCCTCCAAGCTGGTTTCTATTGGCTGACGCTACAACAAGATTGTCAAACAAAAGTCAAAAGCTGTGACAACTGCCAGAAACACAGTTCGATCACACACCTTCAAGCCGAACACCTACACTATCCGAGATAAGTTGGCCGTTCAACCAATGGGGGCTCAACATCCTCGGTCCTTTCCCCTTAGCAGCCGGCCAGGTAAAATTCTTAGTAGTTACAATTGATTACTTCTCAAAATGGATAGAGGCACAACCCTTAGCAAGAATTGCCTCACAACAAATGATTTCCTTTGTATGGAAGCATATCATCTGTAGATTCGACATACCTCGGCACATTATCACTGATAACGGCCGCTAGTTTGTCGACCAAAAATTCAACTCCTTCTTTCAGAATTTAAAGGTCAAACAACATTTCTCATCAGTAGAGCACCCACAAACAAATGGGCTAGTAGAGGCTACAAATAAGGTCATCCTTCATGCCTTAAGGAAGAAATTGGATGACGCCAAAGGGCTTTGGGCCGAACTCATCCCAGAGATCATTTGGGGATATAATACCACCATCCACTCAACAACAAAGGAAACACCTTTTTGACTAGTATACGGCTCCGACGCAATGATACATGTGGAGATCTCTCAAGCCTCACTACGCACTCAAGTGGCCGACCATACTATATAAGATGAAGCTCGGCAATCCGAACTCGACCTCCTTGAAGAAGTCCGATCTTCAACAGCAATTAAACAACGAGCTATGCAACAGCACATAGCTCGGTGATACAATCAAGGACTTCACCCAAGGTCTTTTCAAGTAAACGACCTTATGCTCAGAAGAACCGAAAGGTTAGAAAACCATCAAACCATGGCAAACTAGCAGCTAACTGGGAGGGCCCTTATAGAATCATAGAAGTCATCGGTAATGGAGCCTACCGACTACAAACCCTAGATGGTAATATTATACCTAACACTTGGAATGTATCATCTTTAAAGTTATACTACAGTTAAAAGTCAGGAACAGGCGAGTACTCTTTTTCCTACTACAAAGATTTTCCCCCAATAATGGGTTTTGCTTGGAGAGGTTTTAACGAGGCTGGCCTACCTGCACCTTTGTAACCAAAGGTCTTTCAATATACATTAGTCTTTTATTTCTAAATCCCTTTCTTTTCTCAAATTATACTCTTATCATTCCGAACTCCATTCACAATCAAACCTATCACGGGTTACCGATCAAACAACACTTACCGATCAAACAAAGAATTACCGATCAAATACCTAAGGCTGACTAAATCGGAAAACTACTAATCACAGAACAATTCTCGATCAAACAACAAATGAACAATCACCGATTAATTTGGACACCACCAATCAAACAACAATTGTCGCATATATGACAATTGCCGAACAATTCAGAAAAACCAATCTGTTCATCTATATACAAATAATCAGTATCCTACAAATACATCATTCTATTCTTTGCAATTTAACAAAATAGTAATACAATCATCTATCTCCGAACATCCTAATTGATGGATCATCACTCCATCCTCAATACTCAACTAAGGTACAAAAATTACAGTCTCACAAAGCATCCTTACAGCAATGCATACTCAACCAACATATCACAACTCAAAATAACTATTAAAAACCAATTCATCCAAACTAACCTTATATATTATCATGAACATAATGCCTTTTTTAACAAAGGCATCAACAAAAACATTCAAAACAAGCTCACAAAGGAGCAACCAAGTTTTACCACACTAACTACTCAACAGTTCAAACCAACAAACAAAATACAAACAAAATAAATTAGCAGCCGCAACAATCTACTCAAACATTTTCAGCCTCTTCCTCAGCAACACCATCATCTTCAACCATTACTCCATCACGAACTATCTTTCCCAGATCCATTTCAAAAAATTGGCTCCTAGCACCAAAAACTTTGCCTGGATAGATACTCGTTCAAAATCTTCCACAAAGGAGTCCAATATTTTGGCCTCTTTAATTTTTTTCTAAAGCCTTTATTTGGGCAGTTAACTTAATCATCCCTGTCTCCACACTTGTCAAATCAGCTTCCTTCTTATTTAAAGCATCAACTTCCTTGGCATAGTTCTCCTTCAGTAACTTCAGCTCCTCTCACTAGCACCTAACTTGGCTTCCAACTGAGAAATTATTGCCTTCTTTGACTCCAACTCCTCCTTCAACGAACTCATATCTTCTGTGCAACCAACCAGCTTCTTATTCTTTACCTCTTGGCTACGACCCAAACTAGCCAACCTCAAACCAAGAACCTAAAAACACATATGATCAGTACACGAAAATATTCACAAAATGCATATATTAACAAACATAACCACTACCTGCATATACTGGCCAATAGCCACATCTCCGACCTCACTTGCCAAGCTCACATCAGTAAATGATTGGCAAACATCATCAGCTACAGCCATGAAAGGAAAATCTCTACTCCAAACAGACAAACCATCGCTTTAATCAGTAGTGACATGAAGCTTTTTATTGTTATCTGATGACTTACATCATCTACCATTTTTCTTGCATAAAAAGGACCATAAAAGAGGCATAATCTCATTTGATCATTGCAATTCATGCCTTAATTGAAGAATATCATAGTACATTGCTTTGGAATGAGTTTGTGATGAATTTCAGGTGGAAAAGATATCAAAATTAGAAAGAAAACAACAAAACAACTGGGGCGTGTGAAGTAGGCGTGCCACTTGGAACAAACACCACAAAAATGTATTGGCATGGCACGCCAGAAGCTGGGCATGGCACGCTGGTACAACATTCTAGAGAGCAACAATGAAGACCATCAAAGGGGCGTGGCATGGCAAAAGCTGGGCGTGGCACGGCAATTCATTACCTAGAAGAATCATCACTAGGGTGTGCCACATTGTATCGAAGGCGTTGCACGCCAGCTCCAAAGTTCACTTGGGTGTGCCACTTGAGGATCAAAGCGTGACACGCCAAGCCTAAAAGACCCACAATTGAATGGGTGTGCCACTTGAGCAACATGGTGTGGCACGCTGGTACAAAAGTCCAAAGAAGGGGCTGAAGGCAAATGAAGTCTGGGCGTGTCACGTGAACAACTAGGCGTGGCACGCCAATGAACAAAAATACAATGCAAAAAGCAGGGCGTTCCACTTGTATTGAAGGCATGGCACGCCAGCTCAAGAAGTCCCACTAAGGCGTGCCATTTGAGTGATGAGGCGTGGCACGCCAGCACTTAAGGAGGCCAAACAAAGCTGGGCGTGCCACTTGGTATCGAAGGCGTGGCACGCCAGCTCAATCATCCCACTTTGGCGTGCCACTTGAACATCCAGGCGTGGCACGCCAACCTTTGGGACCAAGGCAAATGAAAGGCGTGACACGCCAGTCTCATGGCGTGGCACGCTGTAGTGTTTTTCAGAGAAGAAGGAGAGAAGCCAATGAACTGGGGCATGCCACTTGGATGACGAGGCGTGGCACGCCAGCAAGAAGATGATACATTCAGAGGAGCGTGGCACGCCAGACTCTGGGTGTGCCACGTTGGTACAAACTTTCAGAAGCATGGAGATGAGGAAGATGACCTTGGGCGTGCCACTTGGTGTCGAAGGGGTGGCACGCCAGGTTACTTGGGCCAATTAAAATGTCCTGGGTGTGCTGGTGCACGAAATCACAATCACACTTTTGTAATTCCGCACAACTAACCAGCAAGTGCACTGGGTCGTCCAAGTAATACCTTACGTGAGTAAGGGTCGATCCCACGGAGATTGTCGGTTTGAAGCAAGCTATGGTTATCTTGTAACTCTTAGTCAGGATATCAATAATTCTTAGGTTTAATTGTGAAAAGTAGAAGAACATGAAATAAATACTTGTTTTGCAGTAATGGAGAACAGGTTGAGGTTTTGGAGATGCTCTATCTTCTGAATCTCTGCTTTCCTACTGTCTTCTTCTTCAAGCACGCAAGGCTCCTTCCATGGCAAGTTGTATGTAGGGTTTCACTGTTGTCAATGGCTACCTCCCATCCTCTCAATGAAAATGCTCAACGCGCTCTGTCACAGCACGGCTATTCATCTGTCGGTTCTCAATCATGTCGGAATAGAACCCAGTGATTCTTTTGCGTCTGTCACTAACGCCCCACAATCGCAAGTTTAAAGCTTGTCACAGTCATTCAATCCCTGAATCCTACTCAGAATACCACAAACAAGGTTTAGACCTTCCGGATTCTCAAGAATGGCCGACAATACATTCTAGCTTATACCACGAAGATTCTGGTTAAAGAACCCAAGAGATATCCACTCAATCTAAAGTAGAACGGAGGTGGTTGTCAGGCACACGTTCATGGGTGAGAATGATGATGAGTGTCACGGATCATCACATTCATCAAATTGAGGAACAAGTGATATCTTAGAATGGAAGCAAGCGTGATTGAATGAAAAACAGTAGTAATTGCATTAATCCATCAAGACACAGCAGAGCTCCTCACCCCCAACCATGGGGTTTAGAGACTCATGCCATAGAAGATACAATGTGAAACGTGTAATGTGTCATGAGATAAAGATACAATGTCAAAAGATCCTATTTATAGTGAACTAGTATCCTAGGATATACAAAAATGAGTAAATGATGTGAAAATCCACTTCCGGGGTCCGCTTGGTGTGTGCTTGGGCTGAGCATTGAAGCTTTCATGTGTAGAGACTTTTTCTGGAGTTAAACGCCAGCTTTTGTGCCAGTTCCGGCGTTTAACTCCATCTTTTGTGCCAGTTCCGGCGTTAAACGCCGGGAATTCTGAAGCTGATTTCCAACGCCGGTTTGGGCCATCAAATCTCGGGCAAAGTATGAACTATTATACATTGCTGGAAAGCCCAAGATGTCTACTTTCCAACGCAATTAAGAGCGCGCCAATTTGGCTTCTGTAGCTCCAGAAAATGCACTTCGAGTGCAGGGAGGTCAGAATCCAACAGCATCTGCTGTCCTTTTTCAGCCTCTGAATCAGATTTTTGCTCAGGTCCCTCAATTTCAGCCAGAAATGACCTGAAATCACAGAAAAACACACAAACTCATAGTAAAGCCTAGAAAAGTGAATTTTAAATAAAAACTCATAAAAACATACTAAAAACTAACTAAAATGTACTAAAAACATACTAAAAATAGTGCCAAAAAGCGTATAAATTACCCGCTCATCACAACACCAAACTTAAATTGTTGCTTGTCCCCAAGCAATTGAAAATCAAATAGGATGAAAAGAAGAGAGCATACTATAGACTCCAAAATATCAATGAAACTTAGCTCCAGTTAGATGAGCGGGACTAGTAACTTTTTGCCTCTGAACAGTTTTGGCATCTCACTTTATCCTTTGAAG
>NC_029774.3:103263045-103266428 GCF_000817695.3 Arachis duranensis | reverse complement strand
TGAACACAGCTACTTTATGAGTCTTGGCTGTGGCCCAAAGCACTCTGTCTTCTAGTATTACCACCGGATACATACATGCCAAAGACACATAACTGGGTAAACCTTTTCAGATTGTGACTCAGCTTTGCTAGAGTCCCCAATTAGAGGTGTCCAGGGTTCTTAAGCACGCTCTTTTTGCCTTGGATCACTTTTTATTTTTACCCTTGCCTTTTTGTTTAAAGGGCTATTGGCTTTTTCTGCTTGCTCTCTCTCTTCTCTTTTTTTTGAATTCACTGCTTTTTCTTGCTTCAAGAATCAATCTGATGATTTTTCAGATCCTCAATAACATTTTTCTTTTTCCATCATTCTTTCAAGAGCCAACAAGTTTAACATTCTTTAATCAACAAATTCAAAAGACATATGCACTGTTCAAGCATTCATTCAGAAAACAAAAAGTATTGTCACCACAACAAACTAATTCAATTAGTGTCAGAGATGAATTCGAAATCCTGTACTTCTTGTTCTTTTGTGATTAAAACATTTTTTATTTAAGAGAGGTGATGGATTCATAGGACATTCATAGCTTTAAGACATGAACCTTAAATTTTATTAATCATGAATTAAGAACAAGACTCAAAAATAAATATAAGATAAGACTAATAGTAATAGAAAACAAAATTTTAAATGACTCTAAAATAGATTCCTAATGATAGAGGTTATCACAGAGTTAGGACTCAATAACCTTGATTTTGAGAAGTGGATGCTCCCTCAACTTGTGGGGTATTTGACCCTTCAAGGGAGAGCTTCTGGCGCTTCAGCTCCTGTAGCTCACGGCCCTGCTTCTCTTGTTCCTTCAGCAATTTGCAGAGTATGTAGTTTTGATTCTGCTATTCTTCCTTAATTTGTTCCATAGTTTCTTGCAGCTTGGCAACAGATGCTTCTAGGCTGGCCCAGTAGTCAATTTCAGGAAGTTCAGGGAGGAATTCCTATGCCCTCCTTTTGATAGAGTTATCTTGCATTTGTCCTTCCATTGACTTCTTGGTGATTGGATGTTCAATTGGGATGAATTCATCTACTCTCATCCTCACCCCAGCATCTTTGCATAGCAGAGAGATTAAGCTTGGGTAAGCCAGTTTGGCTTCAGTGGAGTTCATGTTTGCAATTGTGTAAATCTCACAAGCAATCAGATGATGAATCTCCACTTCTTTTCCCAGCATAATGCAATGAATCATCACTACTCTCTTGATAGTGACCTCAGAACGGTTACTAGTGGGCAATATAGAATGCCCAATGAAGTCTAGCCAACCTCTTGCAATTGGTTTGAGATCTCCCCTCTTGAGTTGGTTTGGGACACCTTTTGAATTGGTTATCCACTTAGTTCCAGGGAGGCATATGTCCTCTAGAACTTGATCCAACCCCTTATCTGCTCTCACCATTCTCCTATTAAAGGATTCAGGATCATCTTGTAGTTGAGGCAATTTGAAGACCTCTCTTATTTTGTCCAGATGGCAGTAAACAATTCTCCCTCTGACCATGGTTCTGTAGGTATGAAAAGCAGTTCCAGTCATTCTCTGCTTATCTGTCAGCCACAGATTTGAGTAGAATTCCTGAACCATGTTTCTTCCAACCTTTGTCTTAGGGTTGGTTAGAACTTCCCATCCTCTGTTTCAAATTTGCTCTTGGATTTCCGGATATTCATCTTCTTTCAGATCGAATCTGACTTCCGGGATTACTGACCTCAGACCCATTATTTTGTGGTAATGGTCTGCATGTTCTTTGGTTAAGAACTTCTCTTGACTCCAAAGATTCTTTGGATTATTCTCTTTCTTGCCTTTTGAATTGGTTTATTTTCCTTTAGGAGCCATGATCTTGATAAATCTTGGCTTAGTGATTACGAAAAAGCACATCAAACTTAGAGGTTTGCTTGCCCTCAAGCAAATGAAAGGAAAGAGGAGAGAGAGGAGGAGAGCAAATTCGAATGATGGGGAAAGGGGGATGGCCGAATGTGTATTTATAAGGGAGGGGGATTGATTTCGAAAATTTTGAAGGAGATTTGAGAAGATATGGAAAGAATTTGAGAAGATATTTGAGTTTTTGAAGAAGATTTGGAAAGGATTTGAAAGAGATTTGAAGAATGATATAGAAAATTGTTTAATTTTTGAAATTTGAAGGTGAATGATGAAGGTTTGTAATGTGTTTATGCAGAAAATTATGGATCAAAATAAGAAAGTTTGAAAAAATTTGAAGTGGAAAACAAAATCTCTGTCCCCTACCTTTCTGGTGTTAAACGCCCAGAATGGTATCCATTCTGGCATTTAACGCCCAAATATTGGCCATTATGGGCGTTTAATGCCCAGCCAGGTACCCTGGCTGGCGTTAAACGCCAGAAACCCCTTCATCACTGGGCGTTTTGCTAAACGCCCAGGATGCTGCAATCCTGGTGTTAAACGCCTTTTTTCTGAACGCCCAGGATGCTGCTCATTCTGGCGTTAAACGCCCTGAATGCTACCCATTCTGACATTTAACGCCCAGAACATTACCTTTACTGGCGTTAAACGCCCAGAATGGTATCCATCCTGGCGTTTAATGCCCAGAGTACCCCTTACTGGCATTTTTTTGCCGGTAAAACTCCTTTTCTCTGCTTTTTGCACTGAATCCTTCTGTAACTCTGTGAATTCCTTCAATTTTGATGATCAACCTTGAAGAACGTATGTCAATATTCTATTAAGTAAAATAAATCACCTGCTAATAGCTGGGTTGCCTCCCAGCAAGCGCTTCTTTATTGTCTTTAGCTGGACCTTTACTATGCTTCATTCAAGCCTCAGTTTTGAGCATTCTTGCTCGAAATTGCCTTCAAGATAATGTTTGATCCTCTGTCCATTAACAATGAACTTTTTATCAGAATCGATATCTTGAAGCTCAACATATCCATATGGTGACACTCCTGTAATCACATACGGACCCCTCCATCGGGATTTAAGTTTTCCTGGGAATAGTCTGAGCCTAGAGTTGAAGAGCAGAACTTTTTGGCCTGACTCAAAGACTCTGGATGACAACTTTTTGTCATGCCACTTCTTTGCCTTTTCCTTATAAATTTTTGCATTTTCAAAGGCACTGAGTCTGAACTCCTCTAACTCATTTAGCTGGAGCAATCTTTTTTTACCAGCTAACTTAGCATCC
This sequence comes from Arachis duranensis, assembly GCF_000817695.3. Taxonomy (NCBI): domain Eukaryota; kingdom Viridiplantae; phylum Streptophyta; class Magnoliopsida; order Fabales; family Fabaceae; genus Arachis; species Arachis duranensis. The sequence goes on along the minus strand of NC_029774.3, from coordinate 103,263,269 downwards.
ATGTTTAGGAATCTGGTTGCCCAGTAGGCTTTATGTTCCAGTTCCACGGGCAGATGACAGGCCTTCCCATACACAAGTTGGTATGGAGAGGTTCCTATAGGAGTCTTGAATGCTGTTCTGTATGCCCACAGAGCATCATCCAAGCTCTTTGCCCAAACCTTTCTATGGGCAATAACAGTCCATTCCAGGATTCTTTTTAGCTCTCTATTAGAGACTTCAGCTTG
>NC_029774.3:103261485-103262937 GCF_000817695.3 Arachis duranensis | reverse complement strand
AGCTGTTTATTGCAGAAATGAGTGCCCCCATCACTGATTAGTACTCTGGGAACACCAAACCTGCTGAAGATGTGTTTTTGGAAGAATTTCAGCACGGTCTTGGTATCATTATTGGGTGTGGCAATTGCTTCTACCCATTTAGATACATAGTCTGCTGCCACCAGAATATAAGTGTTTGAGTATGATGGTGGGAAGGGACCCATGAAGTCAATACCCCATACATCAAACAATTCAATCTCCAAGATCCCTTGTTGAGGCATGGCGTAACCATGAGGCAAGTTACCAGCTCTTTGGCAACTGTCACAGTTACGCACAAACTCTCGGGCATCCCTATAGAGAGTAGGCCAGTAGAATCCACATTGGAGGACCTTAGTGGCTGTTCGCTCACTTCCGAAATGTCCCCCATACTGTGATCCATGGCAATGCCACAGGATCCTTTGTGCTTTCTCTCTAGGGACACATCTGCGGATCATTCTGTCTGCACATCTCTTAAAGAGATATGGCTCATCCCATAGGTAGTACTTGGCATCTGAAATTAATTTTTTTCTTTGCACCCTGCTGTACTCCTGTGGTATGAACCTCACAGCTTTATAATTTGCAATGTCTGCAACCATGGAGCTTCCTGAATGGCAAAGAGTTGCTCATTTGGAAAGGTCTCAGAGATCTCAGTAGAAGGGAGGGACGCCCCAGCTACTGGTTCTATTCGGGACAGATGATCAGTTACTTGGTTCTCTGTCCCTTTTCTGTCTCTTATTTCTATATCAAACTCTTGTAGAAGCAACACCCACCTTATGAGCCTGGGTTTTGAATCCTGCTTTGTGAGTAAGTATTTAAGAGCAGCATGGTCAGTGTACACAATCACTTTTGACCCTACTAAATAGGATCTAAACTTGTCAATGGCATAAGTGTCAAACACAAATGGCGTGTCAGCAGCTAGCAGGTTGCTTAGAGGTTTTGCAATTTTTGAAAAATCCTTTATGAACCTCATGTAGAATCCTGCATGTCCCAGAAAGCTTCTTATTGCCTTAACATTGGCAGGTAGTGGTAATTTTTCAATTACTTCTACCTTTGCTTGATCCACCTCTATTCCCTTGCTTGAAATTTTTTGCCCAAGGACAATTCCTTCAGTCACCATAAAGTGACATTTCTCCCAGTTTAAGACCAGGTTAGTCTCTTGGCACCTTTTCAGGACAAGTGCTAGATGATCAAGACATGAGCTGAATAAGTCTCCAAATACTGAGAAGTCATCCATAAAGACTTCCAGGAATTTCTCTACCATATCAGAGAAGATGGATGGCATGCACCTCTGAAAAGTTGCAGGTGCATTGCATAGACCAAAAGGCATTCTCTGTAAGCAAATACGCTAGAAGGACATGTGAATGCTGTTTTCTCTTGATCTTGAGAATCCACTACAATTTGATTGTAGCCTGAATAGCCATCCAAAAAGCAGTA
>NC_029774.3:103220177-103261400 GCF_000817695.3 Arachis duranensis | reverse complement strand
GGAAAATGATCCTTTCTGGTGGCTGTATTGAGCCTTCTGTAGTCAATACACATACGCCACCCTGTAACTGTTCTTGTAGGAACCAGTTCATTCTTTTCATTATGAACCACTGTCATGCCTCCCTTCTTGGGGACAACTTGAACAGGGCTCACCCAGGGGCTATCAGAAATAGGATAAATAATCCCAGCCTCTAGTAATTTAGTGACCTCTTTCTGCACCACCTCCTTCATGGTTGGGTTTAGCCGCTTTTGTGGTTGAACCACTGGCTTGACATTATCCTCCAATAAGATCTTGTGCATGCATCTTGCTAGGCTAATGCCCTTGAGATCACTAATAGACCACCCTAGAGCTATCTTGTGTGTCCTTAGCACCTGAATTAGTGCTTTCCCTTCTGTGTCCTTAGCACTTGAATTAGTGCTTCCTCTTCCTGTGAATTTAAAGCAGAGCTTATGATCACTGGAAAAGTGTCACCTTCTCCCAGAAATGCATACTTCAGGGATGGTGGTAGTGGTTTGAGCTCAGGTTTGGGAGGCTTATCCTCTTCTTGAGGAATTTTTAGAGGTTCTTTTATTTCCTCTGGTTCCTCCTGATCAAGCTGAACATCTTTAAAGATGTCCACTAGCTCTAATTCGAGGCTCTCAGTCATATTGATCTCTTCCACCAAAGAGTCAATAATATCAGTGCTCATTCAGTCATTTGATGTGTCTGGATGCTGCATAGCTTTGACAGCATTCAACTTGAACTCATCCTCATTGACTCTCAGGGTCACTTCTCCTTTTTGTACATCAATAAGAGTGCGTCCAGTTGCTAGGAAAGGTCTTCCTAGGATGAGAGTTGCACTCTTGTGCTCCTCCATTTCCAGCACTACAAAGTCAGTGGGAAAGGCAAATGGCCCAACCTTGACAATCATGTCTTCAATTATGCCTGATGGATATTTAATGGAGCCATCAGCAAGTTGGAGACATATCCGGGTTGGTTTGACTTCTTCAGTCAACCCAAGCTTTCTGATAGTGGTTGCAGGTATCAGGTTGATACTTGCTCCAAGGTCACATAGGGCTGTCTTGGTACAAGCACCTTCTAATGTGCATGGTATCATAAAGCTTCCTGGATCTTGAAGCTTCTCTGGTAAGCTTTTCAGAATGACTGCACTGCATTTTTCAGTGAGAAACACCTTTTCAGTTTCTCTGCAATCCTTCTTATGACTTAAGATCTCTTTCATGAACTTAGCATAAGAGGGTATTTGCTCAAGTGCCTCTGCAAACAGAATCTTTATTTCAAGAGTCCTGAGATAGTCTGCAAAGCGGGCAAATTTTTTATCCTGTTCCGCTTGGCAGAGTTTCTGAGGATAAGGCATCTTGGCTTTATATTCTTCAACCTTAGTTGCTGCAGGTTTATTCCCTACAGAGGTGGTTGGAGAAGCCTTCTTAGAGGGTTTACTATCAGCACTCTCAGGTGTCTGATTCCTCATTGCGTTTGAACGCCAGGATTGGGTACAGGATGGGCGTTTAACGCCAACTTTTCCCCCTTTTCTGGTGTTTGAACGCCAGAAGGATTCCTCTCTGGGCTCTTACTATCCTCAGAGGGATTTTGGGCAGTGGTTTGGTTATCCTCTGTCAGTTGTTCCTTTCTTGGCTTTTTGCTACTTTGAGCTGAATTATTCAATGTCTTCCCACTCCTTAGTTAAACTGCTTAGCATTCTTTTGTTATCTGTTCAGATAGCTGATGTTTTGTCTGATTCAACTGTGATTCTATATTCTTGTTAGCAATTTTAGTTTCTTGGAGCATCTCTTTAAATTTTGCTAACTATTTTGTTATCAGGAGTAATTGCTGATTAAGTTCAACAATCTGTTCTTGAGGATTAGGATCAGTAGTTACTGCCATAGCTTTTTCTTTTATAGAGGACTCACTGCTTGAGTATAGATGTTGATTTCTAGCAACTGTATCTATGAGATCTTGAGCTTCTTCAATCGTCTTCCTCACGTGTATAGATCCACCAGCTGAGTGGTCTAAAGACATCTGAGCTTTTTCTGTAAGCCCATAGTAGAAGATGTCTAACTGTACCCACTCTGAAAACATTTCAGAAGGGCATTTCCTTAGCATCCCTCTGTACCTCTCCCAGGCATTATAAAGGGATTCATTATCCTCTTGTTTAAAGCCTTGGATGTCCAGCCTTAGCTGTGTCATCCTTTTTGGAGGATAAAATTGATTCAGAAATTTGTCTGATAACTGTCTCCATGTTTTTATGCTTGCTGTGGGTTGGTTATTAAACCACCTCTTAGCTTGATCTTTTACAGCAAATGGAAATAGTAACAATCTGTAGACATCCTGATCCACTTCTTTATCACGTACTGTAATCTGTAGACATCCTGATCCACCTCTTTATCATGTACTGTGTCAGCAATTTGTAAGAACTGTGCTAGAAACTCAGTAGGTTCTTCCTGTGGAAGACCAGAATACTGGCAATTTTGCTGCACCATGATAATGAGCTGAGGATTTAGCTCAAAGCTGCTTGCTTTAATGGGAGGTATACAGATGCTACTCCCATATGCAGCTGTAATGGGGTTAGCATATGACCCCAGAGTCCTTCTGGACTGCTCACTTCCATTTAGGTCCATGATGGAGAAAGGGAGATGATGTGGATATTATTTTATTTTATTATATATATATATATATATATTTTAACTAACGGTAACCGAAAATAATAAAATAAAATAAAAATTCGGAAACCAAAAGAGAATAAAATCAAAGCAAATTGAAAACTAAATTAATTAACTAATTAAAAAGATTTTGGAATTAGCAATTAAAAAGATATGATTGAAAATTGTTTTGAAAAAAGATTTGATTTTTGAAATAAGGAAAGAAAAAAACAACAAAATGACACCAAACTTAAAATTTTTAGAAAAACAAACACAAATTTTCGAAAATTTAAAGGAAAACACAAAGAAGACACCAAACTTAAAATATGAAATTAGACTCAAATAAAAGACTCTAAACCAACAAAAATGAAATATTCCTAATCTAAGCAACAAGATAAACCGTTAGTTGTCCAAACTCGAACAATCCCCGGCAACGGCACCAAAAACTTGGTGCACGAAATCACAATCACACTTTTGTAATTCCGCACAACTAACCAGCAAGTGCACTGGGTCGTCCAAGTAATACCTTACGTGAGTAAGGATCGATCCCACGAAGATTGTCAGTTTGAAGCAAGCCATGGTTATCTTGTAACTCTTAGTCAGTATATCAATAATTCTCAGATTTAATTGTAAAAAGTAAAAGAACATGAAATAAATACTTGTTTTGCAGTAATGGAGAACAGGTTGAGGTTTTGGAGATGCTCTATCTTCTGAATCTCTGCTTTCCTACTGTCTTCTTCTTCAAGCACACAAGGCTCCTTCCATGGCAAGCTGTATGTAGGGTTTCACCGTTGTCAATGGCTACCTCCCATCCTCTCAGTGAAAATGTTTAATGCGCTCTGTCACAACACGGCTATTCATCTGTCGGTTCTCAATCATGTCGGGATAGAACCCAGTGATTCTTTTGCGTCTATCACTAACGCCCCACAATCGCGAGTTTGAAGCTCGTCACAGTCATTCAATCCCTGAATCCTACTCAGAATACCACAGACAAGGTTTAGACCTTCCGGATTCTCAAGAATGGCCGCCAATACATTCTAGCTTATACCATGAAGATTCTGGTTAAAGAACCCAAGAGATATCCACTCAATCTAAAGTAGAACGGAGGTGGTTGTTAGGCACACATTCATGGGTGAGAATGATGATGAGTGTCACAGATCATCACATTCATCAAATTGAGGAACAAGTGATATCTTAGAATGGAAGCAAGCGTGATTGAATGAAAAACAGTAGTAATTGCATTAATCCATCAAGACACAGCAGAGCTCCTCACCCCCAACCATGGGGTTTAGAGACTCATGCCATAGAAGATACAATGTGAAACGTGTAATGTGTCATGAGATAAAGATACAATGTCAAAAGATCCTATTTATAGTGAACTAGTATCCTATTTTGTGCCAGTTCCAGTGTTAAACGCCGGGAATTCTGAAGCTGATTTGCAACGCCGGTTTGGACCATCAAATCTCGAGCAAAGTATGGACTATTATACATTGCTGGAAAGCCCAAGATGTCTAATTTTCAACGCAACTGAGAGCGCGCCATTTGAGCTTCTGTAGCTCCAGAAAATCTACTTCGAGTGCAGGGAGGTCAGAATCCAACAGCATCTACAGTCCTTTTTCAGCGTCTGAATCAGATTTTTGCTCAGGTCCCTCAATTTCAGCTAGAAATTACCTGAAATCACAGAAAAATACACAAACTCATAGTAAAGCCCAGAAAAGTGAATTTTAAATAAAAACTCATAAAAACATACTAAAAACAGTGCCAAAAAGTGTATAAATTACCCGCTCATCACATGCCACTTTGGCTCGAAGGCGTGGCATGCCAGGGGTGAAACAGAGGACGGCGTGCCACTTGAATGGTGAGGCGTGGCACGCCAAGTCAGAAACAGAGGGAGCGTGACACGCCAGAGAAGCGCCAGTCATACGCCAGCTGGAAGATCACGTTTATTGAGTTTCTTTTCCCTCCAAATTATAATTTTCTTTTCACTTTTGTAATTGCCTTTATTTTCTAGATCTAGGAGTAGTATAAATACCCTTGGAAGTATTGGAAAAAGGGGTTAACAAGTTATAGAGATCACTATCTCAAGAGATTGTAGAGTTTTAGTTTTCAATTCACTTTTCACTTTTCATACTTCATCCCTTCCATCTTTTGTACTTCCTTTCTGAGCTCTGAGTAGTTAAATTCCTTCTCATTGAGAGAGGGAGCTCTATTGTACTTTATGGATTAATGATAGTAAATTTCTTCTTCTCTTCATTTTCTCTTGATTTGCTAGAAGAAATTTCAATTTTCATGCTTAGTGTTCAATTAACTTGGAAAAGAGATTGAATGCAAAATGGGTTTCATGGGAACCTTGGAAAAGGAAACATGAAACCATGCTAGAAATCCCTTCTCACACTTGAGTAGAATATGGGTTTTGGTGTTTGGATATGGTGACATACAATCCTCCCTCTACTTGGATCTATGATGATGTGTGGTATAATCAAGGACGAAGCATATCTCTCTTCATGAGCAATTAGACCAAGGAATTGACTATTGATCAAGATCTAAGAGATTGAGTCACCAAGGGATTGGGGCTCAATCAATCATGATTGCCAAGAGGTCAATGAGTTGCATGATTGGAGAGGATATGAGCTGGATTTAATCCAAGGAGACTATCTCCTGATCTCAATGAATTCCCCCATTCTTATCTCTCCCATTCTTTTATAGCTTTTATTTACATTCTACAAATTCCCATTCCTTTTTACATTCATGCTATTTCTATTTCTGTACTTTATTGCTTTTCTTTATTCTTTTGCCATTTATGTTTCTGCCATTTATAATTATGCACTTAAAACTTACTCTGTTAAGCTTGACTAATTCATCAATTAATTAAAATTGTTAAAATTTACCAATCTCTGTGGATACGATCCCACTCCAATGTGGGTTAATACTTGACGATAATTTTGGTGCGCTTGCCAAGAGTGAATTCATCAATATTATTGGGAAGGGAGTGAATCTCAGTCTCATCAAGTTTTATGGTGCCGTTGCCGGGGATTGGTTTGAATTTGACAATGATTAAATTAATTGGAGAGCTAGATTAAGCATTTTCATTTACCTTGTTGTCATTTTTCTTTTTTTTTGTGTGATCTTTAAATTCACATCTAATTTCTGTTTTTTTCTTTCCTTCTTTTTTTAGATCATTTTTCATTGTTTATACTTTCACTCTTCTAACTATTTGATTAATTGTATCAGTCAAGCTAACCACTAATCTTAACTGAGGTAATTCTTTTACTTGCTCTTTTCTTGCTGTGTGTTGCTTTTCTTGCTGTGTGTTGACTGTATGACAGGTAGAAGAGGAGAAACTTCATCCTCTTTTGATAGTGAACCTGAGAGAACCTTTCTTAGATTGAGGAGGGAGGCTAGAGGCAAAGGCATAGTTAGAAAAGAACCAGTAGAAGTGCATGACAATGTTGGAGGAGGTGCTGGAAATCAAGCTGGGCAAGAGAGGAGAGTTTTAGGCTCCTACATCAACCCAAATCCAGGAAACTGTGGCAGCAGCATCCTCAAGCCAACAATCCATGCTAACAATTTTGAGTTGAAACCCCAACTCATCACACTAGTCCAGAATAACTGTTCATATGGAGGAGGTGCTCAAGAAGATCCAAATCAACATCTCAACACATTCTCGAGGATATGTGATATTGTAAAGTCCAATGGTGTACACCCTGACACCTGCAAACTACTTCTGTTCCCTTTCTCACTCAGAGATAAGGCAACAAAGTGGTTAGAATCATTCCCCAAGGAGAGCCTAACCACATGGGAGGATGTTGTGAACAAATTTCTAGCAAGATTTTACCCTCCGCAGAGGATCAACAGGCTAAGGGCTGAGGTGCAAACCTTCAGACAGCTAGATGGTGAAACACTCTATGAGGCCTGGGAGAGGTTCAAGGATCTAACAAGAAAATGCCCACTAGATATATTTAATGAGTGGGTGCAGCTTCACATTTTCTATGAAGGACTAACCTATGAATCAAAGAAGGCTGTAGACCACTCTTTAGGGGGTTCACTCAACAAGAAGAAGACCATTGAGCAAGCCATAGATGTCATTAAAACTGTAGCTGAGAATGACTACTTCTATGCTTCAGAAAGAGGCTAAAAGAAAGGGGTGCTGGAACTCAATTCTATGGATGGCTTGTTGGCACAAAACAAGGTAATTGCAGCACAATTGGCAGCCTTAACCAAGAAGATGGAGAATAATAAACTTGCATTTGTCCAAGCTCAAGCACCACCCTAAGAAGGAGATGCACCAGAAGTTGAATGTGAGCAAGCAAACTATGTGCATAACCCCTCTCGACCACCATATGACCCTAACTCCAAGACATATAACCCAGGATGGAAGAACCACCCAAATTTTAGGTGGAGAAACCAACAAAATCACAACCAAGATCACAACAAACCATTCCAAGCCAATCAATACCAAAATCACAACCCCAACCATCAATCAAACAACAACAAACCTTACCACAATCCACCTCACACATCATATCCTTCCAACCAGCAAACACACCACCATCAAGACACATTAACCCCAGCCTCCCAACCATGCGAAATCAGAGGCAACTTTGAGAGAGTAAAGGCTGTAATAGCACGGCTATCATCACAGCTCACAGGGGCTATCTCCACCCTTTTGGAAAGGCAAGCACAAGTTGAAAAGAAGATAGATGCCAACCAAGAAGAATACAGGTCTAATTTGAAGAACCAAGATGTAGCAATTTCAAAACTGGAAGCATAAGTGGGGTTCCTATCCAAGCAAATCCCAATGCCTACACACACATTTTCATGCGACACCATGGCCAACCCAAGAGGGGAGTGCAAGGCCATCACACTTAGAAGTAGAAAAGTGGTAGAAGAGGCCACCCAAACCAGGAGAACCACGAAGAAGAAGCTGCAGAAAAGCCTGAAAACAAGAAGAAAGAAGAGGCCCCTAGCCCATCTTCACCAAAGCCAATCTTGAAGCCTTATGTGCCAAAGGCACCATACCCACAAAGGCTAAGGAAGGATGAGAAGGATGGCCAGTTTTCCAGATTCTTGGAAATCTTCAAAAAGCTCCAAATCAACATACCATTTACTGAAGCACTGGAGCAAATGCCCCTCTACGCAAAGTTCTTGAAGGAGCTCATGACAAGAAAAAGAAATTGGGGAGAAAAGGAGACTGTAGTCCTAACTGAGAAGTGTAGTGCCATCATACAAAAGAAACTCCCCTAGAAAATGAAAGACCCAGGGAGTTTCCAAATCCCTTGCATCATAGGGGATATCACTATTGAAAAAGCCTTATGTGACTTGGGGGGCTAGCATCAATCTCATGTCCTTGAACATGATGAGAAGGATGAGAATTGAGGAAGCCAAGCCAACAAGAATGGCACTCCAACTAGCTGACAGAACATTCAAGTTTCTACATGGAGTAGTAGAAGATTTATTGGTGAAAGTAGGAGAATTCATCTTCCCAGCTGACTTTGTTGTGTTGGATATGGAAGAAGAGACAAAAACTTCAATTATCCTAGGAAGGCCATTCCTAGCTACTGCTGGAGCCATCATTGATGTGCAAAAAGGAGAACTAGTCTTGAGATTACATGAAGAGAAGATGGTCTTCAATGTCTTCAAGGCAATGAGTTATCCTAAGGAATCAATAGGAGAATGCATGATGGTGGACACCATAGAACAGATAGTCCAAGGAGTTTTGGAAGAAGAGCAATGTGAAGGAACTATGGAATTGGAGCAACAAGCACTACATGAAGAACCACCACAAGGGACCATGGAAAGTTCAATCATGACAAACCACAAAGACAACGATAAAGAAGAGGCACCAAAAATAGAGCTGAAAACCTTACCCCCAAGTTTGAAATATGCATATCTGGGTGATAACAGCACCTTCCCAGTGATCATCAACTCAAGCTTGAGTAAGGAATAAGAAGATGAACTCATCCAAGTGCTGAAACAACACAAGGATGCTATAGGCTGGACACTCACAAACTTAAAAGGGATCAGCCCCTTAATGTGTATGCACAAGATCCTACTTGAGGAGGGTGCTAAGCTTTCAAAGCAACAACATAGAAGGCTAAATCCAACTTTGAATGAAGTAGTCCAGAAGGAAGTGTTGAAGTTGTGGCAAGCTGGGGTGATCTACCGCATCTCAGATAGCCATTGGGTAAACCCAGTACAAGTAGTTCCAAAGAAAGGAGGAGTCACTGTTGTACCAAATGAGAAGAATGAGCTGATACGAACAAGAACAGTGACTGGTTGGCGCATGTGCATCGATTACAGGAAGCTCAATAAAGCCACCAGGAAGGACCACTTCCCCCTGCCATTCATGGACCAAATGCTTGAGAGGCTGGCTGGACATGAATACTACTGCTTTCTTGACGGTTATTTGGGTTACAACCAAATAGTTGTAGACCTAAAGGACTAGAAGAAAACTTCATTTACTTGTCCATATGGTGTTTTTGCTTATAGGAGGATGCCCTTTGGATTGTGCAATGCACCTGCAACATTCCAAAGGTGCATGCTCTCCATATTTTCAGACATGATTAAAAGATTCATTGAGGTGTTTATGGATGACTTCTCTGTATTTGGTAACACATATTCTGATTGCTTACATCACTTAGCCTTGGTGCTAAAGAGATGCCAGGAGACCGACCATGTTTTAAATTGGGAAAAATTCCATGTCATGGTTACAGAGGGGGTGGTCCTTGGTTATAAAATCCCAAAAAATGGCATAGAAGTGGACAGAGCAAAAGTGGAGGTGATTGAAAAGTTACCCCCATCTTGCAATGTCAAAGCAATTAGAAGCTTTTTGGGACATGCTGGTTTCTATAGGAGGTTTATTAGAGACTTCTCTAAGGTTGCCAAACCATTGAGAAACCTACTTGTCTCTAATGTGCCTTTTATTTTTGATAATGAATACATGTTAGCTTTTGAGGAACTTAAGTACAAACTTTCCTCTGCACCTATGATAGCACCACCATGTTGGGATCTACCCTTTGAGTTGATGTGTGATGCATCAGATTTTGCTGTGGGTGCTGTTTTAGGACAGAGGAAGGATAAATTGGTGCATGTCATTTACAATGCCAGCAAGGTTCTTAATGAGAATCAAAGGAACTACACCACTACAGAGAAGGAATTACTTGCTATTGTCTTTGCTTTTGATAGATTTAGATCATATCTCATTGGTTCTAAAGTAATTGTATTCACTGATCATACAACACTCAAATACTTGCTTACCAAACAAGAGTCCAAGCCAAGGCTAATAAGATGGATCCTGCTACTCTAAGAGTTTGACATTGAAATTAAGAATAGGAGTGGAGCAGAGAACAAAGTTGCTGACCACCTCTCAAGGATCCTACAAAAAGAAAAAGGAGCACACCATCTTGCAGGGAATGAAAGCTTCCCTGATGAGCAACTGATAATGATCCAAGAGACCCTTTGGTTTGTTGATATAGCCAATTTCAAGGCCATTGGGGAACTACCAACCAATATCAACAAACACATGAGGAGAAAGCTCATCAAAGATGCCAAATACTATATCTGGGATGAGCCATATTTGTTCAAGAAGTGTGCTGATGGGATCTTGAGGAGGTGTATATCCCATGGAGAAGGACAAGAGGTGCTTTGGCAATGCCATGGATTTGCATATGGAGGCCATTTTAGTGGAGAAAGAACAGTAGCCAAGGTGCTCTAATGTGGATTCTACTGGCCAAGCATTTTCAAGGATGCAAAGGACTTGGTGTCAAGATGTGATGAGTGCCAAAGGGCTGGCAACCTACCCAAAAAATGAGATGACACAAAGATTTATAATGGAGTTAGAACTATTTGATGTATGGGGGATTGACTTTATGGGGCATTTCCCATCCTCCTACTCAAATAGTTATATACTTGTGGCTGTATATTATGTGTCAAAGTGGGTAGAAGCTATTGCCACTGCAACAAATGACAACAAGGTTGTAATGAGCTTCTTAAGAAAGAATATTTTCAGCAGATTTGGAGTTCTCAGGACACTCATTAGTGATGGAGGAACTCATTTCTGCAATAAACAACTGAAAGCACTCATTCTCAAATATGGAGTCAAGCACAAGGTGGTAACCCCTTATCATCCACAGACCAATGGGTAAGTAGAGATCTCCAACAGGGAGCTAAAAAGAATTCTTGAAAAAACTGTTGGAAGCTCGAGGAATGACTGGTCTAAGAAGCTAGATGATACTTTATGGGCCTACAGGATAGCCTTGAAGACACCCATTGGGATGTCTCCATACCAATTGGTCTTTGGCAAGGCTTGCCACTTGTCAGTTGAGCTTGAACATAGAGCATTCTGGGCTCTAAAACTACTGAACTTTGATGAGCAAGCTGCTGGAGAAAAGAGGATAAGGCAACTCAACGAGCTGGAGGAATTCAGGAACCAAGCATATGAGAATGCAAAGATATACAAAGAGAACACAAAAATGTGGCATGATCAAAAGATAGCAAGGAGGGAGTTCACTGAAGGACAAAAGGTGTTATTGTACAATTCTAGACTTAGGTTCTTCCCTGGGAAGCTTAAGTCTAGATGGTCTGGACCCTTCACCATCATCAAAGTGTATCCCTATGGTCAAGTGGAACTCATGGAGGACAAAACACAAAGAACCTTCACTGCAAATGGCCATAGACTCAAGCATTACTTGGGGGACTCACTGGATGAAAGGAGAGTGAGCTACCGCCTCAACTGAAAAAGGAAGAACGTCAAGCTAGTAATGATAAAGAAGCGCTAGTTGGGAGGCACCCCAACAATTTATATCCTTTTGATTTATTGCTTTATTAGAAGTAGATTGTGAATATTAGCTTAGGAAGTTAATTTTAGTTTTGATAGTTAGAATAGCTTTATGAATTAATTTGTCTCCTATTTTTCGAAGTGCAACTGTATGAAAGCATTTACTGATAATGATGAGTGATTGGCTAAGAACTAGCTAAAAAGCTAAGTTTGGTGTGGCCACTCACCAACTTGATCTAGGCTTACAACTATTTAGATAAATTAAATTTTGAAGAGTAAGCCCAGAGATTAAGTTTGGTGTGGCCACCACCATACGAGGATCACTTGGCAAGCCCAATACCACTCAATTTGAAAGTATTTAATATATTTTTGGAGGCTTGAATGAGAATTTTAATGTGTTCAGGGGAGATTAGAAGCAAAGAATGTGAAAGGATTGGAATTACTTCTTCCCCATGAACACCTTAAAAACCCAATGATGAACCCAATTTATTGAGATGCAAATGTTCCCAAGGGACACCCATCAGTTGCAACTCCATTCACTAGCATTGAAAAGGAATGTGAATGATTATTTTGTCATTACTAATGGGGTTTTCGGTTTCTTTTTTTTCAGGAGATTGAATGGGGTCCACTTGATAGATAACGAGGAGGTCAAAGTGTACATACACTTTGGAACTCAACAGATGCAGAGGGCACAGTGGGATAAGGATTGGCGCCTCTTCCCACGCTAGGCGCCACTCCCCAAGTGGGAAAATATTGAATTCTCTTCTTTTTCCACCATTCGAACCACACCCTTCACTCCTATAAATCCCTCACCTTCCCATTCCCTCCCACTTCAATACCCATTCCATACACAAAAGATACCCACACAGACCTTTCTTTTTCTTTTCTCGTCTCTCTTTTCATCCCCTTTCTCTCTATCTTTCTACTTGATTGGGACAATCAAGTGCTAAGTTTGGTGTTGGAGCAAAACTTTGTTTTACTTGTGTTTCTTTACAACACTCCATTACTATCTTAGAAACCTCAAACACACTCTCTCTCTCCACCCAACGGCACCACCAAGATCCTCAACCTCAAAGAAAAGAAAGACCAAAGAACTAACTTCCGGTTCCTCAAGCTCAAACTTCAATGAGTACAAATTTCTCTCCGCATTCAACCAAAACTAATTCTATGGTTGGTTAGTGAGAGGGAGATCATCCCAGAGGTTGGCTTCTAACTAGAAAGGAATGAGCACCTTAAAATCAACATTGAGATCAACAACAGGTGTTGGGCACTCTTTTGCAACCCACCAAAGAAAGTAGTGGAAGGCATAGTAAGGGAGTTTTATTCGAACGTAGTGCCACAGCCAGGGCAAACTTATGGGTATATTAGCTATGTGAGGGGGAAATCCGTTGACTATAGTCCCTCTAACATAGAAAGGGTGTTGATGGTAAAAAGGACAAACTCCACTCGGAGTTATGAGGAGAGGATAGAGCAACCAGACCCAGGATTTGATGAAATCTTGAATAAAATCTGCGTACTAAATGTGCAGTGGATCAATGACAAGGATGGAAAACCCAACTAGCTGAGAAGAAGGGACTTGAGCCCCCAAGCTAGGGGGTGGCTAGATTTTGTGAGAAGATCTTTGATCCCTACATCAAACACTTCTGAGGTGACCAAGGAGAGGGCTGTACTTATATACAGCATAATGAAGGGAGAGAACGTGAATGTTGGGGAGTTAATTACCAACAACATCAATAAGATACTGAAAAGCACTAATGACAGCACAAGATTGGCATTCCCCAGCATCATACAAGACCTATGTGATGACGCTGGAGTTGAGAAGGTGATTGATAAGGTGTTGGTGAAGTAAGATACCTATAACTGCCAAGAAGATGGCTAAGGTGTTGGCCGTCAATCCACTTCAGAGGGCCAGAGAGCATAGAGCTCATGCTCATGTGCCACAACAACAACAATAACAAGAAGAAGAGGCAGAGGAGCAACCACAATTCTTGGCACTTCAACCACCACAATACCAATAATACCAACAATATCAACAATTTCCTGAAGGAATGAACTGGGAGCAGTTGCAAGGAGACGTGCATCAACTGAAGGGAGATTTGCATCAACTAAGGGAAGATGTTAACCAATTTCAAAGTAGCCAAAGGGATCAATGGAACCAAGTAAATGAGAAAATACAAAACCTCCAAGGAAGCTTTGAGCAAGCAAGGAAGGAGCAGCAAGAGGAGTTCGACTGGGGAGAGGTGCGAAGTGCACATAACAAGGTAGTAGAGCAGAACAAATGGCAGCAGAGGAACCTTGCTGAGTTCAGGCACCTCTATGATGCTCAGATCATTTCAAGGAGGCAATATGATATCAACACAAAAGCGAAGCTGAATCACTTGTGTAATGATGTGGCCGTCATCAACCTCGGATACCCAACATTCATGCAATGGCTGGAGGAATTGAATGCTAGACAAGAGGAGATCCTAGCTAAGCACAAGGAGGATGAAAGAAATTATATGGTAAGGCTAGGTTTCTGGAAGCCCAAAGACAAGAAAGCACAAGAAGGATCCTCCAAAAAGGGCGAAGATGACTCCTCCCCCTCTAAGAAGAAGGACAAAGGCAAGAGGCCAATGAACTAAAGAATTTGCATAAGGTTGTTGAGTTCCATAATTGACATTTCCCAAATTCTGAATTCTGTTTAAGTTTTTATCTGTCTACTTTACTTTATGTTTGAGAATAATTGATAGTGTTAGGATAGTTTATGTTTTATTTTATTTGAAGTCTTTTGTGAGTCCTTTGATATAAAGAAAAGAGAATGCAATGATAACTTTAGTCTTTTTCAACATCAATAAAGTAGAGTTTGTCTCCATAAGAGTTGTTGTGAGTGTGTAAGAACAAGAGTAAATAAGACTAAGACCAAGAAAGCTTATTCAAAGAACTAAGAAACAAAAGACTAAGTGAAGAACCTTGAATGAAGTAAAAAGAAAATGAGTCATGAAAGGTAACTAGTCCTAGAAGGCATGACAAGTAGAAATTGAGGGGTGTTCCTTGAATATCTATAGAACCAAGAAGTAGTAAGCAACAAAGACCCAAGGCTCTGAGTATCAACTACTAGGGAGGGAAGAGAAACATTGAAAAACTCAAAAAGAGTTAGAAATCCTAGTAGATGCTTGTGGTGAAGATGTGTCAAGAAGAGGCCTGTGCAAGTAAATTCTCAGGGGTGTTTCAACACCTAGCACCCTAAAGCCAACTGGCTTGGGAGTGTTAATTAAAAGCCTAACTAAAGGGTTGTCTTGAGATAAAACACTTAGAGTCGCGGTCAATAAATAGAAAAGAAGCATAAAAGGAGAAAATGAGTTAACTCTTACTACTTCAAGGTGACAATCAATGAAAAGGACCCCTAAGACACATACTTGGAAAAACCCTTAAGAATCTAGGAACCCTTTGTGACATTCAAAGCATTCATGCATGTTTTGAACACTTAGTCCAATTCTTAGTTATATTGCATCCATTCAAGGTCAAGTCTCAATTCGCTAAAAAGACCACTCACATTGATTTGCTTGGGACAAGCAAAGCTTAAGTTTGGTGTTGTGATGACTTACATCATCTACCTTTTTTCTTGCATAAAAAGGACAAAAAAAGAGGCATAATCTCATTTGATCATTGCAATTCATGCCTTAATTGATGAATATCATAGTACATTGCTTTGAAATGAGTTTGTGCTGAATTTCAGGTGGAAAAGACATCAAAAATGGGAAAAAACAACAAAACAAGTGGGGCATGTGAAGCAGGCGTGCCACTTGGAACAAATGCCACAAAAATGTATTGGCGTGGCACGCCAGAAGCTGGGCGTGGCATGCTGGTACAATATTCCAGAGAGCAACAATGAAGACCATCAAAGGGGCGTGGCACGCCAGAAGCTGGGCGTGGCACACCAATTCATTACCTAGAAGAATCATCACTAGGGCGTGCCACTTTGTATCGAAGGCGTGGCACGCCTAGGGGTGGTAAAACGGGTCGAGCCCGCCGGGGCGATTCGCTAAACCTGCTAAAAAAGGCAGGTTGGGCTAGGATTTGGAGCCCGCCAAATTAAAAAAAACTGCCAAACCCGCACCGCCAAATTGGCGGGTTTTGGCGGGGCGGGGCGGGCCGGTCCGCCGGGCCGAAGCTTTTTATTTTTCTTTTTTTTATTAAATAAAAGAGTGGTTAATATTATAAAATTAATAATTATAGAATTTTTAAACACTTTTTTTTCATTTTTTGTTTTTATTCTTCTTTTAGTTATTAACTTTATTTATTTTATTTTACAATTTCGTATATATGCTCAAATTATGTGACTTATTTTTTAAAATAAAGATAATTATTATTTTTTTGTTAATTTTAATGAATTTTATTTTTCAAAAAAAAAAGAGTCAAGGGGACTATCCCGCCAACCCGCCAATCCGCCATAAAGCAGGGCGGGCTAGCATTTTAAACCCATTTTAGTTGGCGGGGCGGGCCGTTCTGCCCCGTTTATGAGGCAGGCCTAGGCGGGACGGGGCGGGTTGGGGTGGGCCAGCCCGCTTTGCCACCCCTAGGCACGCCAGCTCCAGAGTTCACTTGGGCGTGCCACTTGAGGATCAAGGCGTGGCACACCAAGCCTAAAAGACCCACAATTGAATGGGCGTGCCACTTGAACAACATGGCGTGGCACACTGGTACAAAAGTCCAGAGAAGGGGCTGAAGGCAAATGAAGTCTGGGCGTGTCATGTGAACAACCAGGCGTGGCACGCCAATGAACAAGAATACAATGCAAAAAGCTGGGCTTGCCACTTGGTATCGAAGGCGTGGCACGCCAGCTCAAGAAGTCCCACTAAGGCGTGCCACTTGAGTGATGAGGCGTGGCACGCCAGCACTTAAGGAGGCCAAACAAAGCTGGGCATGCCACTTAGTATCGAAGGCGTGGCACACCAGCTCAATCATCCCACTTTGGCGTGCCACTTGAACATCCAGGCGTGGCACGCCAACCTTTGGGACCAAGGCAAATGAAGGGCGTGACACGCCAGTCTCATGGCGTGGCACGCTGGTAGTGTTTTTCAAAGAAGAAGGAGAGAAGCCAATGAATTGGGGCGTGCCACTTGGATGACGAGGTGTGGAACGCTAGCAAGAAGATGATGCATTCAGAGGAGTGTGGCACGCCAAACCCTAGGCGTGCTACACTGGTACAAACTTCCAGAAGCATGGATATGAGGAAGATGACCTTGGGCGTGCCACTTGGTGTCGAAGGTGTGGCACGCCAGGTTACTTGGGCCAATTAAAATGTCCTGGGCGTGCCACTTTGGCTCGAAGTCGTGGCACGCCAGGGGTGAAACAGAGGATGGTGTGCCACTTGAATGGTGAGGTGTGCCACGCCAAGTCAGAAACAGAGGGAGCGTGACACGCCAGAGAAGCGCCAGTCACACGCCAGCTGGAAGATCACGTTTGTTGAGTTTTTTTCCCCTCCAAATTGTAATTTTCTTTTCACTTTTGTAATTGCCTTTATTTTCTAGATCTAGGAGTAGTATAAATACCCTTGGAAGTATTGGAAAAGGGGTTAACAAGTCATAGAGATCACTATCTCAAGAGATTGTAGAGTTTTGGTTTTCAATTCACTTTTTACTTTTCACACTTCATCTCTTCCATCTTTTGTACTTCCTTTCTGAGCTATGAGTAGCTAAATTCCCTCTCATTGAGAGAGGGAGCTCTATTGTACTTGATGGATTAAGGATAGTAAATTTCTTCTTCTCTTCATCTTCTCTTTGATTTGCTAGAAGGAATTTCGATTTTCATGCTTAGTGTTCAATTAACTTGGAAAAGAGATTGAATGCAAAATGGGTTTCATGGGAACCTTGGAAAAGGAAACATGAAACCATGCTAGAAATCCCTTCTCACACTTGAGTAGAATCTGGGTTTTGGTGTTTGGATATGGTGACATACAATCCTCCCTCTACTTGGATCTATGATGATGTGTGGTATAATCAGGGACCAAGCATATCTCTCTTCATGAGCAATTAGACCAAGGAATTGGCTATTGATCAAGATCTGAGTGATTGAGTCACCAAGGGATTGGGGCTCAATCAATCATGATTGCCAAGAGGTCAATGAGTTGCATGATTGAAGAGGATATAAGCTAGATTTAATCTAAAGAGACAATATCTCCTGATCTCAATGAATTCCCTGATTCTTATCTCTCCCATTCTTTTATACCTTTCATTTATATTTTGCAAATTCTCAATTCTTTTTACATTCTTGCTATTTCTATTTCTACACTTTATTGCTTTCCTTTATTCTTTTGCCATTTATATTTCTGCCATTTATAATTCTGCACTTACAACTTACTCTGTTAAGCTTGACTAATTCACCAATTAATTAAAATTGTTCAAATCCTCCAATCTCTGTGGATACGATCCCACTCCACTGTGGGTTAATACTTGACGATAATTTTGGTGCGCTTGCCAAGAGCGAATTCATCAATTTTATTGGGAAGGGAGTGAATCTCAGACTCATCATTATCCATAAAGTTATGAATTTCCTCAATGGGAAGCTCATCACCATCATCATCCGATTCCCCGGACAGATCAACCATATCCATTTTTATTTTCTTCAAAATGACATTCTTCCTTCTCAGACGAGGGTGATTAACCTCTCCTGCAGCAGCGACAACCTTTTCCGGCTTAGAGGTCGATCCCTCTTTGTCTACATTTTTACTCCTAACCCGAGCTCTCAACGTAGTTGTAGAGACTCCAGGATATTTACCACCTACCAAAAACACCAAGAAAATTTTTTGTAAGAAAAACTGAATATAAAAATGAGTAGAAAGGTAAAAACATAGAATGGATACCTAAGTAATCCATCACAGCCTGTCTATTATCATCCCATTGTAACAACTCAAAAATAGATATCAAATTCTTTCGGTCAACAACTTCAACCAGATACTCAATCATACACTCAACTCTCGGACTAATGGTTTCTAATCCGAGGATATTCTGAGGTTCCAAATACCACCACAAGGGAAACCTCTCACACAAGTCCTCGTCTAAATAAAAAGGAAAATCATCCTCAACACTCTGAATTTTGAAGTACATCTCTTTAAAATTCTTAAACGAAGATTTATACAGCTTGAAATAACCGAAACCTGGCGAGCTATTCAGATTCACCTAACCTTCCTTCCACACCCATTTTGCCTGAAACATCGTAAAGAACAACTCTAATGTAGGTTTCTCCTCCAAATACTCCATCAACACTTTAAAACCTTGAAAGAAGGCCCAACCATTAGGATGAAGCTGAGACACATCACAATTCATCTATTTCAAAACTTGGCATTGGAACTCTGAAAAAGGAAGCTTCTCCCTCAAGTCCTCTAAGATGCAACTATACATGTAAAAGAACTCAGAAGAATCACCTCTATGAAAAACACAATCATCCCCAGAGCAAGGTAACAACTCCAAACATAACCGAGAGCTTACTCTCACTACCTTTTTCAAATCTATTTCTTTAATGGAATCAAAGTCACAAAACAAAGACACTCGACTACTCACATCTTCATTCACCCAATCATATGACCAATATATCCTCCCATTCTTATCTTTCTCAAACCCCATTGGCAACAAAAACAGAAACATAACAACAAATACAGAAACTCAACGAAGCAGAAAGAAGAAGGAGGAAAATCTACCACATACCTCTTTTACTCATTTTCTTTTCTCTTGAACCTTCACAGCCAATTTTATCTCAAAACATCAAAATGATTCGCAAACCCAAATATTGGCATTCCAATGCAGTTAACCAAGAGTTACATAACCCACTCAAGTCCACTATACCCACTACTCAATCACATCAAACCGCCTAGGGAAGCATTGGAAATGACAAACCACTTAATGTCATCATTACTTCTCTCTCTCTTCATTAAAAACTGTCACTTTTACTATTCTTTTATATTTATTCCATATTTTTTAATTAAGCATCTTGAACTGGGGGCTCCAAGCCTTAACCCATTTGCCGAAGTTATGAACAAACTCAATGGCCGACTTATGCTTCATTAAAAGCTCAACCTGCTTTATTAAAACACTTTCCCAGGCTAAGCTTGGGGGCTATGATCCAGCCGTTACAAATTCAACATCATAACTTGTCATTATCTACCATAACTCGGCAATGTATGTTATTACTCGGCAATCTACGTTATTACTCAGCAAGCTACGCTATAACTCGGCAAGTTACGTTATAACCAGACTCAACAGATTATATCCTATAATTAAAATGTCCAATGTAACATAATCACCCATCAAGACTTAATCATTACTCTTCAATTCAGAAGACCAATAGAAATGTAACCGACCTACCTTGATTCACCTATAAAGGTATGATATTCTATCTTAAAGAGACACATTGAATTCTCAATACTAACTTAAGCTTCGGAGTGCCTTTGCAGGTACACTTCCCCCTCTCTTGTTTTTACTCTGCATGATTGGACATCTCTCAGGTGAAAAACTCGGACTAGCCCAAGGCTCATAGATCGGCATCGAAGATAACAACTCGGTGCCGTCCCCCAGTAGCCAAACTCCCCTCCAGGTATCCACACAGGAACAGGTATTATTTTTTTAAAAATTTAGTGTTATTCTTGTCATAAATTTGGATTTGGAGTCTTTATATAATTGTAGTGTTTCTTATGTGATTTAAACCATGTTGATGAATTTTTTGGTAATATCATTTTTAAATCTCAGTGTTATCATGAGTTAGATTTAATATGATTCGCGCTTTTGTGCTTGTTTTGAGTCCAGTCACCATTTTAAAATTTCAGTGTTATTTTTATTTAGATTCAGTGTTGATATGGCTGTTACAAATCAAAAGCCATAACTCGGCATTATGCGTTATAATTCGGCCCAATGGATTTTAACTTATCACAACAGCGTAACTCCGAAGTAAAACACCCGACCAGATACTGTAACCTACTGATCTATAATAACTACTCTTCAATGCAGATAATGACCAAAGGCTCAACTGATCAGTCCCACTTCTCCTATAAAGGTATGATATTTTTATCCTCGGAAGGGACATTGAATACATAATACTAACTTAAGCATCGGAGTGCCTTTTGCAGGTACACTCCCCCTTTATTCTCTCCACAACGTGGTACGCTCTCAGACGAAGAGCTCGGACTTCCAAGCTTACAGCTCGGTGTCAGCTACCAGGAACCGAGTTGTCCGAAGTTTCATCCACGCAAGAACAATTAGCGCCCACCATGGGGCCGAGAATATAAAGTCTTTCCTATTCATCGGCCTCAGTACTGTCACATTTATCCATGGCTGATGCACCTCCACATACACCATCTGAACTTCTCCGGATGGTAACTGAGCTACAACAAGCCAACTAATGTATGGCAGAGGTGCACTAGCACATGACAGAAGAAAATCAGAGAATGGCAAATCAGATTGCCAAGTTAGCGAATGCTTGGATTGAAAACAATAATGATCGTTGTGAACAACCAGAGGAGGAAGAGCACCAATCTGATCTGACGCACATTTCCGAAACTATTCAGCTTGAAGAAGCTCGGCCTCCATGAAATGAAAAAGCTCGGCCTCCGCGAAATGAAGAAGCTCAACCAGAAAATGAAAATACCAAGCCCGATAACTCTGTAGGGCCATTCATGGCCGATGTTATGAATTTCAAGCTAGCCAGAAAGTTCACTTTGCCACCGACCTTAACCCCCTACGACGGGTTAGGAGATTCAAAGTAATACCTCAAAAAGTTCAGATCCCTAATGATCGTAAATGGTGCTTTCGATTCCGTCTTATGTCGTTGTTTTCCATCTTATTTAGATGGTCCTGCACTTGATTGGTTTTGTTCTTTGCCTGCAGATTTTATTTCTCATTTTCGGGAACTAGCGAAACTTTTTAAGAATCACTTTGCTGGATCTGTCATCTACGTACATGACTCTGACTACCTGAACACAATCAAACAAGGCCAAAATGAAAGTTTGAAGGACTACATTACTCGTTTCACAAAAGTAGCCATGAGCATACCAGATCTCTATCCCGAGGTACATTTGCATGCCATCAAAAGCAGACTCTGACCAGGCAAATTTCAAGAAGCAATTGCAATAGCCAAAGCAAAGACCCTGGCTGAGTTCCGCGAAAAAGCAAAAGGACAGATGGACATTAAGGAACTATGACAAGCTCCGAAGGTGGCAAAGCTCAATATAAAGATGAGGATAAAGCTTGAGACAGTAAGAAGAATTTCGAGCTAACCCTTTGCTATGAGTCATACACTCAGTTCAATACAAAGAGGGATGACATCTTCAAAGAAATTCTCAACTCCAAGTTGATCAAGCCTCCGCGAAAAGCGGGCACCTATCTGGGTGCAAAAAACATGGACAAATCAAAATATTATACTTTCCCCCATAAGCATGGGCACATCACTGATGAGTGTGTCATTGCCAAAGACCTCTTAGAGCGACTAGCTCGGCAAGGTCATTTAGACAAGTATATCAGTGGACACATACAAAGGCATACCCTATTCTCTGCTAACCACACCTCGGCAGGACAACATTCCTGATACAAAGAAAGGGTGACTTCAAGCCACCCCGATCAACCACGGAGAGTTATTAACTGCATTTCTGGAGGTTTTATAGGTGCAGGAGCTACAAAATCGGCAAGGAAGCATTCATACCGAGCTATGCTATCAGTGAAAGGCAACCTTGGCAACAACCACGTACCCTCACATTTTCCTCAAATGACATTTCAGGCCTCTGACTTCAATACAAATATCATAAATCTAGATGATCCAGTCGTAATCTCCATCCAAATAGGGGACCTTTTGGTACGAAAAGTACTACTGAATCCTGAAAGTAGTGCCGATGTTCTTTTCTATTCTACATTTCAGAAAATAAAGCTGAGCAACAATATACTTCAACCTTCCACTGGAGATTTAGTCGGATTCTTAGGGGAACGAGTCCCGGTTTGGGATCTGTGTGGTTACAAACCACACTAGGTGAGCATCCGTTATCAAAAACTTCAGATGTTCAATATTTAATTGTCGAATGTTTCAGCCGGTATACTTTAATACTCGGCTGACCTTTTTTAAATTGGTTCGGCGTTATAGTATCTACAATTCATCTTTGCGTTAAGTTTCCTGTGCAGGACGACCTCATTGCGACTATTCATAACGACAATCATGAAGCTCGCCGATGTTATAACAACAGCTTGAAAAAGCCTAACCGAGCTATGGGTCCACAAGTAAATATCATCTGCAATTGTGCCGAGCTCCCAACCCTTGCTAACCTTGACCCAAGGGCCAATGCCCTCGAAAGACCAACCCCAACAGAGGATTTACAAAAGGTTTATTTTAACAATGACCCTAACAAATTCACTTATGTAGGAACCATGCTTAGCTCGGAAGAGAAAGCTTCATTTTAGGAGTTTCTATAACAATATGCTGATCTCTTTGCTTAGACTCCTGCCGACATGCCCGGCATTAGTCCCTCAGTTATTTCACAAAAGTTGGCACTAGATCCATCTTTTCGACCTATAGCACAGAAGAAGCGGAACCTCGGCCTCAGAAAGAAGGAGTCATCCTTCGAGAAAACCAAAAAATTGATTAATACTGGCTTCATACAGGAAATCTACTTCACAACATGGCTGGCAAACGTCGTCATGGTAAAAAAGCATAACAGTAAATGGCGCATGTGTGTTGATTTCACAGATCTCAACAAAGCATGCCTAAAAGATTCCTATTCCTTACCCTCCATTGATTGTTTAGTAGATAGTGCCTCTGGTTACCAAACATTAAGCTTCATAGATGCATATTCTGGTTATAACTAGATTCTAATGCATCCATCCGATCAAAATAAAATCGCATTTATCATTGAATATGGAAATTACTGTTATAAAGTTATGGCATTTAGACTTAAAAATGTAGGGCAACATACCAGCGCCTTATGGATAAGGTATTCACTGATCAAATCGGCAAGAACATAGAAGTTACGTCGACGACATGGTAGCAAAAACGAAGGTCACAAAAAGCCACCTCGACGACCTCTTAGAGATCTTCAACCAAATACGGTGATACAATCTGCAACTTAACCCAGAGAAATGCGCCTTCGGAGTGCAGGGAGGCAAATTCCTTGGCTTCATGCTTACTAACCAAGGAATCGAAGCCAATCCTGAGAAATGATGAGCTATATTGAACATGGCAAGCCAACAAACAATCAAAGAAGTCCAACGATTAACAAGGAGACTGATGGAGGAAAATTGTTGGCAAAGATTTTCACAAAAATATCGTGTTGCAAGTATAGTTCTAAACCGACAAGCAATCCTCGGTCAACGTTTAAATTGTTTGTCACGAGTGCAAACCTAATAAAATAAAATTAACCGAAGTATTTAAACCTCGGGTCGTCTCTCAAGGAATTGCAGGGAAGTATACTTATGATTGGTTATGGCAAAGTATATTTTGGGGTTTTGTAATAAGAAACAAGAAAGTAAAATGGCAAGAAAATAAGCTAATAACTAAGAAAGCTCTTAGCAAGGAAAGCGAATTAGAAGTCTTATCCTTATTATCATTGTCAATTGTGAGGGTAAATGTAAATTGCCTTTACTTAGTTAACCTCTAACCAATGAAGGAAAGTCAAGTGCATACAATCAACTTGAGTTCACAAGTCCTAGTCAACTCATAGGGAGAAACTAGATTTAGTGAAGTTTAAGCTAACCGACAACCTTCAATTACCAATCAACAAGAGAATTTTGATAACTCAAGAGTCTCTAATTAATCAATCCAAGTCAAGAACATAAAATCTAAATTAAAATCCACCCAAGCATTTTATCAAACACTTGGAAGGCACAAAATAAAAGCATAAAAAAGTAATAAGAGAATGTAAAATCTAAGACTAACAATTGCAAGGAATCAATAACAACAAATGAAGAAAGAAGCAATAAACACGAAATACCTCAAATTGCATTAAAAGGAAATTGAATCTAACAAGAAGAATTCACAAATTAAATTGGAAAAATAAAGAAATCAACAAGAGAAGATAACTAAGATACTAGAATAATAAAAGGTAGAAGAAAACTAAATTAAAGCAAGATAAAATTCTGAAGCTAAGAAGAAATAAGACTAAAAACCCTAAAACCTAGAGAGAGGAGAGAGCCTCTCTCTCTAGAAACCTACATCTAAAACCTAAAATGTAAATGAATGAGGTGTTCCCCTTGATTCATCCCATTCTGCAGCCTCTAATCTTCATTTTCGGGCTTGAAAATGTGCCAAAAGCATCCCAAAAATTGCCCCTAGCATTTTCTCGTAAGTGAGGCACGTGACGCTGACGCGTACGCGCCACTGAACGAATTCCTGGTTACGTGTATGCGTCATCCATGCGTGTGCGTCGAGGCCAGCTTCTCAAAACTTCAATTTCTTGTGTTCCTTCCACTTTTGCATGCTTCCTTTCCATCCTCTAAGCCATTCCTGCCTTATAAAACCTGAAAACACTTAGTACACACATCATGACATCGAATGGTAATAAAGGAGGATTAAAAATTAGCAATTTTAAGGCCAAAGAAACATGTTTTCAATCATAGCACAAATTCGAAAGGATTTATAAAACCATCAATTTATATGAATAAGTGTAAGAATAGTTGATAAAATCCACTCAATTCAATACAAAATAAACCGCAAAATAGTGGTCTATCAGAGACTTGCTGCATTATCTAGGTTCCTGCCTTGTTTAGCATCTAAATCCTTCTATTTTTTCCAAACACTAAAAAAGAAAAACAACTTTAATTGGACTAATGAATGTGAAGATGCTTTTGCTAACATAAAAATCATTCTTTCAAAACCACCCATTTTACGAAAACCCCTTCGGAGGAAGCACTTTATTTATATTTATCTGTCACTGACTGGGTAATAAGTTCTGTTCTTGTTATAGAAAGGAACAAGCAGTGGCCTTAGCTTTAGTCTTCTCAGCTCGGCGTCTCCGACCTTATTTTCAGAGTCACGTCGTCCATGTCTGAATTGATCAGCCCTTAAGACAAGTGCTACAAAAACCAGAAATGGCTGGCCTACTAGTAAAATGGTCGGTAGAACTCTCCGAGTTCGACATCAAATATCAAAGCCAAGGTCCAATAATGTCTCAGTATATTGCCAATTTCATAGCCGAATTCACTGTACCAAGTTCAGAGAATAGCTCATTACAATGGACCTTATATGTGGATGGGGCGTCCAACTCCCAAGACTGCGGGGCCGGAGTCTTGTTTGAAGATGGTAATGGATTAGTTCTGGAATAGTCCTTACACTTTTCCTTCAAAGCGAGCAACAATCAAACAGAGTATGAAGCTCTAATTGCAGGCCTCAGACTTACAACCGAATTAAAATTCACGGATTTAAAGGTATACTGTGATTCTTTACGTGTTGTGCAACAGGTAAACAATTTCTTTCAAGTAAAAGACCCCTTATTGGCAAAATATTTGGATATTGTTAAAAAGATTATTTCTAATTTTCCAAAATTTGAAATTCTTCATATACCTCGTGAGCACAATAGCCGAGCTGATATCTTATCTAAGCTCGCCAGTACAAAAACACTGACTTCTACACTATATCAATCTGTGCTACATGAACCGAGCATAAAACTAACCGAATTTTTATGTGTTACACAGGATGAAGATTGGCGTACACCATATATAGAATATCTCAAAACTGGAATCATTCCAGACAACATTGACAATATCTGGCGATTTCACCGATGGACATCTCTTTTTACCATATATAACAACTCTCCATATAGATGAAGTTTTTCTCATCCCCTGCTTAAATGTATTTCTAGATCAGAGGCCGAGCGTGCACTTGCTGAGGCACGTGAAGGCATATGCAACACTCACGTTGAAGCTCGAAGCTTGTCATCCAAAATACTATGTGCTAGCTTCTTTTGGATAACATTGCAACAAGATTGCAACAACAAAGTAAAATATTGTGACAATTTTCTGAAGCATAGTCCCATCACAGCTCCAAGATAAGTTGACCTTTCAATCAATGGGGCTCGATATCCTTGGCCATTCCCCCTTAGCAAAGGGACAGGTAAAATTTTTAATAGTTGCAATTGATTACTTTTCAAAATGGATAGAGGCGCAGCCCCTAGCCAAAATAACATCAAAACAAATGATCTCCTTCGTATGGAAGAATATTATCTACAAATTCAGCATACCTCGACACATTATTACTGATAATGGTCGCCAATTTGCCTATCAAAGGTTCACATCTTTTTTGCAAAATCTGAAGGTCAAACAACATTTCTCATTCGTGGAACATCCACAAACAAACAGCTTAGCAGAAGCCACCAACAAGGTCATCTTACATGCCTTAAGAAAGAAACTTGATAGCACAAAAGGTCTCTGGGCCGAATTAGTACCAGGAGTTATATAGGGATACAATACCACCATCCATTCAACAACAAAGGAGACGCCTTTCTGACTGGTGTATGGCTCTAAGGCTATGATATCTTTAGAAATATCCCAATCCTCTATCAAAACTCAAATAGATGACCATGATGAATCACGGCAGCTGGACCTCGATTCCATCGAAGAAGTCCGAGATATTGCAACCCTCCAATACCGAGTAATGCAACAAATAATTTCCCATAGACATAACCAAAGGGTGCAGCCCCGATCATTCAAAGTAAACGACTTGGTTCTACGCAAAACAAAACAGGCCCAACGACCATCATCACATGGAAAGCTCGTCGCAAATTGGGAAGGCCCATTCCAAATTACTAAAGTCCTCAGAAACGGGGCATATCGGCTACAATCTTTGAATGGTACAACTATCCCTAACAACTGGAATGATTCTTCTTTAAAACAATACTATAGTTAAAGTCAGGGACATGCTTGTACTCTTTTTCCTACTACCATGATTTTTCCCAAAATAGGTTTTGCTTGGAAAGGTTTTAAAGAGGCATGCCTACCTGCACCTTTGTAACCAAAGGTCAATTAATATATAATTCAATATTGTCGTTTTTGTTCTATGATTTTACATATTTGCCACAACTAACATTCTAAATTACCGACTTATGATTCACAAACGTGACAAATCAGATTTCTGAGCTATATATAACAAACCACAATTCTAATCTACACACGCCAATCTCAATAACCAAATACTATCTCTCTAAGATGTAACGATCAATCAAACTATTGACTAAAGGCCAAACAATACTAATACCCTAAGCGTATTTCTACTTCTATCATGCAAACAATACGAATTTCTACACCAAATACAATAACAATCTAAGGCAAATCATGCAACAAATCGCATTCAGCAACAAACACATTTGGTTCACATACCAAAACAACATACAAGTCAAAAAGCTCCATAGTGAGCACAAAAAGAACCAACAAGTATCAAAGTCAAATTACACAAAACAAATTTTTCATCAAAACAAATTACTCCGCATTCTCATTTTCTTCCTCAGCTGTACCATCATCGTCCACTATAGCTCCATCTCAGACAATCTTCCTTGGATCCATCTGAGAAAAATCGAACTCAGGAACCAAGAACTTCGCTTGTAGCAAAGCACGTTCAAAACCCTCAATGAATGAATCCAATATTGCAGTTTCTTTAATTTTCTCCATCTCTTTCAACTTTGCAGTCACTTCAATTACTTTCATGATCTTCAGATCTTCAACCTCCTTTGCATAAGTCTCTTTCGTGAGCTACAATTCCTTTTTCTTTTCAGATAATTTAAACTCCAAATCAGCTATTGTATTCTTTTTCAAAACCAATTCCTCTTTTAATAAACTCAGATCCTCTCTCTAACCCATAAGCTTCTTATGCTTATTCTCCTAGTTGCAGGGACGGATCCAGAAATGATATTATGGGGGGGCCAATAACACATATAATATTAAAATTATGTAAAAAATTATATAATATAAGGTGTATTATAAAAATATACCGACAGAGAATATATTTTAAAGTAAAAAAAATATGTATATACTTTTTATTAACGAAGTGGTCGAATCTTCGTATCATAAAATTCACCGATAATAGAATTTGTATCAAAATTTTTAGCAATTTTCTTTTCAATATAATTAAAAGAAAATTATCAAGAAATTCATCTTTTATTTTGTTTCTAAGTTATTTTTCACAATATTCATAGTTGAAAAAGATCTCTTAATTGAAGTAGTTGAAACAGAAAGAATTAATACTAAATGAATAAAAAAAGACGGCTACAAGAAGAAAAAAAATTCACTTTATGAGATTTGAAATTTTTTATTTAATTAAAAAATATTAGTAATAATATCTTTTTTAGATTTCTTTAATATTGTTACTTACTTTTTAGATATTAAAAATTATTAATATTTAAATTAGATTGGACTTTTATTTATACTAGACTAAATACTAAATATTTTTTTTAAAAAAAATTAAATTATACATAATAACTTATTACTCTTAAAAAAAATTGGGGGGCCGAGGCCGCCACTCGCCCCCTTATGTCCGTCCCTGCCTAGTTGTGACCTAAGCTAGCCAATTGCAAGCCAAGAACATTCCAAAAACAAGTAAAACCATCAGCACAAAAGAAACCCAACAAAATAGAAAACCATACCTGCAAATATTGGCCAATAGCAATATCTTCCACCTCATTTGCCAAAGAAACATCTGTCGAAGATTAACAAACCTCTCAGCAACGACCATGTAAGGAAAGTCTTTTCCCCAAACAGACTACCCATCACTATGGTCGGTAGTATCATGCAGTTTCTTTTGATTATCCATAAACGTATGTATTTCCTCAATAGGAACTTCTCCCCTATCTTCATCAGAGTCCTCAGATAGATCCACAACATCAGATTTCCTTTTCTTTAGTATGACCTTCTTTCTTTTCAGCCGAGGTTGATTAACCTCACCAGCACCAGCAACCTTATCTGGCTTTGAGGTCGAACCTTCCTTGTCAAGATTCTTACTTTTTACTCGAGCTCTTAAGGTAGCAGCAGCTACCCTAAGATATTCCCCCTGGAACAAAGCAAAATGTTAGCAACATATCAAATTAAAACTAACAAAGGTATATTTTAGCACCATACCTAAATAAGCTTCCACAGCTTGCCTATTTTCGTCCTACTGAAGAAAATCAAAAACAGAAATAAACTCTTGCCGATCAATGACCTCTACTAAATATTCAATAATACACTCATTTCTCGGACTAATGGTTTCAAGCCCTGGAATATTCTGAGGTTCGAAGCACCACCACAACGGAAATTTTTCTCCCAAATGCTCATCCAAATAAAACGGAAAATCACCCTCAGCATTCCTAACTCTCAAAAATATTTCCTTGAAATCCTTAAATGAGGACTTATATAGTTTAAAGATAACAAACCTTGGAAAACTATTTAAGTTCACCCAGCCACCCTTCCAAACACCCTTGCCTTGAAATAAAGAGAAAAACAACTCCAAAGAAGAAGACTCCTCCAGAAACTCCTTTAATACCTCAAAACTTTGTAAACAAGCCCAACTATTAGGGTGAAGTTGTGACGGAGCACAATTCAACTACTTCAAAACCTGGCACTGAAAATCTTTGAAGGGAAGCTTCACTCTGAACTCTTTCAGAACACAACTATACATGTAGAAGAACTCAAAACATTCTCCCTATGAAAGACACGGTCACTAACAGAACATGACAGTGACTTTAAACGAACCACAGAACCATGTCTCACAATCTTATTGACATCTATTTCTTTGATTTCTTCTTCATCCACAAACAACGAAGTACGTTTCCTGACATCTTCATTTAACCAATCATATGACCAATCAATCTTCTCCTTTTTCTCCTTCTCAAAATCCATTGAATCAACTCAAGAAAAGAAGAAAAAGAATAGAAATTACAGACAACAGAGAAATAGAGTACACGTACCTCTCTTGCTCATTCTTCTTCCAAAACTTTTTGATAACCAGCAAAAATAATGATAACCAATAAAAACCATTTGGATTCCAAAGCCTTTAATTAAGTATCACAAAACTGTTTGGAATCCACCCAAACCGTCCCATCAGTTACATCAAAAGGAGCAAAAAGCATTGGAAACACGCACGTCCTTTAATTAACATTTGATTTTTCTCTCTCCTACCTATATTACTAACATTTATATTAATTAATAAAGCATCTTGATCTGGGAGAATCCATGGATATCTCGTTAATTGAGTTATGGCTCATCGAAAGCTCAACCTGCTTCATTAAAATATATTTTCAGACCAAGCTTGGGGCTATAATATGGCTATTACAAATCAAAATCCATAACTCGACATTATAAGTTATAATTCGGCCCAATGGATTTTAACTCATCACAATAGTGCAACTCCAAAGTAAAATGCCCGACCAGATACTGTAACCAACTGATCTATAATAACTACTCTTCAATGCAGATAATGACCAAAGGCTCAACCGATCAGTCCCACTTCAACTATAAAGGTATGATATTTTTATCCTTGTAAGGGACATTAGATACACAATACTAACTTAAGCATCAGAGTGCCTTTTGTAGTTACACTCCCCCTTTTTCCTCTCCACAACATGGTACACTCTCGGACAAAGAGCTCAGACTTCTAAGCTTACAGCTCGGCATCAGCTACTAGGAACCGAGTTGTCCCAAGTTTCATCCACTCAAGAACAAGTGTGATTCTTGTTATAGGCTTTGGGTTGGTGTCTTTATGTAGCACTATCATCCTCCTCCTTTTCCTTGTCTTTCTCCTCCTCATCATCATTATAAAAAGAAAAAAAATCAAATATAAAAGAAGAATAAATACATAAAACTGCAAAATTACCATGAAGAGAAAGAGAAAAAGAAAAAACGCAGCAACTATATGCAAAGTAATAAAAACGTGAACAAGAAGAAGAAGAAAAAGAAGGAAAAGGAGGAGGAGGAGTACAAAGAAGAAAAAGAAACGTAAAGAAAAAGAAGAAACACGCGATGCTGTTACTGGAAGTTGGAGCGTGTCTACACACTCTCACTAATGAGATTGATTCTTATTGGGTTTGAACTAACTTGGTTAAATTTGGTTATAAAAAAGATTTAGATGTATATAAGAACTGTTTATGAATTTAATATCGATTGATTCATTGACGATATCTATCTATCTATCTATTTATCTATTTATCATTTATAAAAGTTGATACTAATATACAATAAATTTTAATCATTTTATTTTTTCTAACGATGCCAGGCCAACATTTCAAACATATGGCAACATATGAGAATCAGCTAATTTTTAAAAGATTAAAAAATTAAAAAAACTAAACAAACTTACCTATTATTACTATTCAATTTAAACATACATTACTAATTAAATACAATAAATATATACAAATAAAGTGTTATAATAATCATAATTAATAAAAGTTACAGATATTCAAATTTCATATTATTTGGCTTATTTATATATATTGTATAAGACTTTTATTATTACACTATTTGATCTATTTACAAATCATGTTGCATACAATTCTTATTATTATTACTTTATTTCTTAATCTTTCACACAAATTATTGAAAATTGTCTTAAATATGTTTAAATTTGGTACATCTTCTCTTTTTATTAGGTACATTTAAAATTATTAAAAAATATTTTAAGTAAGTCTAAATTTGACACATCTTCTCTCCTTATTAAATACATTTATATATCATAATTATAAAGTTAAGTCATAATTTTATATTATATTTTTGTTGTTTTCTTTAATTATTTGCAAACGATAAAATTAACAAAGATATAGATTTGTATAATTTTAATATAAATATTTATATTTTTTTAAAAATAAATGAATTCAAATTCCTAAAAATAATAATCTATAATTCAAATTTTATTTTAGTTTCATTGTATTTTACTATTTTGTAGATGATAATAGTACATAAATGTCTATTTTGTTAAAGACAGAAATTACACTTTTGTTGGGTGAATGAAGATTAAGAAAATTAAAATTATTTTCAAATTATCTTAATGAAATTTTCTTTATTATATTTAGTTTACTTTTGTCATTTTATGATGAAACCGCTATAATGCTTGTTTTAGTGCTGTATGATGTTTTGGCGTATAAAAGCCGGGTATAATAAAAATATTTTCATGTAGGTGTGTCTTTGTTCTTTTCCGATAAATCAATTTTATATGGAATTTGTTCTTGATAAGAATAGTAGTTCTCAACGTTATAATTAAATGAAATCATTACATTGCAAAATCGTAATGATTTAACGTGAATGCTATTAAAAGACATAAATTATAATAAACCAGAATAAAGCTGTACAAAAATGGAGAGCAGTGAGAACGGAAAAGAGTCTTTGAAAGTGGCATATAGCGAGGTATTCGATCATACCGATCGAAATGATAAGAGAGAGGGAGGATGGCATGTATAAGATAAAAATGAGAGAATTAAAGGAGACAATAACAAAATTTAAAGTTAAATGGTATCATTTAGAGATAAAGTTATTGGTGTTTTAACAAACTAAGAAATGTTTTAAAGGTTATTGATTCTCTTAATGAGAATAAGATGATTACAGTAGTTAGTAAGTAAAGTGACTCGGAGATACCACTTGTGACTTTCACTAAAAAAGTAAAAGAGATATTGACAAAGTCCTACAAAGATGGCATCGTGAACAAAGTTCTTGAAAAAAATTTTAGCTATACGAGCACACGCTTAAATGTGTCTAGATAACCAAAGGGGAATATGAGGTACTAGACGTTGGTTTTAGCTATTTCTTAGTCAAATTTGATCTCTTGGGGGATAGAGAAAAAGTTCTCCTAGAAAGACCGTGAATGATTACTGGTAGTTATGTTGCGGTTAAACTTTTGAGTTCTTCATTTAGACCTTGTGAAAACACATTTAGGTCTACCATGGTTTGGATAAGGATCACAGGTTTAAATATTAACTACAATCAAGAGAGAGTCACGAAAATAATTACGTCAGCAGTTAAAAAGTGGATCCGTATTGACTTAGTCACCAAGTCTGCGGAGAGGGAATAGCATGCAAGAGCATGTGTGCAAATCAACTTGGGACTTCCACCAATCATAAAGAGAATTAAAGTTGATGGCTATATGTATGACATAGAATATGAGTACTTGAATTTGATTTGTGCAAAATGTAGTTACTTTGGGCACGTAACAAGAGAATGTTCGAAAGAGAACAACGAGAACATTGAAAAAGGAAGCACAGTGAAGGAGAAAAATTTGTCGTCACAATCTCAAGTGGATAGCAAAGAGAAAATAGCAGAAAGTAGTCAAATCCCGGTGAAAAATTAACATTCAACTTTTGAATTTGGAATTAATCCCAAATCAATTCCAATTATGGAGAAGCATGGATTAGCGGATCTTGTGCATGATAATTTGCAAGAATCACGCATTGATAGGAAAACTCATGCAAAAGAGGGTGAATAGGTTATAATTAGTAGAAAAGACAAGAAAAAATTGGACAAAAGTCCAAAATGGTACCAAAAAAGGTCAATGCAACAATATGCTCTTATTGGGTGAGTAAGAAATTTTCTCTTGGACCTAATAACAGGCATGCTGGATCCTCATCAAATGTAAAGGTGAAGTTCCCATCAAATACAAATGTAAGGCCCACGGAAAAGAAGGATCCTCCATCCACGCTTGACTCTTTGGAAACAGCGCAGGTGGCTCCAAGGATTAGAGCACCCCCTTTTTCAAAGCAGGAAACAAAAGAGAGCGTCCTATTTTGCTGCAAAACTCTCCTGTTGAAGCATTGTCAATGGATTCTCGAGCACAAAAAGAGCTTGGTGAAACTGGTGCAACAATAAACTTAGAGAACCAACCTTAACAGAAGAATGATGGTTCTGTGGCGCAAGTATAAGAGAAGAAGCTTCGAGACAGCGGCCCATCAATGTGAGGTAGGATGGTTAAACGTTTCGATTATTTAATTTATTTTTATGGATTGTGATCATTCAAATATTATTAGTTGGAATGTAAGGAGGAGTAAAATATGATGTCTCGGGTGTACGGTAAGGAGTTGGTACAGAAATTTTAACCAACTTTTTTTTATTTTGGTGAAAACTCATATTGAGTTTGAAGCTATAAATTATTTTTGGGGGAGATTAGGCTATTGTCCTATAGGGACTGTAGATGCTATTAGGCACAAAAGGAAAATTTGGTTCCTCTCTACAAATTTAAAATTTCTTGTAAAATTCTTTGGGTTATGAATCAATATTTAACATTGGAAATTAATGGCGGTGGGAGAAGATAAATTTGCAGTGCAATATATGGCAGCACTCAATCCGTTAATGAAGTAGAATTATGGAGTCATCTGTTTGATATTGGCTTGTGCATTCAGGACCCGTGGGTAGTGGTAGGAAATTTTAATGATATTTTGAGTTTCATGAGGTGAAGGGTGGTAACTTCTATTCGAATCGCAGTAGTATCTTTGCAAGTATTTTAGATTCTTACGGTTTATTTGATCTGACTATCTTTGCCAGACGGTTTACTTGGTTTCATAAAATTCAAGGAAACAAAGAAATTTCAAAGAGATTGGATAGAGCTTGTTGTACTACAAAATGACGCCTTCTTTTTTCAGAAGCATTTGTTGAAGTTCTCGGCTGTTCTCACTCTAATCATTGTCCCCTACTTATTCGATGTAAAGGAGTTTTTGTCAAGAAAGGGAGCCGGCCTTTTAGATTCCAAGCGGCATGGGCGACACATCTTGATTATAAGGCCATTATTCATAAATTTTGGGATAGTACGGACTTTGGCATCCATAGGAAGTTGCTAGGGGTTTAAGAAGCTTTGTTGAAATTTAACTCTACGGTCTTCGGTAATATTTTCATTAAAAAGAGGGAATTGGAGGCTTTCTTGAATTGTATCCAACAACAAATAGAAGATGACGATGATCCGATCTTGAAGCACAAAGAGGGAGAATTGAGAGCTGAGTATAATTTAGTGTTGGCTAAGGAAGAGTTTCTTTGGTACCAGAAGTCAAGAGATCAATGGGTTCGGTATGTTGATAGAAATACAAGTTTTTTTTCATATGCAAACCATCATTAGAAGGAAATCTAACAAGGTTCATGGGTTGCTAGTCAGCAATGGGTCCTGGTCTGATGATCGAGAAGTTTTGCAAAAAGAAGTTGTTCATTTCTTCAAAAATATTTTTTTCTCTACTAAGCCTGTTGAGATTATTTGCATTGGAAAAATTCTTATGCTAACTCTTAGCCCAGATGCTTGTGATAACTTGTCTAAACCAGTGACAATGTTGGAGGTTAAAGAAGCTCTAGATAATATGAGCGTTCAAAGCTCCTAGGCCGAATGGTTTTCAAGTATTTTTCTTTAAGAAATATTGGGATGTAGTGGGTGATGAGCGGATAATTTATACGCTTTTTGGCATTATTTTTAGGTAGTTTTTAGTACGTTTTAGTTACTTTTTAGTGTATTCTTATTAGTTTTTATGCAAAAATCACATTTCTGGACTTTACTATGAGTTTGTTTGTTTTTCTGTGATTTCAGGTATTTTCTGGCTGAAATTGAGGGACCTGAGCAAAAATCTGATTCAGAGGTTGAGAAAGGACTGCAGATACTGTTGGATTCTGATCTCCCTGTACTCGAAGTGGATTTTCTGGTGTTACCAAAGCCCAATTGGCACGCTCTCAATTGTATTGAAAAGTAGACATCTTGGGCTTTCCATCAATGTATGATAGTCCAAACTTTGCCTGAGATTTGATGGTCCAAACTGGCGTTCAAACGCCCACTAGAGACCCTTTTCTAGGATAAAACGCCGGAACTGGCACCAAAGCTGGAGTTAAACGCCCAAACTGGCATCCAAGCTGGCGTTTAACTCCAAGGATAGCCTATGCTCGTGAAAGCTTCAAAGCTCAGCGCAAGCACACACCAAGTGGGACCCGAAAGTGGATTTTTGCACTATCTATTCATTTTCTGTAAACCTAGTTTACTAGTTTAGTATAAATAGCACTTTTCACTATTGTATTAGGGTCTTCTTCCCCTGTTTTCGAATTCTTATGCCATTTGGGAGGCTGGCCATTCGGCCATGCCTAAACCTTGTGTTCTTATGTATTTTCAACAGGGGAGTTTCTACACCTCATAGATTAAGGTGAGGAGCTCTGCTGTTCCTCATGAATTAATGCAAGTACTATTGTTTTCTTTTTCAATTCACGCCTAATTCTTCTCTAAGATATACTCTCGTACTTAATTCAGTTAAGTCAGACTGAAGGGTTGACCCGTGACAATCACCCACTATCTTCAGTACTCGCTTAGCCAAGATCTGCATGCCTGACAACCACAAGCAGTCTACATGATGTTCAACGTAGTCATTGGACGCCAGCTGGATCTATTGGGTCTCTAATTCATGTGTTTGACTAGCATCTCCTGACCACAGAGCATTCAAATCAGTGAGATTAGAACCTTCGTGGTATAGGCTAGAAACATATGGCAGCATTCCTGAGATCCGAAAAGTCTAAACCTTGTCTGTGGTATTCCGAGTAGGATCTGGGAGAGGATGACTGTGACGAGCTTCAAACTCACGACTGTTGGGCGTAGTGACAGTGCGCAAAAGGATCAATGGATCTTATTCCAACACAAGTGAGAATCGACAGATGATTAGCCCTACGGTGAGAACCGTAGCCGGACCATTTTCACTTAGAGGACGGATGGTAGCCATTGACAACGGTGATCCACCAACTTACAGCTTGCCATGGAAGGGAGTGCGCATGATTGGATGGAAGCAATAGGGAAGCAGAGGTTCAGAAGCAGCAAAGCATCTCCAAACGCTTATCTGAAATTCCCACCAATGAATTACATAAGTATCTATGTTTTATTTTATGTTTTATTTATCTGTTAATTATCAAAACCTCATAACCATTTGAATCCGCCTGACTGAGACTTACAAGATGACCATAGCTTACTTCAAGCCGTCAATCTCCGTGGGATCGTCCCTTACTCACGCAAGGTATTACTTGGACGACCCAGTGCACCTGCTGGTTAGTTGTATCAGAGTTGTGAAAAGTGTGAATGACGATTTCGTGCACCAAGTTTTTGGCGCCGTTGCCGGGGATTGTTCGAGTTTGGACAACTGACGGTTCATCTTGTTGCTTAGATTGGGTAATTTTATTTTATGTTTAAGCTTTTTATTTTTATTTTCGAAAAAAATAAAAAAATTAATAAAATCATAAAAACCAAAAATATTTTTTGTGTTTCTTGTTTGAGTCTAGTGTTAAATTTTAAGTTTGGTGTCAATTGCATGCTTCAATTTTTCTTAATTTTCGAAAACATATGCATTGTGTTCTTCATTGATTTTCAAGTTGTTCTTGATGATTTTCCTTGTTCTGATCTTTAAATTCTCCAGTTTTGTGTCTTTTTTTGTTTTTTATATGCATTTTCAAATCCATAGTGTCTAAACATTAAAAATTTCTAAGTTTGGTGTCTTGCATATCTTTTTTTTCTTAAAAATTTTTCAAAAATATGTTATTGATGTTCATCATGTTCTTCAAAGTGTTCTTGGTGTTCATCTTGACATTCAAAGTGTTCTTGCATGCATTACTTGTTCTGATCTTAATTTTCATGTTTTGTGTCATTTTGTTATTTTTCTTTCTCCTCATTAAAAATTAAAAAAATAAAAAATATCTCTTTTCAAGTAAATAATACAGAGAAATAAAGATTCAGAACATACAGCAGAGGAATCACAGAGAAAAAGCTGGGTGTTTAGAAAAACGCCCAGTAAGGAAGGAATTCTGGCGTTAAACGCCAGCCAGGATATCTGGCTGGGCGTTAAACGCCCAAAGAGGTAGCATTCTGGGCGTTAAACGCCAGAATGGATAGCATCCTGGGCGTTTAACACCAGGATGACACAGGGGAGGTAATTTCGTTTCAAATTCAAATTTTTTTTCAAATTTTCATGTTTTAATTCATGATTTAAAAATCTTATCTTTCTCTTTTAATGTTTTTGAAAAATTTAAAACTAATTTTTCAAAAATATTTTTCTTAAATTTAAAAAAAAAATCCTTGCTAACAATTAATGTTTTGTTTCAAAAATTTCATGTTTATTACTTTCTTGTTAAGAAAGGTTTAATCTTTGAATTCTAGAATCATATCTTTTAATTTCTTGTTAGTCAAGTCATCAATTTTAAAAATCAAATCTTTTTTCAATCATATCTTTTTAAAATAATATCTTTTTCAATCATATCTTTTTAAATTTTGATTTCAAAATATTTTTTCCAACTTCTTATCTTTTCAAAATTATTTTCATATATTTTTCAACTAATTACTATTTCTTATCTTTTTCAAAACCACCTAACCACTTTTTCACTTCCAATGTTCAAAAATCACTAACCACTTTTTCAAAAATCTTTTTAATTAACTAATTATTTTAGTTTTAATTTTCGAAAAACTCTCTCTCTCTCTCATCTCTTTCTATTTATTTTCTAACACTTTTCTTCTATGTATAATTTGAACCCTCTCTCTCCCTCTGTGTTCGAATTCTTCTTATCTTCTCTCTACCTCATTCCTCTATTCTTCTTTTCCTCTGACACCTCAAGGAATCTCTATACTGTGACATAGAGGATTCCACTACTCCCTTTTGTTCTCTTCTTTTTCATATGAGCAGAAATATGGACAAAAACATTCTTGTTGAAGCTGATCCTGAACCTGAAAGGACTCTGAAAAAGAAGCTAAAGCATAACACTCCGGAGAGGACCTTACAGAAAATTTCGAAAAAGAAGCAGACATGGCAGCCAAACCCAACAACAATGCTAGAAATGCAAGGAAGATGTTTGGTGACTATATTGCACTAACTTCCAACTTTTATGGAACAAGCATCTCAATTCCTGCCATTGGAGCAAACAAATTTGAGCTTAAGCCTCAATTAGTTTCTCTAATACAGCAGAATTGCAAGTTTCATGGACTTTAATCGGAAGATCCTCATCAGTTCTTAGCTAAATTCTTGCAAATCTGTGATACTATTAAGACCAATGGGGTTGATCCCAAGGTCTACAGACTTATGCTTTTCCCCTTTGCTATAAGAGACAGAGCTAGAACATGGTTGGACTCACAACCTAGAGAAAGCCTGAACTCTTGGGACAAGTTGGTCAATGCTTTCTTGACCAAATTCTTTCCACCTTAAAAGATGAGCAAGCTTAGAGTGGAAGTCCAAACCTTCAAACAGAAGGAAGGTGAATCTATCTATGAAGCTTGGAAAAGATACAAGCAATTAACCAAAAGGTATCCTTCTGACATGCTTCCAGAATGGAGCATCATATACATATTCTATGATAGTCTGTCTGGATTGTCTAAGATGTCATTGGACCATTCTGCTGGTGGATCTCTTCATCTAAAAACCCCTGCAGAGACCCAGGAACTCATTGAGATGGTTGTAAATAACCAGTTTATGTACACTTCTGAAAGAAATCATGTGAATAATGGGATGACTCAGAAGAAAGGAGTTCTTAAGATTGATACTCTGAATGCCATATTGGCTCAGAAAAAATATTGACTTAGCAGGTCAATATGATTTCTCAGAATTTGACTGGATTGCAAGCTGCATCCGGCAGCGCTAAAGAAGCCTCCTCTGAAGGAGAAGCTTATGACCCTGAGAATCCTGCAATGGAAGAGGTGAATTACATGGGAGGATCCTATGGAAACACCTATAATTCTTCATGGAGAAATCATCCAAATTTCTCATAGAAGGATCAATAGAAGTCTCAACAAGGCTTTAACAACAATAATGGTGGGAGAAATAGGTTTGGCAATAGCAAACCTTTTCCATCATCTTCTCAACAACAGGCAGAGAATTCTGAGCAAAGCCTCTCTGGCTTAGCAAACATAGTCTCTGATCTATCTAAGACCACTCTCAGTTTCATGAATGAAACAAGGTCCTCAATAAAAAATTTGGAGGCACAAGTGGGTCAGCAGAGTAAAAGAGTTATTGAAACTCCTCCTAGTACTCTCCCAAGCAATACAGAAGAGAATCCAAAGAGAGAGTGCAAGGCCATTAATAAACCCAAAATGGCCGAACCTGGAGAGAGTGAAAAGATAGTGATTCCCAGTGAGGAAGACCTCAAGGGACATCCACTGACCAATAAGGAGTTCCCTACCAAGGAACCAAAGGAATCTGAGGCTCATACAGAGACCATAGAGATTCCACTGAACTTACTATTGTCATTCATGAGCTCTGATGAATATTCTTCATCTGAA
Source organism: Arachis duranensis (assembly GCF_000817695.3). Taxonomy (NCBI): domain Eukaryota; kingdom Viridiplantae; phylum Streptophyta; class Magnoliopsida; order Fabales; family Fabaceae; genus Arachis; species Arachis duranensis. Next base: position 103,220,843 of record NC_029774.3, on the reverse strand, counting down.
GAGGATGAAGACACTGATGAAGAGTAAGTTGCTTAGTATATAGGAGCAATCATGAAGCTGAATGCCAAGTTATTTGGTAATGAGACTTGGGAGGATGAACCTCCATTGCTCATCAATAAACTGAGTACATGGATTCAGCAGACATTGCCTCAAAAGAAACCGGATCCCGAAAAATTCTTAATACCTTGCACCATAGGCACCATGACCTTTGAAAAGGCTCTGTGTGACCTAGGGTCAGGTATCAACCTCATGCCACTCTCTGTAATGGAGAAACTAGGGATCTTAGAGGTACAAGCTACAAGAATCTCACTAGAGATGGCAGACAAATCAATGAAACAGGCTTATGGACTTGTAGAGGATGTCTTAGTGAAGATTGAAGGCCTTTACGTCCCTGCTGACTTCATAATCCTAGACACTGATAAGCATGAGGATGAATCCATCATCCTTGGAAGACCCTTCCTAGTCACAGCAAGGACTGTGATTGATGTGGACAGAGGATAGTTAGTCCTTCAATTGAATGAGGACTACCTTTTATTCAAGGCTCAATGATTTTCTTCTGTAAATATGGAGAAGAAGCATGAAAAGCTTCTCTCAATACAGAGTCAGACAGAGCCCCCACACTCAACTTCTAAGTTTGGTGTTGTGGTGGACGAAATTGTGATCACG